>NC_029794.2:16366987-16392438 GCF_000816755.2 Arachis ipaensis | reverse complement strand
AAGCAGTATTATGCATTGTTGAAATGAAAAGATTCACTTCACCTGACATTGTCTATTACACCCCTTATTTGTCTTATCAACCGAGAAATATGACTTTCATAGCGAGTATAATCCTGAAAAGTTGTTTACATGAAACAATCAATCAAAATCCCAGTATGCTGCAGGAAAACTTAGTCTTGAAACTGATGATAGACACATACAGAATTCTTCTAATGTAAACCAAAAAATAGCATCCTATTGTTTAGAAAAACGTTCATTTGAACATAGATAATACCTGATTAGAACTAGATCTTATTGCTTGGTTCCTCTCACACAGCTCTTTCAGTTTCTGTAGTCTCCCACTCTCCAAACTTACAGCACTTGTCGCAGCACGATACAGATTGCCTGAGATTGTGCAGACCAGTTGAGATAACAGATATCAGATGGCAAAGATTTTTAGACAAATAACAACCTATAGCTCCCAGATCGGCAAGGGGCACACCCATATGACACATCAATTGTACCAAAGTTTACAACTTTACAAAGTGATTCAATGGCTTTTCTACCTCTTCCATTTTCTAAGTTAATGGCAAAGATGTCAAACCAAGAATAAAAGGAAGCCAAGAAGAAAAGAAGCAATAATAAACCGTGTAAAGGTGAACTTGTGTAATTAACTGTGCAGCCGGAAGAGAAAATAGAAGATTCACTGTCTTGAATGACATTTGTTGCTTACAAGGATGACCTCATTGAAAATCAACCTTGATGAGACATGTAAGAGCAAAATATTAAAATTTCGCAACCAAAATTTTGAAGGAGAAAAAAAAAAACAAAAAAGGATAAATAAAATCCAACTGAATGGAAGTCAGAAAATAAGAAAGCAAAGCATTCTTGTATATCAGATATGGACACACAAGTAAACAGCAAACTAAAATACTGATATGGGTAAACCATCATCTTAGTGTGAGTAAGAAAGGGGTGAGGAAGAAGTGACAAAATGGAAAGGCAAATACCAGACTCCTTGGTATCCGCATTTGATACCCTTGATGCATCATCTGTAGAATGCACTGCAGCCTCTTGTTGGGTTCGTCCAGAAGTAACCTTCTGGAAAGTTCCAGCAGCACCCCCTTCTACAGCTTCCTTTTCTGCTCTCCTTTCAGCTTCTGCTGCTGCTCTTTTTTCAGCTTCCATTGCTGCCTTTCTCTCAGCTTCCAATGCAGCTCGTTTTGCTTCTTCAGCTCTAAGTTTGGCCTACCTCCACAAAATTGAAAAGTAAAAAATATAGGACTTAGACCAAGGCTTGCAATATAAATAAGACTGACAAGAAAAGATCTGTCTTAACAAACATGAGCAATACAGTAACAGAAATGAATATCAGTGAAAATAAAAGGAAAAAACAATGCAGATTTGTAACTGCAAACATGGGATGGCTATTTCAATTTCAAATGAAATGTGAAACCATTTATGTCTAATGCCTTGTTAACACACAATATTAATTAGAAGATAAAGTACCTCTGCTTCTGCTTTAGCCTTTTCCTGCTGCTGCTTTTCCTCTTGCAAAGCAACCTTTCTCTTCGCTTCTTCATAAGCTGCATCACTTCTTATTTTCCTTTCTTCTATTTGTGATCTAAGTTCACGGTCCCGTTGAACAGCTGTCAAGTGATTATCAAGTGCTTCTGCACTACAAAAAAAGAGGGATGTCAGATATCAGTTTCTTAATCTAGCAACCACAAAACAACATGAGAGTAAGGAACAAAGAAAATGTTCTGTTGGGGTTTCTTGGGAGTAGATGACTATCAGAAAACATGCCACACATGTCAAATATTATTGATCAAAATTAGAAATACATATTATATGAAGTATCATTCAATTTCAGTATTCATAAAAATGGATTCATCAAACAAAATTAGATTCCCCATCTCTAAAGTCTAAAAGTAAGGTGCAACTTTTTTTATAAAAGAAGTTTATTAAGAGGAGGATAATGAATGCTCAATTTTCTGTTTCTGGCTTTTTGGATATATAGAAGTTAAACTGTCTTGCTCCCAGGAATAAGTTAAACAAACAGAAGGGGAAAAGAAAAAAGAAAATGCTCAAAGTTCGCAAAAGTATGCAATTAACAAAATCACTACAATGTAAGATCCATAGTTAGAAGCTGTCATAAAGCACATTGAAAATGCAAACAACCGTATAGCTGTTGCTAACATCAAGTCTGACCAGATAGATATGTAGCATAAGAGAATTATCATATTGCCATGAAAAAAGCAGGGAGGGGGACACGGGACATTGCAATCTTACATCCTGCGCTGATATTGTGTATCTAACTTTTTATCCTGTTCTTGTCTTGATTCTTTATATTTCTCAACTCGAAGAAGAGCGGAGGTAGAGTTCTGACTTTCATCTGCCAGAGCTGTCTCCAATGCTGAGATCTTAGTCCGTATTTCATCCTGTCAATCCAGAACATTTTACAAACAGGTCTACATAGATACGAAATGCCCTGTTGTATTGGTGCAATTTCATAGACGAAAAAGAAGAAATCCTTTCTAAATGAAGAAAGATCATCTCTAAAATGCTTGGAAAATTTGTTTTAGTAAAAGTAGAATCCCTAAAAAAAGATAAAAACAAGTTTTATTACAAAAAAAAGATGTTCAAGGGTGAAATAATAACCTTTTTTAGTACTACATCCAAACAAGATTGACAAAAAAGATGTTCAAGGGTGAAATAATAACCTTTTTTAGTACTACATCCAAACAAGATTGACAAATTATTCAATTTGTAAAATTTAAGGTAATCAACAAGTCAACTAGGAAACCAAGTGCTTTGACATCGACAAAATCACTCACATTAACCCTAAGCTGATGTTCTTGTGCCAACTCAAATAACGCAGTTTCCACCTCTTTTCCTTCATCCATCAAGTAGGGTTGCACGTCAAATGCAGACACGTCAGAATCATCACTGTCACTGAGATTTCAAAGCCAATGCAAATATTAATTTCAAACCACCCAATGCACGCAAAAAAGAAATGAAAAAGAAAATAATCAAATTAACAAACATATGAACATAGCATCCACTAATCCACTAAGAGAAAGCGAAGTTAAAGATCCACAAAACGTTCACATAGCGTTGGGTATTCAAATTGACTAGGGTTCAAGAAGAAAGAGGCACCTCAGATAAAGTTCATCGCAATTGAATCGTTTGACAGGTACCAAAGCTTTGTTATCCCCATCATCGTCGCTCTCTGTGTCATCCAAATCAAATTCTTGAGCACGCAACACGAAAGGTTTACCTCTCTCACCTCCTCTCTTCCAAGTAGGCATTGTTTTCTGGAACTGCGAGGAAGTAACCGAAGTAGTGGCGAGCTTCGCCTCCAAGGTATTGAGCTCCGAAACGAGAGCGTCGAAGCTCCAATCGGGTTCAGGATCAACAGAAACGCCATCTATACGCGGCGAAGAATGAAAGACTAACTTCACCGCTCCCCTGAAAAGATTGCGTATCAGCGGTGATGAAATTCGTGGCTCTAGAGAAACCCTAACGGAATTTGAAGCGCATTATTGACATCAAAGACTTACATTGTTAAGCGAGCGACGAAAGAACAAGAGTGAACAGGGATCAAGAGCTGGTTGTTTTCTTTTGTGAACACAATCTATGATATCACCATCTGCACTCTGAAAATAATAATAATAACAACATCCAATAGCAACTATGGTGAGGACAGGGGGCTTGTTGATCTTGTCCAAGTGCCTTTGAATCCTTTCTAGTCTTCAAAGAATAATCAATTTTGGATTAAAGAATAATCCTAGTACGCTACCTGTGACAACAAATATAAAGAGTTATTTTTTTTGAAAGATCAAGTGAAAAAATAAAAAGTAATTTTATCTTTGAATATCTCATATAAAAAAATCTTTTTATTTATTAATTATGGATTTATTTGGGTGAGTTTTTAAGAAAATATCTTTTTTTGAGTTATATTTTTTTAAATGATTTTATGTAAAAGTAAAAGTAATTTTATGTTTGGATATCTCATGTAAAAATATCTTTTTATTTATTAATTATGTTTAGGTATAACAATATAAAGGTACTTTTGTTTATTTATTATATGAAAAATATCTTTTTTTAAGGAAAAAAGATCTTTTCAAAAAAGATGTAAATGACAGCTTCTCAAAAAGAGATATTTTTCTGATTTTTCTAGTACATTTACTTTTACTACTAGAAATTTACCAAATACACTAAAAAAATCTATTTTTATTAAAAAATATCTTTTTTTATTAAGATAATGGTGCCCAAACAAGCACTATAAAGTATTTTTTTGTTTATTTATTACATGAAAAACATCATTTTTTAAAAGAAAAAGATCTTTTAAAAAAAATATAAATTACACCTTCTCAAAAAAGATATTTTTTTTATTTTTCTAGTGCTTTTATTCTTACTACTAAAAATTTGTCAAACAAGCTAAAAAATAAAATAAAAAAAATCTTTTTCTATTAAAAAAATCTTTTTCCATTAAAAAAATATTTTTTTATCAAGATAATGACACCCAAATAAGCACTAACATAGCAATAAAGAATCATGATTCAGGCATTACTCACCAAAAAAATGTATATTTGCTTTGAAGTAGACATAATGAATCTATGTAAGTCGAAATAAAAGACGGAAAAAGAGAGGTCTATACACAAAAGGATGGAAGAAGAGAGATCTATAACACTGAAACGTTATTCCAACAGGGGGAGGAAAAAATAAATAGAAAGTAGGAACAGACGAATAGAAACGAACCAGAGAGAAAGACGATGGAACCGGTGACAAGGAGTGGCGTCTGGCAGCGCTGGCAAGTAGCAGCTTCAGTTCATATTCGACAAAACGGCAGAGAGAACGCAAGAAAGATCACCAGAGAGGGAGAGAGCGAAGAGAGTTTTGGAACCGTTAGAGAGAAAGAAGTTGTTTTCTGAAGAAAGGAGGCTAAACAACGGAGGACGATGTATAGATTTTTCTAAATTACCAAAATAACCCTTAAATTTAACAAAATTTTCCAAATACTTGCTATTTCCACCATTTCTATTGCACCCGGCGGCCCGCCATGACGCCCCTGCGGTAAAAAACTCCTTGCGCCGAGCACTGTATGGCAGCAGGTATGAATTCTGCCGCCAAAACCGCAATTCTAAAACAGAGGTAAATACAATATAATTGTTTACTGGGTAAATCTGGAACATTTAAGTGCTTCACGAAAAGCCAACGTTAAATATGAAGCCAAAGTATGCAAAGTCATTTACCTTTGTACCCGAAATTCAAATTCAAGAAAATATTACATATACTAAAATAGAGGATTTTGAATTCCGACTTCAATTCGAAAATTAGTTTTCGATGAAGTAAACTTTATGCATATAATTTTTTTATTGTAATCAATTTTGAAAAAAGAATGAGAGAATTTAAGAGAGAGTTAGGGCTTGTTTGGGTGTCATTTTTGAAAAAGATCTTTTATAAAAATAAAAGTGATTTTATGTTTAGATATCTCATGTAAAAAGATATTTTTATCTATCAATTATGTTTGGGTAAAATAAGATAAAAATAATTTTTTTGTTCATTTATTATGTGAAAAAATCTTTTTTTTTAAAAGAAAAAAGATCTTTTAAAAGAAGATGTAAATTGTAGCTTCTCAAAAAAGATGTTTTTTTTTTATTTTTCTAGTGCTTTTACTTTTACTATTAGATGCTTGTTTGAACGTTATTAAATCGATAAAAAAATATATTTTTTCAATGAAAAAAGATCTTTTTTATTTTCTAGTGTGTTTGATAAATTTCTAATAGTAAAAGTAAAAGCACTAGAAAAATAAAAAAAATATATTTTTTTTAGAAGCTACAATTTATATCTTTTTTTAAAAGATCTTCTTTTCTAAAAAAATATATTTTTCACATAATAAATGAACAAAAAAGTATTTTTATCTTATTTTACCCAAACATAATTGATAGATAAAAAGATTTTTTATATGAGATATCTAAACATAAAATCACTTTTACATTTGTAAAAGATCTTTTAAAAAAATATCATTTTAAAAAAATATATTTTTTTAGAATGGCGCCCAAATAAGCCCTTACAGCCGGATTCCGGAGTAGAATCACTACTATAGAGTTGGGCATGTTAACATAAGTAACAGAGTTTGTAAATATCTATATGCAATATAAATAAGTAGTTGTACTCTTTATAATGTATTAAACTGAACTTACGGCTAAGTACATGATTTTTTTTATAATATCTCGCGGTTCAATAGATCAAATACTAATATATCGTAGATTTAAGCTCTATTTAAGGGTTTGTTGTTGGCCAATAAGTTAGTTACTGTATGCACAAGGCGGGTTTCGAATCCCCAAATCTTACTTAAGCAAACGAGTAAACTAACCACTCAACCAACTTAAGTTGGTTATGGACAAATACATGTTATTACTATGCTTTTGTATATTTATATGCTATATGTTTTGATTGCCTAACTTATATCTATTCCTTTATATCTGGTTAATACACAATTTTAATAAGCGATACAGGCTCATATCTATATACTTATTATATCTAGCCTAGAGTCCCTAAGTTAAGCTGAATAGTAGCACCTGACTACTAGCATTGATCATGACGTGTTAGGAGTTGGATCGTTATATTTTCTACCACCACCACCATACAATCTCGTTCCAAAATCTAGATCTGCCATTGCCACCCTGGCATTCTGGATCTATCTCTGCCGTGCTAACATTCTAGATCTGCTAGTTGTCACCGTCGCTGTTTTCGATTTGCTCCATTTTTTGAAGAAGCGACGAGTGAGGAAGAGGGAGATTTACGTAGCGTATGAAAGGGAGACAGAGACTAAAAGAAGAAACTAGAGACAAAAACTGAAAGACAAAGACTAAATTAAGTTTTTGTATTGTGTTTCGTGTAAAGTGTACACAATTGAGTTATATCTTAGTATCTTGTTTGGATTAACAAAAAAGTAGAGACTTAGATAAATGAAATTACTAAAATTTCCTTAATTAAATCAAAACTTTGCCATTTTCCCTACCAGCCACCCCCTTCCCCTTTTTCCCTCTCTCTCTCTCTCCCTCTCTCCCTTCCTCTCTCCAGTAAATCACTGTGCCCCTGCCTCGCCTCGCATGTATTTCGATTTTCATCCACCCCTTTCTCCTTTACCTTCTGCTCGAACTGTGGATGAGTAGTGTGTTCAACCTCCATTCAACCCCGCCACTGACAGCATTGCCTAGGTCAGCATAATAGACGTTTTCATCGAGAAAAGCACACCACCCGTGTCTCCAGCGTTTCTCAATTGTGCCGCCGGCGTGCCTCACCACCATTGCATCTCACCATCGTGGAGGTCGGCACCGGTCCGTTACTTTTTCGCTGATGATTCTTCTCTGTGTCACTTTTTATGTCTAAGTTGAAAAATGAATTGGTCTGTGTTTTGAGCTTTGTTATTTTTTTCATGATGATGATGATGATGAATGATCTTCATAGAACAAATTGGTCTGTGTTGTAGTTTGTGTAAACTTGGAACATAAAAGATATAATGAGGACATTTTAGGAATAAAATGTTATTAAAGTTTCAGTCTTCATCTCCAAAAATTTTAGGTACCGTTTATTTTAAGGTACTGGGACGGAGACTGGGAGACTGGAACTCAGTATCATATTTGTTGGCTCAGAGACTGGTACTAAAATTTAAGTCTCTATCTCCAAAATTTTAGTATTTCATTACCTCCAAAAAGTGGGGACAAAAGAGACTGAAATTTTTGGAAATGGAGATTGAAACTTTAATAACATTTTATACCTAAAATACCTCAATTTCAATTAATTAATTCCAACTTTACTCTTTATACAAATTAAATTAAAGCTTTATTTTTATTTCAATCTCTGTCTCCCACTTTACATCAAACACAATACTGAGACATATTTCAGTCTCTATTTTTTAGTCTCTGTCTCTCAATCTTAGTCTCTCTTCCAAACGCTACCTTAGTCCTCTATGTCTTCACTTTCTGAAAGTATTGAAAAGACGGAAATTTTTTATCTCGGAATTGAAATTTTAGTTCTAGTCTGTAGCTGTAACGTCCTACCACACTTATGCTTAAGTCATAAAACTGAGGTGGCAAGGTGTTACGACCTCTAAAAGTAAAAATTATATATATAATATAGTTGAAAAGGAGGGTTATCTAGGAGCCTTAAAGAAAAGTTATTAAACGAAATACAAGCAGAACAACGCAACACTCACAATCAGATAAAATTAGAAAGGTGGATAAGATTGAACGGAAAAGATAATATTTATATAAGATCAGGGTTTCAAAAATGCAATTAACAAGTTCTAGGCTCGACTTGCGAAGTAAAGATCGACCAGAGTATACATATACTTATATATACACCCCAAAGTAACCCAAAACAAAAAACTAACAACCTGTTTCTCCGAGTCAACCTCTAAGAGGGACAAATATAAAATACAAGGTGGAGAATCTATAAACATATATAAATTATAAACAAAACACAACCCCGAGTCGTAAGAGTTCTTCGTTTCCTCAAAGTCTCCAGAATACGCAGTATGGTGCTTCTCAACCTGCATCTGAAAAACAACAATACGTATAGAATGAGAACCAAAGGTTCTCAGTATGGTAGTGGTGCCCACATACATAATATATAAGGTCCTGGGAAAGCCAGAGGCAATCATAGAACTCCGACACTCAATTTTTAAAACTTAAAGATTTAAAGACGAAAGTCATAAACAGGGTGATCCTCTAAGGTTCTTAAACTTAGCCAAACTCTAACTAAACCCCTCCAAAATCCTTCTCCTTCCTCCGAAATTCTCCAGAACACCAATAGAATCACACAAACAAATATGATGGTTTTCAGTGGCTAAGAGAAGGGGGTTGAATCTTAGCCCCCTTTTCGCTCAGTAACACTTGCTGGTCTTTGAAATAACTTCAGGAGACTTTTTGATTTTTGTCTCGTCCCTAGCCACGAGACTTTTATTTTTATCTCGTCACTTGGCACGAGACTTTTATTTTTGTCTCGTCACTTGGCACGAGATATTTTTGTTTTAGCTCCTGTGCAGTAGAAACAGAAATGGAGTAGAAAAGAAAGAAAATTACACCCAGATATATCCTAGTTTAGCTGCTAAGTGCAGTGCAGCCTACATCCAGTCTCCATCACAACCATGATAGAATTTCACTATAATATTCTTGATTACAGACTGTAAAGTGCTAACCTAACTTACAAGGAGATTCCCACAGAATCATGAAACACAACATAGACGAACAAAGGAACTCTAAGGACATCTATGGCTTTTTCTTTTAATTTTGCACTCTCTGCCTTTTTTTGCTCTATGGATTTTTCATACAAACCTCATTGTTTGTCTTTTTCCATGAGACTCAAGACATGACAAAATTAAACAGAAAATTACAAAACAGAATACTTTGAAGGAGAAGAAAATATGTTAGCTCAGGTAGCTCTGAGAACCCTGTGCCTTGCACTCTCAAACTTTCTCCTTGCTCCAAACCGTGGTTGTTCTCTCTTTTTATAGAAGAGGGAAGCCTCCACCTTTGAAGCTAAAAAACCAAGCCAACTTCTTCTTCTCCAAGAACAGAACCGGTTCGGCCAGAGAGAGAGAAGAGATAACCCATGCAAAACCCAACATGCAATTACCTCTAGTCCTTCCTTGGTCACCACTCTTCATCAATCCGAGCGTTCCATCCTTGGCTTGCTCTCCAAGATAGATTTCTGGCCCTTGATGCTTCATGGTGATGATGGCTTCTTCTGCTCCACTTTTGCTTTCTCCCTCACGTAGCCACCCTAGCTACTTTCTGTGATGAGTGAACCCAAAAGCAGTGACAAGCTATCCCTCCAAGGATCTTCTCCTTGCTGGCCGAATCTCCTTCAACCATTTTTGGTATGAAGAAACCAAGATCTCATCACCATATCTTTCCTTTCATGGTTGCAAATCTTAGCAATTACATTTTTTATGTTTTCTTGCCATCATTGTGATGGTCTTTCGGCGTGCCTTTCCTTCTTTTCGGTAGCTCAATGTAGCTTCCATGGTTGGGTATTGTCCGAAAGAGAAGAAAGAAAGAGTGAGAGAGAAGAAATAATTGGAAGAGAAGCAATTAAATGAAATAAGCAAATTAATTAAAGAGTTGCTTTTACTTCCCTGAGTAGCGTGTAGCTTTCAATGCCATCAATCATATCAATGACAATCTCTCTCATGTTTCCAATGCTAGCAAACTAAAATTTGAAATCCATCCCAAAGGAAGGAATGAGATCCGTTGGAGGCATGAAGCGATTTTGCTTCCTTTCATAATAAGTTTCGGATCAAGCATTGGAGCAACAATTATGGGCTTGTAGCAATAAAACTCATTCTGGCCCAATTTCTTTTTGATTTAGAACCAAGTATGCAAAATAATTTTGGGCTTATAATAATGTTTGAATTATGGCCCAAATAATCACAAATTGCTTCAGCCACATAATATAGGAAACATTAAACAAGGCTGAATGGTTTTAAGCATATTGGGCTTGCAATAATTCTGCTTTTATATTCGGCCCAATAAGAAAGCCTGCATCACAAAATTATTAATTAACATATGTTAAGTGAAAATCAAATTAATAATTTTGTAATCAATTATTTCAATAATGTTTGTCCATCATCAAATTTAAATTAGAGTTTTCCAAAGGCTCCTGAGTACAAGCCTAAAATGCCTTAAAATGCCATATCCTCAGAGACTTCAAAAAGAGACCAAGGACAAACAGTTTTCAAAGTTCTTGGAAGTCTTTAGAAAGTTGCAAATCAATATTCCTTTTGCTGAGGTTTTGGAACAAATGCCCCTCTATGCCAAGTTCATGAAGGAGCTCTTGTCAAAGAAGAAGCCTTTAAAGGGAGATGAGACAGTGGTCCTGACTAAAGAATGTAGTGCCATCATTCAGAATAACTTACCAAAGAAGATGCCAGATCCAAGGAGCTTTCAAATTCCATGCACCATCGGGAGTACAACCTTTGAGAAAGCGTTATGTGATCTGGGAGCAAGCATCAATTTAATGCCCTTTGTCTGTGATGAAGAAGCTGCAGATCCAAGAGGCACAACCCACAAAGATAGCATTACAGATGGCGGACAAATCTATGAAGCCTGCATACGGATTAGTGGAGAATATCTTGGTCAAAGTGGGTAAGTTCTTCCTCCCAGCAGATTTTGTGATTCTTGATACAGGGGAGAATGAGAATGCCTCTATAATTCTAGGAAGACCATTCCTAGCCACTGGAAGAGCTCTGATTGATGTAGAAGTGGGTGAATTAGTGCTTAGAGTGCATAATGAGCAACTGGTCTTTCATGTCTTCAAAGATGTACATTCAACAGGTGAAGAAGAGAGGTGCATGCAGGCTGAGCTTATTGATCCAAACCTTCAATAACCCCTTGATGATGCACAGCAGAATTTGCAACTCAAACCTCCTGTGGTGACAACCGATAAAATTCCGCCTGACATCAAAACTAAGTTTGGTATTGGAACTGCATCATCCACCAAGAAGGAGGTCCCCAAAAATAAAAAAAAATACCCAGAGGATGGAGAAACAAAAAGATCCCCACTGAAAGTTTCTCCCCAGGAATGAAGGTGGTGTTGACCAGCAATCCAGCATGGGTTTATACAGTAATTAGAATCCTCTCTCTGGAGCATATTGAGCTTCGTTATGGAGACACAGGAAAGAAGTTCAAAGTAAGGGGTGAAGAGCTGAGCCCCTATGATTCTCCTCCTTAGAGGAGCTGACCGTCAAGCTAGTGACGATAAAGAAGTGCTTGTCGGGAGGTAACCCGATAATTTCGTATCCTTAGCTATTTTTCGTAGTAGTAGTTTTCTTAGTTATTTTATTTTATTTTTATTGAGTTCTTACTAATTTTCTGATCATGTAGCTATGTTCTTCCAGGAACCGAACACCTCAAGCTATATTTAAAAAAAAAAGGGGCACACGACGCGCAAGCGTCATTGACGCAAACGCGTCAATCATGTGTGCGTAAAAAAATAAAAATTTACAGAGAGTTGCGCGGGAGTGGCGCCGGTATGAAGCCTTTCACACGAACAAGCCCACGCGGATGCGTACCCCACGTGTGCGCGTCACTCATGATATTGGCACTTCACGCGTCCGCGTCACCCACGCGGACACGTGACCCGAAAAATCAACGTAAAAGGTGTCTGGACAGAGAGTTATGCTGGCTTGGGGCTGGAAGTATGCTAAAAGCACAAAATTTCCCACGCGAACACGTGACCGACGCGTCCGCGTCAGTTGCATAAATGGCCATCCACGCGTACGCGTGCTTGACGCTAACGTGTCATTATGAAGAATGCGCGACGTACGCGATCGCGTGCTGTACGCGAACGCGTCGTTTGCGCCGCCCAGTTTTCTTTCTCTTTCTCTCCCAATCCCTATTCTCTCTTGTTCTTTTATCCTTTCCTTTTTCTTTCATAATAATATTTGTCTCCTTCTATTTTCAGTTCTTCTTTGCTTGAGGACAAGTAAACCTTTAAGTTTGGTATTGACGCTTCGCTTAAGGGTTTTCTGTTTATTCCTATGGCATCAAAAGGGAGGCGAATCATCTTCATTGAGGAGCACAACCTGAAGAATAAACGACCGCTAGGATAACTAAGGTGGTTGAGTTTCTTTCATTTTTTATTCCTCCCTCTTTGTCTATGTTATGTTCTAGTTTCCTGCTATTTTGCTTTGTTTGTTGCATGATCCTTTATTAGTTAGAATCCTAGGACTAGTTTAGTTCTCCCTATTGCTTTAATTCTTAAAAGATGTCTCATGTATTACTCACTGAGCTTAAATTCAAATAAAAAATACAGGAGTGATATATTGCATGAGAAAGTGGGTCTATATTGAAGAATAGTCTTATTTACTTAGATGTGGTGGTACTTTCTGTGATTCTGAATGCATGACTTGAACAGTGCATATTTTTTATAGTGAAGTTTATGAATGTTAAAATTGTTGGCTCTTGAAAGAATGATGAAAAAGAGAAATGTTATTGATAATCTGAAAAATCATAAAATTGATTCTTGAAGCAAGAAAAAGCAGTGAAAAATACAAAGCTTGCGAAAAAAAAAGTAAGCAGAAAAAGCCAATAACCCTTTAAACTAAAAGGCAAAGGGTAAAAAAGGATCGAAGACTTTGAGCATTAATGGATAGGAGGGCCCAAAGGAATAAAATCCTGCCCTAAGCGGCTAAATCAAGCTGTTCCTAACCATGTGCTTGTGGCGTGAAGGTGTCAAGTGAAAAGCTTGAGACTGAGCGGTTAAAGTCGTGATTAAAAGCAAAGAGTGTGCTTAAGAACTCTAGGCACCTCTAACTCGGGACTCTAGCAAAGCTGAGTCACAATCTGAAAAGGTTCACCCAGTTATGTGTCTGTGGCATTTATGTATCCGGTGGTAATACTGGAAAAACAAAATGCTTAGGGTCACAGCCAAGACTCATAAAGTAGCTGTGTTCAAGAATCAACATACTGAACTAGGAGAGTCAATAACACTATCTGAATTCTGAGTTCCTATGGATGCCAATCATTCTGAACTTCAAAGGATAAAAGTGAGATGCCAAAACTATTCAGAATTGCAGTTGTAAACCCCACTATCAGAAGAGATATGAGCTTAATCGAACTCTCATTCTCATGCAAATTCACATCCTAAACTTATATTAGTTTTGGTTGCTTGATGACAAGCAACAGTTTAAGTTTGGTGTTGTGATGCGTGAGCATCTTTCCTATCTTTTCCCAGTGAATTTGCATCTAATTTGTTGAGTTTAATTAAGAATTAATTATATTTTAGCCACTATGGATGCTATTTTGAGTTTCATGCAATTTTATTTATTTAGGTAGCATTCGGATGGATTTGATGAAGTTTCTGCAGAGAAAGAGAAGAAGCCAAGGAGATGACCAGCGAATACCGACGCGGACGCATGGCTCACGCGAATGCACGGAATGGAGGAAATCGCAATGACGCGATCGCATGCCTGACGCGAATGCGTGGACTGGAATCTGCACAAATGACGCGAACGCGTGGATGATGCGAACGCGTCACATGAGCGATCTGCAGAATTGACAGAAAACGCTGGGGGCGATTTCTGGGCTGTTTTGACCCAGTTCTTAGCCTAGAAATCACAGATTAGAAGCTGCAGAAGGGACAAATCAAGTGGTTCCCACCCATCAGCTGAAGACTTGTTAATTAATTCGAATTTAAATTCAAATCTTATTTTAGGAAAAGATATTATTTTAATTTTAATTTTAGAAATTTGATTTTTAAATTATTAGGATTAGTTATAAAAGGGATCCCAATAGGGTGGTTCCAAAACAACATTCCAGAACATTATTCCATACAAATTTACATTCCATATTCCATGAGCAACTAATCCTCCATTGTTAAGGTTAGGAGCTCTGTCTATTGTATGGATTGATAATATTATTTTTCTATTTTTATTCATGTTTTGATTTATATTTCAATAATTGTTTTCGTTCTTTATTTTATGAATTTGGGTGGAACGGAAGTATGACCCATGTTCTATTTGAGTTCTTGTATAACTTGGAAAAGCTCTTTACTTGAACAATAGCTTGAAAACATATTATCCTGAATTTCTAATTGTTTGTATTTAACGGGATACGTGATATATAATCCCTTTATTTTTGGATAATTAGGATTCTTGTGACATATAAACTAGAATTTGATCATTACCCTCTAATTGGAATTGATTGACCAAGAAATTGGCAGTTGATGAATTTTAGAGGAGATTAGGAAGGTCTAAGGAATTAGGGTCTAGTCACAAATAGTTTGCCATGAATTAAATCTTACATGATTAAAATTAGTTAATAAGAAAAGTCAATCCAGAAAATACATAACTCTAAAGCCTTAACTGTTTTCTCCATATTTTATTCCCAACTTATTTATCTGCCTATCTTTAATATTTTTACTATTATTTAATGTCTTTGAACTCTCAACACTATTTTCTATTTGTCTAACTAATCCTATCAAACGCTATTGTTGCTTAATCTATCAATTCTCGTGGGATCGACCCTTACTCACGTAAGGTATTACTTGGTACGACCCGGTGCACTTGCCGGTAAGTTAGTGGGTTATAAATACCGCACCAAACAGCTACTATTTTTCCTTTTGCATCATCACCGAAAGTGACAAGTCCTCCATCATATTCATCAAGCTTTATGAAGAAGGTTGTCTTTCCGGTCATATGCCTAGAGCATCCGCTATCCATATACCACATATTCTCCTTCCGTTTGGATGCTAGGCACACCTACAAAACAAGTTCAAGTGACCTTAGGTATCCAAATTTTCTTGGATCCTTTCACGTTAAACCATCTCGTGTCCTAAGCCATTATAATAAAAAATAACCTTTTAAACTTTATCACCTATCATCCTTTCACCAAAAAAATATTGTATGGGAAAGTGTCCATTTCGGTTACATAGTCTACAAAATCTTGGAGTTGCTGTTTTGTTAAAGCTTCTTGGGTTTTGAAATCTTGTATCATTGGAAGAGGAAGCAAAATTTTCAAAATTATATTTTTCAACAGATTTATGAAACCCCAAGCCAGCTTTATCATAAAGAGGTTTTTGGCTAGCCAAAATTTGATTCAGATTTTCAGAACTTTGTGTAAACTTGGCTAAGTCTTCTTTAAGCCTTTTGACCTCTTTAAGCAATTCTTCATTCCTTCTAAAACAATCAACATATGCAACAACCGAATGGTTACTTTCACAGCTCCTAAGTTGGGCTTTTAACTGCTTATTTTCTTCAACAAGATCACAAGCAGTTTCGGCCTCCCTTAGCTTTTCTTTTAAAAATCCATTTTCTGCTTTAAGGATGATAATTTGTTGTTCAAGTTCTTGATTATCCAGCAAAAAGCATCTTATTTTTTCAGAAAGATGATCTATCATAAGATGAAGAGATTCAGCGTCAGGGTTGGGAACGATTACCTGCTCAACAAGGTCAGCCATAAGGCATGGTTGAGACTTTGTTTCATTTTCCTCATCATCATCATCTGATTCATTTTTCAAATCTTCCCATGAAGCCATCAGTCATTTATTCTTTCCTCTTTTTGGCTTCTCCTCCTTCTTTAACTTGGGACAATCAGATTTGAAATGCCTCATTTCCTTGCAGTTGTAACAAGTTACTTTGCTAAGGTCTTTCTTCATTTTCCTTGAGTTGTCGCCTTTGCCTTTGAGCTTTACCATTTTCCTGAATTTTTTGGCAAATAACACAAACTCATTTTCAGAAGAGTTATTACTGGATTCACCATCCAGAGGGTTAGTTACAGAAGAAAAAGCAATTCCTTTCTTTTTTGAATCTTTTTTCAAATAAGTATTTTCAAAAGCAAGAAGGTTTCCTCTCAAATCATCACATGTCATGGAATCTAAGCTACTGCTCTCAGAAATAATTAAAGCTTTTGTTTCCCACTCTTTTGTGAGACATCTCAACACTCTCCTCACAAGCACATAATCAGGTTATGTAATTCCCAGAGCATCCAAGCCAACAATGATGATGTTAAATCGTTCAAACAGTTCATCAATAGACTCTCCTTTCTTCATTGCAAACATTTCATATTCTCTGTTCAACATATCTGTCCGAGTCTTCTTTATAATGGTGGTTCCTTCATGAGTGATTTGTAGTTTGTCCCAGATTTTATTTGCTGTTGTGCATCGTGATACCCGTCGATATTCCTCGAAGCTGATAGCACAGTTGAGCAGGTTAACAGCCTTGGCATTTAGTTTCACCTTCTTCCTATCTTCCTCGGTCCAGCTTGCTTCTAGTTTAAGAGTGACTACTCCTTCAGTACTTGTGTTAGTTGGAAATTGAGGACCTTCCAGGATGATCTTCCATAGTCTATAGTCTACTGCTTGCATAAAGATCTTCATTCTTTCTTTCCAATAGGTATAGTTTTTCCCATTGAAAAGAGGCGGTCTGTAGCTTGATTGTCCTTCTGTAAGATTGTAGGACACCAGATTAGAGCCACTGCTTTCTGCCATCTGGATCTTTTCTCTAAGCTGTAAAACTTGATCTCTTTGAGACCAAGCTCTGATACCAATTGATGGTTTTCAGTGGCTAAGAGAAGGGGGGTTGAATCTTAGCCCTTTTTTCGCTCAGTAACACTTGCTAGTCTTTGAAATAACTTCAGGAGACTTTTTTATTTTTGTCTCGTCCCTAGCCACGAGACTTTTATTTTTGTCTCGTCACTTGGCACGAGACTTTTATTTTTGTCTCGTCACTTGGCACGGGATATTTTTGTTTTAGCTCCTGTTCAGTAGAAACAGAAATGGAGTAGAGAAGAAAGAAAATTACACCCAGATATATCCTGGTTCAGCTGCTAAGTGCAGTGCAGCCTACATCCAGTCTCCATCACAACCATGATGGAATTTTACTATAATCTTCTTGATTACAAACTGTAAAGTGCTAACCCAACTTACAAGGGGATTCCCACAGAATTATGAAACACAATATAGACGAACAAAGGAACTCTAAGGACATCTATGGCTTTTTCTTTTAATTTTGTACTCTCTGCCTTTTTCCGCTCTATGGCTTTTTCATACAAACCTCACTGTTTGCCTTTTTCCATGAGACTCAAGACATGACAAAATTAAACAGAAAATTACAAAATAGAATACTTTGAAGGAGAAGAAAATCTGTTAGCTCAGGTAGCTCTGAGAATCCTGTGCCTTGCACTCTCACACTTTCTCCTTGCTCCAAACCGTGGCTGTTCTCTCTTTTTATAGAAGAGGGAAGCCTCCACCTTTGAAGCTAAAAAAATCAAGCCAACTTCTTCTTCTCCAAGAACAGAACCAGTTTGGCCAGAGAGAGAGAAGAGATAACCCATGCAAAACCCAACATGCAATTACCTCTAGTCCTTCCTTGGTCACCACTCTTCATCAATCTGAGCGCTCCATCCTTGGCTTGCTCTCCAAGATGGATTTCTGGCCCTTGATGCTTCATGGTGATGATGGCTTCTTCTGCTCCACTTTTGCTTTCTCCCTCATGTTGCCACCCTAGCTATCTTCTGTGATGAGTGAACCCAAAAGCAGTGACAAGCTATCCCTCCAAGGATCTTTTCCTTGCTGGCCGAATCTCCTTCAACCATTTTTGGTATGAAGAAGCCAAGATCTCATCACCATATCTTTCCTTTCATGGTTGCAGATCTTAGCCACTACATTTTTTATGTTTTCTTGCCATCATTATGATGGTCTTTTGGCGTGCCTTTCCTTCTTTTCGGTAGCTCAATGTAGCTTCCATGGTTTGCTGGGTATTGTCCAAAAGAGAAGAAAGAAAGAATGAGAGAGAAGAAATAATTGGAAGAGAAGCAATTAAATGAAATAAGCAAATTAGTTAAAGAGTTGCTTTTACTTCCCTGAGTAGCGTGTAGCTTTCAATGCCATCAATCATATCAATGACAATCTCTCTCATGTTTCCAATGCTAGCAAATTAAAATTTGAAATCCATCCCAAAGGAAGGAATGAGATCCGTTGGAGGCATGAAGCAATTTTGCTTCCTTTCATAATAAGTTTCGGATCAAGCATTGGAGCAACAATTATGGGCTTGTAGCAATAAAACTCATTCTGGCCCAATTTCTTTTTGATTTAGAACCAAGTATGCAAAAAAATTTTGGGTTTATAATAATGTTTGAATTCTGGCCCAAATAATCACAATTTGCTTCAGCCACATAATATAGGAAACATTAAACAAGGCTGAATGGTTTTAAGCATATTGGGCTTGCAATAATTCTGCTTTTATATTCGGCCCAATAAGAAAGCCTGCATACAAAATTATTAATTAACATATGTTAAGTGAAAATCAAATTAATAATTTTGTAATCAATTATTTCAATAATGTTTGTCCATCATTAAATTTAAATTAGAGTTTTTCAAACTCATCAAAATAAAATAGACAATGCAAACACAAACAGGATATAGTTACAGCAGGTAGTGAATATAACAGGTAAGCATGATAATCACATAGGCAAGCCCAATTAAATGCACAATCAAACAAAACACACATATGCACATGATGTATGCCTGCCCTATGGCTGATGACTCTCATCTGTCGGTTATCAAGCCAACCTGACGTGTCCGGTAGCTAACCCGGGCACAGTCTCTCTGTTGCACATTAATACCATTAGAGGGTATATGTGTCCTGTCACTATTAGAGGGTATCTGTGCCTGTCACCATTAGAGGGTATCTGTACCCTGTCACCAGGGACAGACGTATTCATTAGGGAGTGGGGGCAACCTCCCTAGTGAAATTCCAAAAATTACTTAGTAGTTCTTAGTGAAATATCTTAATTGTCCCACTATATAATTAGTTTTGACCCCACCCTAAATCAAATTCCTAACCCTTCTTTTTTCCCCAATCTTCTTCATCTGCTCCAGGCCTCCAGGCTCTAGCTTTCGCAGTCCACACTCGGCACACCAGAGCCATTACTGGCTTGCTGTCGCGTGCTGCCACTCCACGTCTTAGCCAGTGTCATGGTTCTCTCCCTGCTGACGTCTCTGCCCTTCTGTCTCCATAGTCACTGCCGCGTATCCATGTCCCCTTCTGCCTTGTGCCTTCTTCTTTAGCGATCGGTTCCATCCGTCCTTCTTTTTCTTCGATACTGTGAATCTGCGATCCTCTTCTCTCTTTGGTTTTCACTCTTCAGGCTTCAGCAGAGAACGCCTGCCTTTCGTCCTACTGCCGCTGAACGTCGCACACCCGTACCGCTACTACCTACTGGGTTCTACACTTTTGCTTCCTAGTTCCTAGAGTTTAGCTATTCAGATTCAGTCTTGGATTATTCTTGGTACATTCATGAATCATGATTTAACGATTTGCAATTCTGCTTATTCACTTATTTGCTTCATTGTTGTTTGATAATTGATTTAGTTGGTTTGTTAATTGTGAATTTGTGATTGAATTTGTTCTGATGTAATTGCAAGTTTAGTTTGATTAATTTATTTGTTAATTCACTTATTCACTTCTTGGATTAATTTGTTTGTTAATTTGTGATTGAATTTTATTCACTTATACTGTACTTTTTTTTTCTTACTCGATATATAAAGATTGCGTCTTTCCTACTTGCTTAGGATGGAAAAAAATGGAGACTAATATCTGATATGTAAAGACTCATTAATACAATTCGCAAAATCTTATTTATGAAAGTTGTATGAGAGACTGTGGAGCAGTAGAAGTTCATCATATTTAATTTCTGATGGATAAATTTTATGAGCTTTGAAATAAGTTTATATGGTATTGTTTAAATTTCATTATAGGGTCTTCTTTTTCTAGGCTATGTTATCCATTCTAGTTATGGAAAATTGAAATGTTCAATTTTTGTTTCTATACAACTAATGTTGAACAATGAGTAATATTACCTCGTTGACTTGGATGGCATTTATAACAATTCTGTCTCATCATTAGGTATGCATCGGCTCTGCAGGAGCTTAGAATGGATTGGGATATTAGTTGTTGTTGTTGTTGTTGAAAATTTATTTAAATGACATATGTTTATCAATTTTGTATTTATAATTTTTAATTTGTGTAGAATTGTGAATTTTTTATTAATTAATTAACTTAGATTTATAATTTTATCTTATTAATAATGGAAAAATATTTCAAAAGGACCTCATCATTGGAGATTGGATCCCAAAACAATTCATCGACCTCTTCTAAAAAAAGGAGGTTTTTAGAATTCAAAGTAGAGAGCATTAAAGCATATCCAGGACAATGACTAAAGATTTCAAGTTATCATCCGAATGACAGAGACAAAGTTAGATGTGCATATTTGTAAAAAGGTCCTTGTCAATCAAGGACTTATGATTTTCCGCAAATTGCTTGTAGTTCTTCTTTTCGAAGATTTAATCCTAATTAGTTTGATGACTATGGCAACTGGTTAGAGTATAGTATATCAAAAGATGTTGTTTTTTATCTTTGTTGTTATTTTATGAAACCCGGGACTGAAGGTGGTGATGCTTTTGTAACTAATGACTTTTTAAATTGGAAAAAAAAGGAGAGACTACAAATTCATGTTAGGATTCATGATAGCGCTCATAATCAAACTTGAAAAAAATGTGAAGCACTTATGAGACCAAAACAACACATCACTACTACTATTGAAAAACAATCTGAGCAAGCTAAAAAGAATTATCAAATTCACTTGACAGCAACAATTAATTGTATTATATTTCTTTTGCAACAAGGATTGGCCTTTTGTGGTAATGATGAGACAGATGATTCTGTTAACCAAAGAAATTTTTTGGAACTTCTAAACTTTCTTGCGCAACATAATCAAGAGATTGGTCGTGCTTTCAAAAATGCCTGTGGGAATCTTAAACTAATAGCACCCTCAATCCAAAAAGACATTGTAAGAGCTGCTGCAAGGGAAATGACAAAAGTTATTGTTGATGATCTTGGGGATGAAGTATTTGCTATATTGGTTGATGAAGCCCGCGACATTTCTATCAAAGAGCAAATGTCAGTTTGCTTAAGGTATGTGAACAAAGAAGGACAAGTTAGGGAGCATTTTTTTGGTCTTGTTTATGTTTCTAATACTAATGCTTTATCTCTAAAATTAGCATTAGAATCATTATTAGAAACATATAATTTAAGTTTATCAAGAGTACGTGGATAAGGATATGATGGTGCAAGTAACATGCAAGGAAAATTTAATGGTTTGAAAACTATGATATTGAAAGAAAATTCTTATGCTTTCTATGTACATTGCTTTGCCCACCAACTTCAGTTAGCTCTTGTAACAGTTGAAAAAAAAATAAGTTGAAATTACTTTGCTTTTTAATTTGTTAACCAATTTGTGTAATGTTGTTGGAGTTTCGTGTAAACAAAGAGATACTAGATGGGGTTTGAATTAAGAAACAACTTTAAAAAGAGCTGGAGATACTAGATGGGGTTCACACTATGGAACTATACTTAGATTAATTTCTTTATTTCCTTCTATGGTTAATGTTCTTGAATATATTGAGGAAGATGAAAATAATTCAAAACAAAGAGCTGAAGCATGTCATTTATTGAATGTCATTCAATCCTTTGAATTCATTTTCAACTTGCACTTGATGAAAAATATATTGGGAGTTACTAATGAGTTATCTCAAGCGTTACAAAGGAATAATCAAGACATTGTAAATGCTATGGCATTAGTTAAAGTATCTAAGCAACGGTTGTAAAATATAAGAGATGATGGTTGGTCTCTTTTACTTGACAAAGTCTCACTGTTTTATGATAAACATGATATTACTGTTCCAATCATGGATGATATATTTGTGTCACAAGGAAGATCAAGACGCAAAGCTCAAAAGATATCAAATTTGCATCATTTTCAAGTTGAGATATTCTATCAAGTAGTTGATAGACAACTTCAAGAACTCAATAATCATTTTATAGAGGTGAATACTGAATTGTTTCTTTGCATAGCTTGTTTGAATCTAAGACACTCATTTTTTTTTCATTTGATAAGGAGAAGTTGATCCAGTTAGCTCAATTCTATCCATTAAAATTTTCTTCCCCTCAACTTTTGGCACTTGACAGTCAACTTGAGAACTTCATACTAGATGTGTATTCTGATGATCAATTCTCGGACTTAAATGGAATTGATGCTCTTTCTCAGAAGTTGGTTGAGACTCGAAAAAATATTGTGTATCCATTAGTGTTTCTTCTTTTGAAGTTAGCTTTAGTTTTGCCTGTAGCAACTGCATCAGTTGAAAGAACTTTTTTTGCTATGAATATCATAAAGAGTTGACTTCGTAACCGTATGGGAGATGAATTTTTAAATGATTGTTTAATGACATACATAGAAAGAGAGACATTTGATTGTATTGACAATGAAAACATTATTCAATCTTTTCAAAATATAAAATCCAGAAGAATGGAATTCTAAATTATTTGTTATTATTTTGAATTATATTTTACTATTTTAATTTATTGGTTAAATAATTTAAAGAATATTCCTATTTTATAACATCATAGTATAATTATAAAAATTATTATTATATTGTATATATTTTTCCTCCACTGAAAAATTTTTTTGGATCCGTCACTGCCTGTCACTATTAGAGGGTATCTGTACCCTGTCACCCTTACAACCAGAGAAAAAATACAAGCATACTCACATCCAACATTTTCCATCATGAGTTATTTACCACATTCATTCATTAACTCATATATGCATCTCTGTCATACTCGCAACATTTTCACACTTCCTCAATTAATCATAATCTTTTAATCATCAATCATATTTCAGTAATAATTCTTCATTCATTTTCACTTACATTCATTCATTCATTCAATTTTATTAAGGCTAAAATACCTCATACATATCCCATTCCTGAACTTCCCATTCATAATTCAACATGTCTCAAGCTTTTCTTCACCTCAAAGTACTCTCTTTTTATAACTTAATATCTTCACTATACTTAAAACTAATATTTAGGGTCTAAAGGAGTAAAAATAAAGGTTTAGAGGTTTAAAATCATACTTAAAAACACAAAAACTCCATTTGCTGAAAAACAGGTCTCCATGTACACAAACCATGTCACGCGTACGCGAAAGTGTAATTTTCTCTCATCTCGCGTACGCGAGTCTCTTGGCCCGAAAGGTTCGCTCGCGTCGCATGCACTTACCCGCGTACTGGGACATATCAATCTTCACCTCTCGCGTACGCGTGTACCCTTCCGCGTATGCAAGACAGCCAAAACATAATAGAATGCTCGCGTTGCGTGCTTGCTTGCGACGCGAGATCTGCAGGTTAGGTAAAAATTTATTAAGTGCTGCAGAATCCACTTTACACACCAAATTTCCGACGGACATAACTTCTTCGTTAAAAATTGTTTTTAGCCCGTTCTTTGAACGGCATAAACTTCACGGACCCAATCTTCATATGAAATAAGTTTTGAAAAGATTGGGGGTCCAAAAGTCGAGTTATGGCTCGTCGAAGTTCGGGCAAATTTTAGTTTTTTATCAAAAATATCAACCTTTATTTTTACCAAGCTTTCCAACTCAAAACCAACATTCCAAGTTTTTAATCAACCCAAAACAAACTAAATTCAATCTTAGTCCTTCTCATACATTTCACAACTCACCAATATACTTACTCATCAACTTCAACCCAAAGAACTCATAATCAAACATAATTCCATACTCAAACATTAAAATAGCATCATTATTCATTCAATATATCATCTCATCAACCTCCCACCACACTCATATCATTAGCCAACACAACATAACTCATAATCAATCTTATAATCAATCCTCAACATTCACATTCTCAATCCCGACAAGCCAAAATCACACAATATATTTTAATTCACTCATCAATCATCTTTCATAATTCTTCTATATTCACATACATATATCAATTCTCAAATTCATTGCACACATACACATATTATTTCCCTAATCACCTCAATAACCAAACATTCAATCCAAACTTATCCTACGGTCATCTAGCCTAAGTTTTCACGACATATTACATATTATATACGAGAAACCAAAACCATACCTTGGTCTATTCCTCGTTAATCTCGGACCGTCACATTTGACCATCGTGTCACAAAATCCAAGCTTTCAAAGTCACATCAAATGAATATCTAGCTCCCCAAAGTCCAACATCAAGTCTCCAACACCACCAATGACTACCAACATACCCCAAAACAACCCACAACTCAATCTAATACAAATAATCATCACTAAATCAATATAGATTTCACTTAATCACAGGTTTTACAAGGGCTTGAGTTGTCTCACTTTACCAACGGGAAATTAAAACAAGATCCGACAAGTTTATGAAGCTAATTCGGTCTTAAACACCGAAATTATACAATTTCTCAACACTAAGCTCAATAAATCTCGAAATTAGGGGAGAGAGAATCGAAAATGAAAAGTGGATTTCTTACTTAATTGAGTACTAAGCTTTGTAGAGCTCAACACTGCGGTCGCGTGGCCGTAAACGGTGCAGCGATCGGAGCTCCGAATTGAAAGATATTTGAGTTTGAATCTGGTGTTAGGGTTTGGAGCTTCTTTCCTTCTCCTCATGCAAGTTTCAACGTTCTTCACTGTTTTGGGAAGAAGAAGAGTTGATGCTCTTCATATATAGGGGTTTATGTTGGGCCTTGGGCCCATTATGGGCCAGTTCGTTCGGTTCGGTCTGTTCAGCTCAATTTTGGGCCAAATTCTTTAAACTTAGTGTCAAAATTCTTATTTTAATTAGCTCTATCTCATTAAACTATAAAATTCAAGTTTTCTAATTTTTTAATTAATAATTAATTTATTAACTATTATTTACTAATTTTACGGATTTTGCGGTAACTATTAAATACAATACTAAGTTTCAATTCTTCAATCTTAGTCTCAATATCCATGCCAATGCTACCTTCAAAATTAGGGGTTTTTTTTTTCAATTTTCAGCTTTTGTTCAATAAACCAACCCAAGCCCACCATTGAAAAACAAATACCTTGTCTT
>NC_029794.2:16365042-16366967 GCF_000816755.2 Arachis ipaensis | reverse complement strand
AAAAAAAAAAAAAACATAAAATTAATCTCAACTACTTATAATTCATCTCACGCGTCACTTACTTCTATCTCTGCTTTGGCGCAGAAGTTGTCTGGGCGTTCTGAAACAACAGTTACACGCGTCAAGGTGCACATCCAGCCACGTTCCTTCAGCAGCTGCAGAAAAAAAAGCTCTTCATCACCTTAGCATCCACCCAAAAGAAATTGCATTGAAAGATAAGTGATCCTAAACAGCATTTTCGAAGGAATGTTGCTGACTTGCTATTTCTGTAGCCTTCACATTTTTGAAAGAATGTCGCTATAGTCTTAAGACACAGGCTGTGGCATTCAGCAACTGTTTATAGTACACCACGTGCACACATTTAACTTTTAAGACGATGATGTAAATATGCAATATCACGAGATGTCTCTAACATTTTCTTAGGGAAAACACTACTATGATTGTATAATTAATTAATTATAACGTTTTATGAATATTATTCTATTTTTGATTAACATGTCGATGTGATTTTTCAGGTTTATAAACAATACAATTGCCACTAATATTTTACCATTTAAGCTTATGCAGATGTCACATAGAAAAAGAGCTATATATGGTGGAGTGGGAATGTGAGGTATAGGTGTCATTTGTCAAAAGGAGAAGCATTAACGGTAGCTTAGGGGATCCATTATTTTTTACGCAGTGTGCTTCACTGCTTGACAAACCACGATTCCATGAACTGTTTTGAAAGTTGTCAAAGACATTTATTGGTGTCAGCGTGAATGAATGATTATTATAGTCAAACTTATCAATTAATATCTTACCTGTTTGAGAAGAAATTACATAAGACATGCATGTATGGGAAAATAATGGATGAACAAATAATTTTAGGATTTTTTTCCTATAATAAAATAAAAAAATATTTCCTAAAACAAATTATCTTTTAAATTCAAGTACGCCACGCGCCGGTGAACCTTATTATTTTAGCAAGGTACTTGGCGCTCCCACCAACTTCTATATTACAATGGGAATAAACATTCAATCTGATCTTTATCCATTTTTATGAAAGATAAAGTGATTTTTGTCCAAAAAAATGGACACTTCGATCCTCAACTTTTTTATTTTGGGACAATACAGTTTTTCTGTTAAAAAATTTATTAAATAATAATAAAAATTAGTTTTGTGGATATTTTATTTGTATTTTGTGGGGATTTTAAATCCCACATACTATTAATAACTTTGTTTTTAAAAAATTCCTTTATCAATGATGGTTAAGTGAAGAAAAACCATTGATAAAAATGATGCCACAAAAAAAAATTAATTATAGTACAATACCTTTTAAAGGAAAAAATAACATGAATAAAAAATGAAAGAAGAGAATTTTAATGTTGATAATATTGGTATTAGTGATGATAACGGTAGAGGAGATAATGATGATGATAAAGTATAGTTACATAATAAAAATAATAGAGGTAGGAGTGATAATAATGAGGATGAAAAAGATAATGGTAGTAGTGGTAGTAATTAGTTATATTGTTGAAAAGATTTTTGTGTGGGTTTAAAACCCCCACAAAATACAAATAAAATCCTTACAAAACCAATTTTTATTATTATTTGATAAATTTTTTAACAGAAAGACCGTATTGTCCCAAAATAAAAAGGTTGAGGGTCGAAGTGTCCATTTTTTTTGGACAGGGATCGCTTTGTCCTTCGTGAAAATGGACAAGGACCGGATTGGGTCTTTACGCTTATAATGGAGTTAGCCGTATTTTTTGGTGAACTTGACTACGCATCTCCATAAATATCAAATTGGGTAAACAAAAAAATTGAAATAAAGTTTGTCGAAAAAATACAGCAAACTTAACCTAAAAAAACGTATTTTAGAATTTAAAGTTAGAATAATTTATTTTTAAAAATAACAATTTTTTTATTTTATTTCAAAAAAA
>NC_029794.2:16364136-16364889 GCF_000816755.2 Arachis ipaensis | reverse complement strand
CTTTGAGATTTTTCTCTATAATAAAATAAAATAAAAATTATTTTTCGAAATAAATTATTCGAACTTTAAATCCCAAAATACGTTCTTTTAAAATTTCAGCCGCATCCCGGACGAACCTTATTATTTTTGTAAGGTTCATTACACTGTCGGCGAACTTCTATATTTTTATAGAGTTCGCCATATCTCCCGACGAATTTCATTACGCATCTCCATAAATACCAGATTGGATGAGAAGAAAAGTTGGAAAGATAACAATGACAACTATTATCATCGTCTCTAAAAGTATATAAAGGTTGCGTTTGTTTTTGAGAGACAAGATACTGAGAACAGGATAGGACAAGACACTGATGGACAAAGACACAAAATTTTGTGTTCTTGTATTCTGTTTGGTGATAAACTAGAATAAATTACGAAGATCTAATTTATTCTCATTTTTTCATTCAAAAAATTTGAGATAAAAAATATAATAATAAAAAATATAATTATGAAAAATTAATAAAAATAATGAAAAAAATATTAAAAATAAGTTGTGTCTCCGTGTCCTTCCTGTCACGATGGACACAAAATACACTAATTCAGTATCTCTAGACACACTGTCTCTGTCTATGTCTATCTGTAAAATAATAAGGAGTATGTTGTTTTTGAATAAGTAAATTCAATTAAACTATTATCTTCTCATGGGTAAATTATATTGCTTTATCAAAAAGTAATATATACTCTATTTTTGGCTCATTTTTTCAACTTCAATATAAG
>NC_029794.2:16355308-16363924 GCF_000816755.2 Arachis ipaensis | reverse complement strand
TTATACATATTATTAAAATTATAATATTAAATTACTGAATATAACTTCAACTTTTTTACTCGGTTTTTATCTCCATAAATATATTAGTAAAACAAAAAATAAGATATTAAATTATGTTAAAATTAAAAGTACAAAATCATAATCAATTCTATGGTAAAATCATATACAACATAATTATCAATTCATCATCAAGTTCTTGTTTAATAATAATTTTTAATAACATAACTAATAAACCAAGGGTGCTCGTAGAATTAGCTAAGGTTTTGAAAATTCAATTAATGGTTGAGCCAGCAAAGCTAGTGAAAGTTCTAAAAAGCTTAGAGAAGGGGATTGAATTGATAGTTTTCTTTAATTTTGATTAATTATGCTTTAAATTCAGAACTTTAAACTTGATTTCTGTTTGGTCTGCACAGTGAATAATTTAGGAGATAATTTTATTTTGTCTCATAAAAACTAAAAAAAAGAACTAAAACAGAAAAAAAGATGATGATACAGCTATATATTCTGGTTCAGTTGCCTTATGCAACGCAACCTACATCCAGTCTCCACCATAACGTTGGTGAAATTTTTACCATAATCTAAGTATTACATACACCAATTTTCTAGGACTCAATGTAATCCTATCTGGGCACACAAGCTTTAACATAAACTTGACTTGGCTATGCTAATACCTAGACTCACCACACTAAGTGCTTACCCAACTTAGCAAGGAATACTTCTTAGGTACATAACTTAAGACAAGTAAAGTATCTTTTGTGGCTAGCTAATGTGGTCTTGGTGAAGAAATAGAACAGAAAATAGAGAATGTGTGTTAATTATACCGACCTCAATAAAACTTATCCCAAAGATCCATACCCTTTTTTCAGCATTGATGCCTTGGCAGACTCAGCTTCGGGATATAGATACCTGTCCTGTGTATGGATGTATACTCGGATTACAACCAAATTCTAAGGTACAAGCCGTACCAAGAGAATACCTCTTTCATCACTCAAAAAACTAACTATTGTTATGTAGTAATAATGCCTTTTGGATTGAAAATACTGGAGCCACATACCAACGATTAATGAATAAGGTGTTCTCACCTCACCTTGGAAAATTAATGGAAGTGTATTTGGATGACATGCCTGTCAAGATCAAAGAAGATGTCAATCTCTTGTCCGATTTAACTGAAGTATTTAACACAATCATGAAGTACGGATAAGACTAAATCCCTCAAAATGTACCTTCGCAGTGGAAGCTAAGAAGTTCTTAGGCTTTATGCTCATCTAAAGGGGTATTGAAGCTAACCCAAAAAAATGCAAAGCAATATTGGAGACAAAAAGCTTGACCTGTCTTAAAGAAGTCCAACAGTTAAATGGAAGGTTGGCAACCTTATCCATATTCTTGGCAGGATCAGCTCTAAAGTCTCTATCTCTATTCTCCATACTCAAGAAAGGGAGCCGATTTGAGTGGACTCAGGAATGTGAACAAACCTTTCAAGACTTCAAAAATTTCCCGAATCAACCACCAATCCTCATCCAACCTATCTCAGGAGAAGAACTAGTATTATACTTAGCAGTTGCAAACAGAGTCATAGGCTCAATCCTAGTCCGAGAAGATGAGAACGGACAACAACCAATCTATTTTGTTAGCAAGGCTCTATAGGGGACAGAGCTGAACTATCAAAAGATAGAAAAATTTTGCATATGCATTTGTTATCACTCCAGATGGCTCTGACCTTATTTTCAAGCTCACACTATAGAGGTCCAAACTAATCAGCCTATGAAGCACGTCTTACAAAAAACGGACACTGCAGATTGGATGCTACAATAAGCAATAGAGCTATCCAAGTTCGACTTAAGGTATGAAAGTCGGACAGTAATTAAATCCCAATATCTAGCCAATTTTGTGGCCGAATATACTGAAACTTGGGAAAGTCCTACAAACTGAAACTTATACGTAGATGGATCATCTAATAAAGAGGTCAGGGAACTTAGTTCAGAACTTTCATTGAAATGTGAGTTTCCATCCTCCAAAAATCAAGCCAAGTACGAGTCTTACTTGCTAGCTTGAAGCTAGCCAAAGAGGTCAGGGAAGTAACGTTAATTGTGTTTAGTGATTCTCAAGTAATAACCTCTCAAGATAATGGAACTTATCAAGCTAAAGATCCTAACATGAAGAAGTACTTAGAAGAAACACAGAAATAACTATCTCAATTTGTGAAAATAGAAATCTGACATATAGCTCAAAAATCCAATATCTGAGCCAATACTCTCTCCAAGTTGGCCAGCACCAAGTCAGGGAGCAACAATAGAAACTTGATCCAAAAGACTCTCCACACACCATCATAACCAAGAAAGTCGACAAGTCAGATACAACGACTATATCCAATATAAGTTTAGGTTGGATGACTCCCATCATCGAATATCTCAGGCTCGATATCATTCCTAAAGAAGAAAGGAATCAAGGAGGGTCATAAGGGAAGCACAAAACTACACCTTGGTTTACAACATTCTCTATAGAAAAGGAATATCCATGCCTCTACTAAAATGCATCCCAGCCTCCAAGAGTAATGAAGTTTTAGAGGAGGTCCACATCGGCATATGTGGAAACCACCTAGGAGCACAGTTACTAGCTAAAAAAGTTATTCGAGATGGCTTCTTTTGGCCGACCTTACAAAAGGAGGCAGCCGACTTTATTAAAAGGTGTCCGCCCTGTCAAAAGTATGCTAACTTTCATGTGGCACTGCCAGAAGAGTTCATCAATATCACTTCACCATGGCCATTTGCAAAATGGGGCTTAGACCTCCTTGGGCCGTTCCCACAGGCCCCTGGATAAGTAAAGTACCTCATAGTGGAAATTGACTATTCACTAAGTGGATCGAGGCAGAACCTTTGACAAGCATCACTGCTCAAAGAAGTCAGAAGTTTCATTACAAGAACATTGTCACCCGATTCGGAGTTCCACACTCCATTACCACAGACAATAGAACTCAGTTCACCGACTCAACCTTCAGAAGCTTGGTGGCAAGTCTCAAGATTAAGCACCAGTTCACGTTGGTAGAATAGTAGAATACCTCCAAGCCAATGTACAAGCAGAACCTGCGAATAAAGTTGTGTTGGTCGGGTTAAAGCGCTGACTACAAGATACAAAGGGAGCATGGGCAGACGAGCTTTCTCAAGTTTTGTGGGCATATCAGACGACCTCCCACTCAACAATAAGGGAATCTCTTTTCCGACTTACTTACATCATAGAAGCCATGATACCTATAGAAGTCAATGAAGAATCTCCAAGAGTTAGATTCTACGATGAGGTAGGAAACATTCAAGCTCAAAAGGAAGAACTTGACTTCCTCCCAGAAGTTCGAGAACAAACTCGGATAAAGGAAGAATCCTTGAAGCAAAGAATGGCCTTAAGATACAACAAGAAGGTCGTCAAAAGAAGCTTCTTCACGAATGACCTCATATTATCCGAAATAATATCGGAACACAGAAGTCGGGTGAAAAAAAGCTGGATGCGAACTAGAAAGGACCTTATAAGATCATTGAGGTTCTAGGAAATGGGTTACTATAAAGTGTCCGATCTAAAGGGAAATGAGCTTCCAAGGTCATGGCACGCATGTAACTTAAAACGCTACTACAATTAAAAAGTGCATCTTACTCCTTGGTGTACTCTTTTTTCCGACTTCATGATTTTTTTTTCTGAGAAGGATTTTCTTGAAGGGGGTTTTAATGAGGCACCATAGCAAGAGCTAAGGGTTAATAAAATAACTTTTAGTAACAAAGCTTATGTAAATCATTTTTTTCTCATTAATGATAATTCATTTTTCTCATAAAGTTTTTCATTTCAAACGTACTAATTTAAGCTCGAAAAATTGCAAAAATGATTGTCCGACCTAGATAGTCGGCAAGATGAAGCGACAAGGTACAAATTAGTGTAAGGTTATGTAAGCAGATCGTGGTCCGACCTCGTTAGAAACTTAAAGAAAAGGGAGTTGGATCTAAAACTAATAGCAAAAGTAACTTGCCAAAACCGACTACTTAAAGTTGGAATAAATCTAAGGGAAATACGTAACCCCAATCTTATGAAAATATCGAATAAAGACCGACTTACTTTGACCGATATCTTTTGCAACTTAACAAAATTATTATCAAAAGCTACCAAGTGACTTAGATCTTTAGTCACTAAAAGATAAAACAACAGTTACACCAAGCAATGTTCAAAATGACATTCATACCAAACTGCCCCATACTAGAAAAGTAGGGAAAAGGTTTTTAAGAGCAACGAAAATAAAAAGAAAAATTATTCCAAACTATTACAAAAACCCAATTTGTTCATAAAGACCCACAAGTCGGGCCATCCAAATACTTCGAAATTAAAAAGCTAAGAAGGAGGGTTGAGTTTGTCGGAGGTCATGTTCACATCTTCGAGATAACTGAAGTTGGTTGGGAGACTTTCTGGCCAAGAAGAAGTAGGCTCATCGTCCACTTGAGAAGCTCCCTCAGCTCGGACTTCGGGAGCCTTTGGGTCAGACATAAGAGTGTCCTCCTCATCCCTTGACACAGGAACAATTTTTTCATTCACCACAATGTTGTCAGGACTAATTAAGGAAAGGTCCACCTCGGAGATTACAACTCGGAGCTAGGACTTCAAATTTTCAACAAGCTTGTCCATTCCTTAAGCTATAGTCTCCTCCAGTTCTGCATACATCTTCTTTGACTTGGTGACCTCATCTAGTCATCCACCAAATCCAGCCTCTCCCCGAAGGCCCTAGCATAGCTCTCCTCATCCTTCTTCTTTACACCCTCCGCCATGGCACAAGTAGTTTCGGACTACTTTATCCTCTCTCGAGCCTTGGCAAGGTCGGACACAAGAGCCTCCTTTTCACTCTCAAACTCCTTTTTAGACTCCCTCAAGGATGCCAATTCAGCTTGAAGGCCCGCCAGAGTGCGTCGAGTGGCACCAAGGAGAGTCTTCTCCAACTCTCTCAACAAAGCAGAAGCCCCCCCAACAGTTCGAATTCCAGCTCGGGTAAGAACTTGTAGATGGTTCTTTACAGAGATATCATCCATACTAATAAAACTATATGAAAGGATGTGTTTTTTACAAAATTGTATACCATCAAAACCCGGATCATAGACACTAGTAGACTCCAAAGTCTTACGATTTTTTGCCTTGGGCTCGGGAGGAAGACGTGCCAAGGGAATTCTTGATTGCTAGGAAGAGTAGGGAGAGGAAGATTTGGATCAGAAGTAATATTAAGGAAAGCAAAATGATTTGGAGGGAGAAAGGATATCGCTTGATTCGCCAGTTTTGTTTTAACTGGATAGTTTGGGCTATGGCATTTTTTTTAGTAGAACGGAGAGTTTTCATAGCAGCTGACTTGGGAGTAATCTTTTTTGCATGACTTCAAAGTTGGACTACATTAGCTAACAAAGGAATCAAACAAAAATTATATCTACAAAATGAAAAGAACGCCACCTAGATCGGGTCGGATTTGGCTCGGATTTTCTACAAATTTCTTGGTAACCATATAAGGAGCTCAACCCTAGTACTCGTGGAATAAGGCGACTACACGCTCCTCAACCTCATCTAAGTCATCCAAATCATACTTAATAACTACATGGTATTCTTTCCAGTATGAGCTGAAGAAGAGCTCATCCCTCTCATCAAGAAAGAAAGGACGGACATCATCCACAACTCTTACTTTAAAAAAGTAGTTTTTAAAATCATGAGAAGAGTCATAAAAAATGGTAAAGACTTTTCTTTCTTGCACAGCTTAAAAAGAGAGCCAACCTTGCTTTTTCGAGCTAAAAGGTTTGGTAAGAATAAAAAGATAAAAGAAAACCTTCGAAGAAGGAGGGACGTCAAGTTCACGACAAAGAAGTTAGTAAATTTTCAAAAAATCTCAAGAGTTAGGGTGAAATTGGGAAGGAGCAACATTGCAGAGTTTGAGAATCTTAACTTCGAAGTCGGTGAAAGGTAGGCTAACTCCCAATTTACTGAAAAATACTCATACACATACATGAAGTGACGCTCTGACTTCTCAAGTCGAGAAAAGCAAATCATCTCTTCAAGATCAGAAACTACAATTTTGTACTTTCTCTCATCCTCCTGATTTACACACAACCTATAATATCTACAAAAGGTCTCAACATACTCATTATCAATAACAGAAATGACAGAACGTACGAATATATCTAGCCAGGTCAGGTCGGAGGGACTTTAGACGACATGTTGAGAATTATCGAACGTGATACAAAATCTATACCTACAATAGAACAAAAGGAAAATCATCATTACAAGTTGGAAGGCTAGGCAAAACAATGTAAACGTACAAAGTTGCAAGAGGTCGGGTCATCCTCAACAAACACCAAAGAACATTATCGTTCTCATAACCTCTTATGCACACAGCAAACAACTACACTCCAATATTGAGATGGCACCATCTCTAAAAGCAAGAAACAGCACCATTTAGGGCACCATAAAGCAAAACCCCCACGCTCAGATAAACAGTAAAATAAAATACTATAGAACAGGGAAAAACAATAACAAATGGCATACCCACAAAAAATTGTTATCATTTACAATAAAAGGAGGATACTAGAAGCATATGATCAAAGAACACAGTTACAGAAGATAAAATTCAAAAGTAAAGAACCAGCCTTAAAGAAACATGAAATGGAAGAATGCGGGAAAAACAGCAAATACACGTACGTTCCAAATCCCCTGAAGAATCTTATAGGATTGCAACAAAGAAGATGAAAAGCTTGAAGAAAGGAGAATGATCAAGAAAAAACGTTTTCAGAAAGAAGCAAAAAAAGAGAAAGCGAAAGGAATTTGGGTATTTATAAGATATTAGGAGCAATAGAGTAATTTAGCACCCTTTCATTTATGGCGTGCACAGTTACCAAGGTAACCGCAGAATAACATGCACATAGCTATGAAAAGACGTAACGTCTTTTAATTTAAAAACACATCGAATACCCGATGTGATCTCGAAAAGGCGGGCTGTCCGACCTAATGAACTAGTCTACAAAGGAATCAGTTTGGCCACGAAATGCTTGAGTCCGACCTTAGAAAGATCGGACTCAAGCAAGGGGAAATGTTCATACCCTAGCACAAAGACATAGTCAGGTCCAAAAAGAATAAAGACCCACACAAGAGATAATACCTCTTTTACGCCTACCTGACCTCAAAGTGGTCGAGCTCGACGACGACGGTCCAACCCTATTTATCTAAAGATGCAACTAACTCCTAAGATGTCTGTCATTTATCTAGAAGGGAGATCTCAACAACTTTTCAAGAAAAAATAAATGGTCATCCACCATCAAAGGTGAAAATACTCTAAAAGGTGATTATCTATTCTACTATAAATGCATTGACACCCTCAAGTATATTCAGGATCCAATCTACTAAAAATCTGTTTAAAATCCTTGTTAACTTAAGTATCGGACCCCTTGTAGGTACCATCCCCACCTCTTCACGAAGAACGCGGACGACGGCACATCGATACCAAAAGAAGTCGGATGCTATCTCAAAAAGAGTTTGGATCTCACGTTCAAACCCAAAAGCAACCCAATTTCGAATAACCATCGAATACCTATCTAAATGAATTAGGTCGGATTAGATAGAGAAAATAGTTAGGAGTAAAGTATTGTTTTTGTCCTCAATGTTTGGGGTAAGTTTTAAAGTTGTCCCTAACGTTTGAATCGTCCTATTTAAATCCCTAACGTTTCAAAATTGACTCAATGTTATCTTACCGTTAGGAATATGTTAACGGAATTGACGGCGGGACAAAATTGAGACAATTTTAAAACGTTAGGGACTTAAAGAGGACAAAAACGTTAAGGAAAAAAATGATACATAGAAATAAATTTTAATTTTATCCTTCACTAATATCAATCTTTTACGGCACATAGTTATTCAATTATTTTTTAATCACATTTAAGTAAATTACACTTAATCACATTACTTTGATTCTAAATAAATTTATTTTTTTATAATTTTACTCTTAAAGATTTTTACTCATCATGAAATGTTTGTAAAATAACTAGAATCACATTACTTTATTGTATATGTATAATTTTTTTTCTCCATAAGTTTATGTACTAGTCATTCTACAAATATTTTATGATGAGCAAAAAATTTTAAAAGTAAAATTATAAAAAATAAATTTATTTAGAATAAAATTAATGTGATTAAGTGTAATTTACTTAGATGTGATCGAAAAATAATTGAATAGTATGTACCGTAAAAAATTGATATTATTGAAGGATAAAACTAAAATTTATTTCTATGTATCATTTTTGTCCCCAACGTGTTCATCCTATTTAAGTCCCTAACGTTTCAAAATCGTCTCAATTTTGTCTCGTCGTCAATTCTGTTAATAGATTCCTAACGGCAGGACAACATTGAATCAATTTTAAAACATTAGAAATTTAAATAGGACGATTCAAACGTTAGGGATAACTTTAAAACTTATCCTAAATGTTGAGGATAAAAACGATAGGGTTGCAAACCAAGAAAATAATATCTAGAGACATGAGTTAGAAGAAATTATTATATGTTTACATAATTACATTATATAAATTTTCTTTTACTTTGTGAAAGTTTGTGTATCATTATTTCTATTTT
>NC_029794.2:16353538-16355299 GCF_000816755.2 Arachis ipaensis | reverse complement strand
TAACTTAAATGGTATAATTTTTTTATACTCATTTAAGAGATCGTGAATTCGAGTTTTCCTACTTTTAATTAAAAAAAATACAAAAATTCAACTAAAAACTTTTAAAATATATAAACTTAATTATAAATTTGATTAAATTGTAAAGACAGTCGGAATAATTAAGCCTAAACATAACCCTAAACATCGTCCAAGTATTTTTGAGTTCGTCTTTTCTTTGTGTGATAGTACAAAACAAACCCCCTCCCCCTCTTCTTCACAATATTATAGTTAAAGAAGAGACATTTTTTAATTGGTGGCAACAAGTCTTATTTTGAGTAGCGGTTCAATTTAACTGTAGACAAAAAACCCTCTTCATAGGTACTGTGTCGGAGCACTTGGAAAGCGAGGAATTGGTGTGTTTTTGAGAAGGTAATAAGTCCGGCACCAGAAATAGTGAAAAAAGCCAGCAATTTAGTGCGTGAACTCGTGAGCCATACCTGATATATACTACTAATTTTTTTTACTCTTACTTTACTCTTCTTTAAACACTTAGTTTTTCAGTCACAATTGATGATAAATAAAAATACCCAATTCTTTTGCACTTTCTTATAGAAACACTCTTATTTTATATTAATAAAATAACATTTATCTTACATCACCAACAATATTGGTATTGTCTATACTACCCTCTTCCTTCTCTCTTGTTCTTCCACACTCCAAAACACAAAAGCAGTGCCTCTTCACACCAACGGAAGGTGGATAGTAGACGAAGAAGGAGAGCAAAGAGTGAAGCTTGCATGTCTCAACTGGGTCTCCCATTTGGAAGCATCAGTTCCTGAGGGACTAAACAAACAGCCCCTTGATGAAATCTCAAAGAGAATCAAGTCATTGGGTTTTAACTGCGTTAGGCTCACTTGGCCACTTCAATTGGCCACCAATGCTTCCCTTTCTTCACTCTCTGTTAGACAGTCCCTCAATAATCTTGGCCTTCTTGATTCCATCGCTGCTGTGCAATCCAATAATCCCAACTTCATTGACCTTCCTCTCATCGAATGTTTCCAGGTATATATATGTTCATTAATAATGTTTATCTAAAACATGAAATTAAAATTATATGGTTTATGTTTCAAATCAAATAAACTATTAATAGTATTCTTGAGAGGCTTTTCAAATATTAAGCAGATATAATAGTTTATTTTTTTAGATTAACTATCGTCATTTGAATTAAGAGACTATAAAAAAAAAATTGCAATTTAATTTTAAATTTAAGAATATATTTATAAAATTAGATGATCTTATTTCTTTTATAGAAATAAATTCTGATTTCTAAACCTATCAACTTTATTGTAAATCTTAAAATAAAACTATTATAAAGTTGTTTAACCATGAGAATCTACCTTGTTTCTGGAATTAAATTTCCTTCATCACAAGTTATACCATGACAGATATTTAGTTAGCATAAGTATTTTTACTTTTTCGGTCTAATAGAATTACAATTAGGCGGTGGTGAAAAGCTTGGGAGAGAACGATGTGATGGTGATTTTGGACAACCACGTGACCCAACCCAGTTGGTGCTGCAGTGCCATGGACGGCAATGGCTTCTTTGGTGACACGTTTCTTGATCCAGACCTATGGATTATGGGCCTTACTAAGATGGCTACCCTTTTCAATGGAGTGACTAATGTTGTTGGATTCAGTTTAAGAAATGAGCTAAGAGGCCCCAAACAGAATGTCAATGATTGGTATAGGTAACTTGCTATGAGTCTTTCTCATTTTCTTGAA
>NC_029794.2:16340929-16352979 GCF_000816755.2 Arachis ipaensis | reverse complement strand
TATCTATTACAATTACGATTTTTGCTAGTACTTAGAAAAAATCATAATACAAAAAGGATAATTTTAGAAAAAAAAAATTAAATTTTGACCAAAAGACTAAAATAAATAAAATGAAATAAGAAATTTGTGATAAAAATATCACGTTTTAAAAGGACGATTAAGACTTAGTCTAAATATTAAGGAGTAAATCAGTACTTTATCCTTAATATGAGTCAAGACAAAAATATATGTTTTCCATCAACTTTTATAAGTTTCCATAATATGAGTCGTTATATTTGTGAGCATTTAATAATTTCTGGTATTTTGAAAATTTTTTATTCTATCAGACCAAGAAAAATATGGTGCTCCCATGTTTAATGCTAACAATAGTTTCATTGTACAAGATATTATTGTTTAGTAGTTAACATAAAAATAAAAAAAAAATACTTGGTTGGGTTAAATTAAGATGAAGGAAGAAAAAAAATCAGTTGGTCTAGATTTTTTTAGGGTTCTTGAATTGAACGAATCTAACCAATCTTTTTTTTAATATTATTTTAAAAAACTAGTTTTTTTTTTTCTTTTGTGAATCAACTACATGACACATCAATATTTAAACTTATTAATATCTTTATGTGATGGCAACTTTCGGCATCTTCATTCATGTGTATTTTCACATTATTTGTTTTCCATTTTAACTACTAAGCAATAAGCACTACATTATTAATGAAATTCTTAATTGTTCACACCATTAACATTCAAATGACACATATTGTGCTTGGATACAAGGTACATGCCTAAAGGAGCAGAAGCAGTACATGCTGCGAATCCAGATGTTCTAGTAATTTTCTCTGGCCTAAATTTTGACACAGATTTATCATTACTTCAAAATCAGTCAGTGAAACTCACTTTCAACGGGAAGCTAGTATTTGAGGTGCATAGGTATAGCTTCAGTAATGGTCAAGCATGGGAGTTAGGGAATCCAAACCAAGTGTGTGGACAAGTCACTTTAGATTTTATGAGAAATTGTGGGTTTTTATTGGACCAAGGGATGCCATTATTTTTGAGTGAGTTTGGTGTAAACATGAGAGGAACAAGTGTTAATGACAATAGGTACTTTAATTGCTTTATGGGTTTGTTAGCTGAGCTTGATTTGGATTGGGCCTTATGGACACTTGTTGGGAGTTACTACCTTAGAGAAGGGGTGGTTGGAGCAAGTGAGGATTATGGCGTTCTTAATTCAGATTGGAGCCAAGTTAGCAATTCAAGTTTCTTGCAAAGGGTCTCATCCATTCAACAACCTTTTCAAGGTAAGAAGACCTAATTAAAAACAAATCATGGTAATTATGCTTTTCTATGAACATTGTTTAGGGTGCATTAGACAATTATATACATGACACTTTAATATTTGTACGAAGTATAATTTAACATCTTTTAAGATTTAATTTATAGTTTTATACTAACACTTGATATCCCAGAATGTAACACTTGCTTCTTTTATAAATATAATATGATTTTCTCTCTCAATATGATATTAATCAGAGTATAATGTTTTCTAATTGCGAGAGATACGTATAATTTACCATATTTATTATTTCATTTTAAAATATTGATATTTTCGAATTTCACTTGAATTGAGATGAGATATCATTGGTAGATAAATATTCTTCAAGATTTTGAGCTACCTTTAACAATTAGAGATGCAAACACAGTGAACAACAGACTGCATTTCAGGTCCACTAACAAGGATTATATCTAATTAATTCAAAATTTGATTTTTAAAATTAACCTATTGTTTAGGTTGTTAAAAAAAAAAACGTTGTTTCCTTATACTTTCTCTTCTTATAAATGTGATTCCATCAATTTGAAGTGAAGTGACAAATAACACATAATTATTGCTTTCTTGACATGCAGGGCCAACATTACTAGAAATTAAACCACACACAGTGATCTTTCATCCACTGACAGGTCTATGTATCATAAGGAAGTCAACGGTTGACCCGTTGACTTTGGGACCTTGTTCTAATTCTGATGGGTGGGACTACACACCAGAAGATAAAACACTATCCATAAAGGGCACAAATTTGTGTTTACAAGCAGAGAGAGAAAGGATGGCAGCAAAACTTGGAACATGTTTAGGTTCAAACTCATCAATATGGGAAATGATCTCTGATTCAAAGATGCACCTCTCATCAAGAGTAAACAACAACAACAATGGTAGTGTTTGTTTGGATGTGGACACCAACAACATCATTGTTACAAATGCTTGCAAATGTTTGAGTCAAGATACTCAATGTGATCCTGTAAGTCAATGGTTCAAACTTATTGATAGCTCAAGGAGGTCAACTACAAGATTATCGATTGACTCAATGCTGAGTTTATCAGAAATTGACATTTCTAGGAATTATTGAAGTCAACATTATTTCAATTTATTTCATTTTTTGGGTCTAAAAGTGGGATTCCCCATTTTAGACTAGCCAAATTTGTGGGTAATATTGAGGATCAGTCTTGTTAAGCAATAAAAAAAACAGAGTATGTAATATAAAGAGAGTTAGGGTTTACTGTTGAAAATAACAAATTCTTGTTAAAATTCTATTGAGCCTGTTTAGTATAAATAGTAGCCTTACCTCCTATTTTGGTGGGTTAGTTGAGATTTGTAATTGACTTTCTCAAAGTATTGAGTGCACTAAAAAATAGTAGTTGATTAGTTTTCTCTGGTGAAGAAGAGTTCTTCCTCTCTGTACTCGTTTCAACTTTTGGTTCTTTGTTCTCTGTTCTTCTTTCTTCTTTTCTCAAATAATCTCATTTGAGTTTCTATATGGTATCAAGAGCTTCTGGATTCTTCAATCATGACAGATGCATCTGTTAACTATAATCCTAGGAATTTAAATTCCTTCAATTCTGCAAATTCAAACCCTAACAAAAATGTTCTTGCAAATAATTTTTCTTTCCGATCACATCTACTAAATTCAAGACCTTTCAACCCCATTAGTGACAAGCTTGGAGAAAAGAATCACAAGACTTGGGAACAGCAGGCATTAGCAGTTATTAGAGGTAAAAAATTAGAGGATCACCTGTTTCCAGATCATGTTCCACCTCAATATGCTTCCACTGAAGATCAGCGAAATTTTCTTGAATCTGTTATCTATCAATAGTGGCTCCAAGATGATTATAACATTCAATCCTGGTTGCTTGCTTCTATTGATCCTATGTTCAAGAACAAAATGGTTGGCTGCACACTTAGTCATCAAATTTGGACAATGATTGAGGAGTACTTTGCTGAATCAACAAGATTTCGAGTGAAGTAGCTAAAGGCTCAACTCAAGGCCATCAAGAAACAAAGTCAAAGCCCCACTGATTAGGTTTTCAAAATAAAAAATATTGCTGATTCATTAGCTGCACTAGGATCTCCTTTAACCACAGAAGAACACAAATAAGCTCTTCTTGAAGGATTGAGTAAAGAATATCAAATGATTTTCACTACAACCAATACAAAACCAGAATTATACAGTCTATGTGAAGTGAAAACCATCATCATGTCTTATGATGATATGCTGGACAAGTTTCGCAGATCTACAAATTCTATGGTACAAGCTAATTTCACCCAATCCTCTTTTCCATCAATTGCTAATACTGGCAGAGGTTTTGGAGGTCGAAGAGGTCGTGGTGGTAGATCACAAAGGGATGGCCGATCTTTTTATTCCTCACCAAGGCCACAATGCCAAATTTGTGGACGCTTTGTCCACATTGCTTGGCATTGTTTCAATCGTTTTGATCAGAATATTCCTCCACCATCACAAACCTTCCAAGAAAATCAACCTGGACAATTTTCAAATGCTACAAATACTAATTCTTCTACAACTAATCAGAATTTAGCCACCACACCACTACCACCACCTCCCCCATCATTCCATAATCCTACAACATACATAGCAGCCCCAAGAACTATTGCAGATCCTTCTTGGTATCCAGATACAGGGACTTCTCATCACATTACACAAGACTCATCGAATTTTATTTTCTCTTCAGATTACACTGGTCCTGACAAAATACAAATTGGTAATGGTGCAGGTTTGCATATATGTAAAGTTGGAAGTTCTTATTTATAAGCTTATGACTCAAATAGATTTTTTCAATTGCAGACATTAATATACTCACCTGAAATCACTAAAAATCTAATTAGCGTTTTTAAATTTGCCGAAGATAATAATGTGTATTTTCAATTTCATGTTCATGCGTGTTTTGTTAAATGATAGTGGACTGATAAGGTGCTGTTATAAGGGTATAGAAAAGGAGGAATCTACAAATTCTATAATGTTGCTGCCCCTAACACATCTTCTATTTTACAAATATCATGCGTCTTTACTGCTTCTAGGATTTCTTTAGACTTGTGGCATAAAAGAATGGGCCACACAGCCATGAAAACTGTAATTTCTGCTCTTTCAAATTGTAATTCTGACTTGGTTCATAATAAAGAAAAGTTGAATTCAGAAGTGTGTGATGCCAAGATGCATAAATTGCCATTTACTTCATCCCTTACTGTTTATACTACACCTCTACAAGTTGTTTATTCTGATGTTTGGGATCTAGCACCCGTGATTTCTCACTTTGGGTTTTAGATACTATGTGACATTTATTGATGCTTTCTCTAGATATACATATTTATTTCTTCTTGTCACTAAATCTCAAGTATTTCAGGCTTTTAAACTCTTTAAATAACAAATAGAGAATCTCACAAGACATAAAATCAAGGTTCTTCAGTCTGATAATGGAGGTGAGTACACCTCTAACCAGTTCACTCAATTCCTGGTTGAACAGGGTATTATTCAAAGATTTAGTTGTCCATACACCTCTGAACAAAATGACAGGGCTGAAAGAAAACATAGGCATCTCATTGAGATGAGCATTGCTATGTTGTCTACAGCCTCTATGCCATTAACATATTGGGATGAAGCTGTGCTAATAGCCACACATCATTAATCGCATTCCCACCCCAATTTTGGATAAGAATTCTCCATATGAAACACTATTCAAATCCACACCTGACTATGATCAATTTAAAGTCTTTGGTAGTACTTGCTATCCTCTTCTTAGACCTTATAGCAAAACAAAACTTGATTTTCGATCTCATAGATGTATTTTCATTGGATATGCTCCAAATTCAAAAGGCTATAAGTGCCTTTCTCCTTGTGGCAAAATTTACATCACAAGACACGTTCATTTTGATGAAACATCCTTCCCTTACAAAGACTTATTTTTTACACATTCATTCCATTCTTCTATTACACCGGATACTTCTATACCTAGTATAGGTTCTGTTATACCCTCCACTATTTTCAGTCACTATTATACTCACAATACCAATGCTACTTCTCCCTCTACTTATTTTAACCTTAATAAGTCCAATACAATACATGTTAGCAGCAGTAATCAACCTCACACCAATAATTCTTTGTCTAACAATTGTTTCCCTAGTGTTGTCTCTAATACTGATCTTGCTAATTCTAGTAATCTTCAATCTAATATACTAAACACCACTTCTGTCTCAGGACCACAGATAAGCCTCCCCCCATTGATCCTAATGGTAATCCAAATCAACTTCATAAATCCCCTCATGCTAATACCTCTCCATCCCTAACTGATAATCGTCATCCCATGCTTACAAGATCTAAAACTGGAAATTCTAAACCGAAAGCCTATATCACTAAGACATCTTCTGATGCTTCTATAGAACATCCACCTAAGAATCCCTCTGCTGCATTAGCCATTTCACATTGAAAGAATGCTATGCAAGAAGAATATAATGCGTTGATTAAAAATCAAACCTGGACTCTTATCCCCAAACCTGATAATGCTAAGATCATCGGCTGCAAATAGATCTACACCATCAAAAGACTCCCTGATGGTTCCATTCAAAAGTACAAAGATAGATTGGTGGCACAAGGCTTCCACCAATATGAAGGCTTTGATTTTGAACAAGTTTTCAGCCTTGTTATTAGACCAATTACAATAAATTAGTGTTGAGTATTGCTTTATCAAAAGACTGGATTATTGGACAATTTGATTTTAATAATACTTTTCTTAATGGTGATCTAAAAGAAACTATTTACATGCATCAACGAGTTGGGTTTTCTCATGATTCAGACAACATTGTATGCAAGTTAAACAAGTCCTTGTATGTCTAAAACAGGCCCCTCTTGAGTTGTTCTTAAATCTTAGCAAAACTCTAAATCTGTTTGGTTTTTATAGCAAAAAATAAGATACATCGTTGTTCATTAAGCATAGTTCTCATTATATTATGTATATTCTTTGTTATGTTGATGATATTATAATAACGGGTAATGATTCTGTTGAAATAAATGCTATGATTCTGAACTTAAACAAAGTCTTTACTTTAAAAGACCTTGGTGAATTATCATGTTTCCTTGGTATTGAGGTTCAGCGAAGTAAAACTGGGCAGCTACACCTTTCACAAACCAAGTATATTAAAGATCTCTTATCTAAACTAGGGATGAGTGAGGCTTCTCCATTGCCAACTCCTATGATTTCATCCTTACAATTATTGTCTACTGGATCAGAACGTCTTGAGGATCCCAAACTCTTCAGGTCAGTTGTAGGAATTCTACAGTATGTTACTATAACCCGACCAGACCTAAGCTTTGCTGTTCAAAAGGTCTCTCAGTTTATGCACAGTCCTCCTTTGGCTCACTGGAAGGCTGTGAAGAGGATACTCAGGTACCTACAAGGGACAAAAGACCATGGTTTACTTCTACATAAGTGCAGGGATTACAGGTTGTATGGTTTTTCTGATTCAGATTGGGCAGCAGATTTAGAAGACAGGAGGTCTATTTCAGGTTATTGCATTTACTTGCGAACTAATCTGGTTAATTGGTCTTGTAGGAAGCAACCAACTATAAGCAGGTCATCTATTGAGGCAGAATTTCAAAGCCTAGCATCGTGTGAAGCAGAAGTGACTTGGGTTAGAAATCTACTTGATGAGTTGAAGATTCCTTTGGCAACTATTCCAATAATTTTTGTGACAACATGAGCACCGTTATGCTCACAGCAAATCCTATACTACATAACAAGACTAAGCACTTTCAACTTGACATTCAATTTGTTAGAGAGAAGGTGAATAATAAGGCTCTCTAAGTGGTTCACATACCAGGAGTAGAACAAGTCGCTAAAATTTTGACAAAGCCATTACCTGCTGCTAGTTTCGAACGGCTCAAGAACAAGCTCAGAGTTGTGCCAAAGCACACCATGAGTTTGAGGGGGGGGGGGGTATTGAAGATCAGTCTTGCTAAGCAGTAAAAGAAAAATAGAGTCTGCAATATAAAGAGAGTTAGGGTTTACTGTTGAGAATAACAAATTCTTGTTAAAATTCTATTGAGCCTATTTAATATAAATAGTAGCCTTACCTCCTATCTTGGTGGGTTAGTTGAGATTTGTAATTAACTTTCTCAAAGTATTGAGTGCACTCAAAAATAATAGTTGATTAGTTTTCTCTAGTGAAGAAGAGTTCTTCCTCTTTGTACTCGTTTCAACTTTTGGTTCTTTGTTCTCTGTTCTTCTTTCTTCTTCTCTCAAACAATCTCATTTGAGTTTCTATATGGTATCAAGAGCTTCTGGATTCTTCAATCATGACAGATGCATCTATTAACTCTAATTCTGGGAATTCAAATTCCTCCAATTCTGCAAATTCAAACCCTAACAACAATGTTCTTGCAAACAATTTTTCTTTCCCATCACATCTACTAAATTCAAGACCTTTCAACCCCATTAGTGACAAGCTTGGAGAAAAGAATCACAAGACTTGGGAACAGCAGGCATTAGCAGCTATTAGAGGTAAAAAATTAGAGGATTACCTGTTTCCAGATCATGTTCCACCTCAATATACTTCCACTGAAGATCAACGAAATTTTCTTGAATCTGTTACCTATCAACAGTGGCTCCAAGATGATTATAACCTTCAATCCTGGTTGCTTGCTTCTATTGATCCTATGTTCAAGAACAAAATAGTTGGCTGCACACTTAGTCATCAAATTTGGACAACGATTGAGGAGTACTTTGCTGAATCAACAAGATTTCGAGTGAAGTAGCTAAAGGCTCAACTCAAGGCCATCCAGAAATAAATTCAAAGCCCCACTGATGATTAGGTTTTCAAAATAAAAAATATTGCTGATTCATTAGCTGCACTAGGATCTCCTTTAACCACAGAAGAACACAAAGAAGCTCTTCTTGAAGGACTGAGTAAAGAATATCAAATGATTCTCACTACAGCCAATACAAAACCAGAATTATATAGTCTATGTGAAGTTGAAACCATCATCATGTCTTATGATGATATGCTGGACAAGTTTCGCAATCTACAAACTCTATGGTACAAGCTAATTTCACCCAATCCTCTTTTCCATCAATTCCTAATACTGGCAGAGGTTTTGGAGGTCGAAGAGGTCGTGGTGGTAGATCACAAAGGGATGGCCGATCCTTTTTTTCTTCACCAAGGCCACAATGCCAAATTTGTGGATGCTTTGTCCACATTGCTTGGCATTGTTTCAATCGTTTTGATCAGAATATTCTTCCACCATCACAAACCTTCCAAGAAAATCAACCTTGACAATATTCAAATGCTACAAATACTAATTCTTCTACAACTAATCAGAATTTAGCCACCACACCACTACCACCACCTCCTCCATCATTCCATAATCCTACAACATACATAGCAGCCCCAAGAACTATTGCAAATCCTTCTTGGTATCCAGATACAGGGGCTTCTCATCACATTACACAAGACTCATCAAATTTCATTTTCTCTTCAGATTACACTGGTCCTGACAAAATACAAATTGGTAATGGTGCATGTTTTCATATATCTAAAGTTGGAAGTTTTTATTTATATGCTTATGACTCAAATAGATTTTTTCAATTGCAGACATTAATATACTCACCTGAAATCACTAAAAATCTAATTAGCGTTTTTAAATTTGCCGAAGATAATAATGTGTATTTTCAATTTCATGCTCATGCGTGTTTTGTTAAATGCTAGTGGACTGATAAGGTGCTGTTACAAGGATATAGAAAAGGAGGAATCTACAAATTCTATAATGTTGCTGCCCCTAATACATCTTCTATTTTACAAAAACCATGTGTCGTTACTGCTTCTAGGATTTCTTTAGACTTGTGGAATAAAAGAATGGGCCACACAGCCATAAAAACTCTAATTTCTGCCCTTTCAAATTGTAATTCTGACTTGGTTCATAATAAAGAAAAGTTGAATTCAGAAGTGTGTGAGAATTGCATGAATGCCAAGATGCATAAATTGCCAATTACTTCATCCCTTACTGTTTATACTACACCTCTACAAGTTATTTATTCTTATGTTTGGGGTCCAGCACCCATGATTTCTCACTTGGGTTTTAGATACTATGTGACATTTATTGATGCTTTCTCTAGATATACATATTTGTTTCTTCTTGTCACTAAATCTCAAGTATTTCAGGCTTTTAAACTCTTTAAATAACAAATAGAGAATCTCACAAGACATAAAATCAAGGTTCTTCAGTCTGATAATGGAGGTGAGTACACCTCTAACCAGTTCACTCAATTCCTGGTTGAACAGGGTATTATTCAAAGATTTAGTTGTCCATACACCCTTGAACAAAATGGCAGGGCTGAAAGAAAACATAGGCATCTCATTGAGATGAGCATTGCTATGTTGTCTACAGCCTCTATGCCATTAACATATTGGGATGAAGCTATGCTAACAGCCACACATAATTAATCGCATTCCCACCCCAATTTTGGATAAGAATTCTCCATATGAAACACTATTCAAATCCACACCTGACTATGATCAATTTAAAGTCTTTGGTAGTACTTGCTATCCTCTTCTTAGACCTTATAGCCAAACAAAACTTGATTTTCGATCTCATAGATGTATTTTCATTGGATATGCTCCAAATTCAAAAGGCTATAAGTGCATTTCTCCTTGTGGCAAAATTCACATCACAAGACACGTTCATTTTGATGAAACATCCTTCCCTTACAAAGACTTATTTTTTACACATTCATTCCATTCTTCTATTACATCGGATACTTCTATACCTAGTATAGGTTCTGTTATACCCTCCACTATTTTCAGTCACTATTATACTCACAATACCAATGCTACTTCTTCCTCTACTTATTTTAACCTTAATAAGTCCAATACAATACATGTTAGCAGCAGTAATCAACCTCACACCAAGAATTCTTTGTCTAACAATTGTTTCCCTAGTGTTGTCTCTAATACTGATCTTGCTAATTCTAGTAATCTTCAATCTAATATACTAAACACCATTTCTGTCACAGGACCACAGATAAGCCTCCCCCCATTGATCCTAATGGTAATCCAAATCAACTTCATAAATCCCCTCATGCTAATACCTCTCCATCCCTAACTGATAATCGTCATCCCATGCTTACAAGATCTAAAACTGGAAATTCTAAACCGAAAGCCTATATCACTAAGACAGCTTCTGATGCTTCTGTAGAACAGCCACCTAAGAATCCCTCTGCTGCATTAGCCATTTCACATTGGAAGAATGCTATGCAAAAAGAATATAATGCGTTGATTAAAAATCAAACCTGAACTCTTGTCCCCAAACCTGATAATGCTAAGATCATCGGCTGCAAATGGATCTACACCATCAAAAGACTCCCTGATAGTTCCATTCAAAAGTACAAAGCTAGATTGGTGGCACAAGGCTTCTACCAATCTGAAGGCTTTGATTTTGAACAAGTTTTCAGCCTTGTTATTAGATCAATTACAATCAGATTAGTGTTGAGTATTGCTTTATCAAAAGACTGGATTATTAGACAATTTGATTTTAATAATGCTTTTCTTAATGGTGATCTAAAAGAAACTATTTACATGCATCAACCAATTGGGTTTTCTCATGATTCATACAACATTGTATGCAAGTTAAACAAGTCCTTGTATGGTCTAAAACAGGCCCCTCATGAGTTGTTTTTAAATCTTAGCAAAACTCTAAATCTGTTTGGTTTTTATAGCACAAAATCAGATACATCGTTGTTCATTAAGCATGGTTCTCATTATATTATGTATATTCTTTGTTATGTTGATGATATTATAATAACGGGTAATGATTCTGTTGAAATAAATGCTATGATTCAGAACTTAAACAAAGTCTTTACTTTAAAAGACCTTGGTGAATTATCATGTTTCCTTGGTATTGAGGTTCAGAGAAGTAAAACTGGGCAGCTACACCTTTCACAAACCAAGTACATTAAAGATCTCTTATCTAAACTAGGGATGAGTAAGGCTTCTTCTGTGCCAACTCCTATGATCTCATCTTTACAATTATTGTCTACTGGATTAGAACGCTTTGAGGATCCCAAACTCTTCATGTCAATTGTAGGAACTCTACAATATGTTAATATAACCCGACCAGACCTAAGCTTTGCTGTTCAAAAGGTCTTTCAGTTTATGCACAGTCCTCTTTTGGCTCACTGGAAGGCTGTGAAGAGGATACTCAGGTACCTACAAGGGACAAAAGACCATGGTTTACTTCTATATAAGTGCAGGGATTACAGGTTGTATGGTTTTTCTGATTCAGATTGGACAGCATATTTAGAAGACAGGAGGTCTATTTCAGGTTATTGCATTTACTTGGGAACTAATCTGGTTAATTGGTCTTGTAGGAAGTAACCAACTATAAGCAGGTCATCTACTGAGGCAGAATTTCAAAGCCTAGCATCGTGTGAAGCAGAAGTGAATTGTGTTAGAAATTACTTGATGAGTTGAAGATTCCTTTGGCAACTATTCCAATGATTTTTTGTGACAGCACGAGCACCGTTATGCTCACAGCAAATCCTGTACTACATAACAAGACTAAGCACTTTCAACTTGACATTCAAGTTGTTAGAGAGAAGGTGAATAATAAGGCTCTCCAAGTGGTTCACATACTAGGAGTAGAACAAGTCTCTAAAATTTTGACAAAGCCATTACCTGCTGCTAGTTTCAAACGGCTCAAGAACAAGCTCAAAGTTGTGCCAAAGCACACCTT
>NC_029794.2:16304748-16340894 GCF_000816755.2 Arachis ipaensis | reverse complement strand
TGTGGTGGGGGGGGGGGGGGGGGGGGGGGTATTAAAGATCAGTCTTCCTAAGCAGTAAAAAAAAACAGAGTCTGCAATATAAAGAGAGTTAGGGTCTACTGTTGAGAATAACAAATTCTTGTTAAAATTCTATTGAGCCTATTTAGTATAAATAGTAGCCTTACCTCCTATCTTGGTGGGTTAGTTGAGATTTGTAATTGACTTTCTCAAAGTATTGAGTGCACTCAAAAATAATAGTTGATTAGTTTTCTCTGGTGAAGAAGAGTTATTCCTCTCTGTACTCGTTTCAACTTTTGGTTCTTTGTTCTCTATTCTTCTTTCTTCTTCTCTCAAACAATTTCATTTGAGTTTCTATATGGTATCAAGAGCTTCTGAATTTTTCAATCGTGACAGATGCATCTGTTAACTCTAATCTTGGGAATTCAAATTCCTCCAATTCTGTAAATTCAAACCCTAACAACAATGTTCTTGCAAAAAAATTTTCTTTCCCATCACATCTACTAAATTCAAGACCTTTCAACCGCATTAGTGACAAGCTTGGAGAAAAGAATCACAAGACTTGGGAACAACAGGCATTAGCAGCTATTAGAGGTAAAAAATTAGAGGATCACGTGTTTCCAGATCATGTTCCACCTCAATATGCTTCCACTGACACAGTTTCTAAGTTGTTTTGGTTTTTGTTTTATTTTTTGCATTAAAAATAATATTTATACAGAGACCCTAAGCAATTTCTTTTTATATAAAGTATCCCTTTTTTGTTCTACAAACATAGGTGGACCAAATGGACCTCATAAAAACTAGCCCAATATGTTTTTACTGGATACCTAATAATATAGTCATAGTAAATTTATTGTTTGAGTAAATGAAAATATCAGTCCAAAAAAAATTCCCATTTTCAAAAAATATTAAAATTTCAACAAATTGAAAGTGATACCCGGAAGCCATTGTTGCAACCATAACCTTAGCTTCATGTTCGGAAGTTTTGAAGAAGTGCTAAGTGGAAACTGGTAGCAAAATACATTCAAAGGTACATTAAAAACTATAGCCGACTTCTTGAAATGTTTGTCGAAATTGGGGGATGTGGAACCAAGGTGGTTGGGGTTAGGATCTGAAAAGGAGATGAGTTGTAGGTAGCTATCGGACCAGTGCATTCACAAGTAGAAGAATGTGACGGCGATGAAGAGAGAGTCGATGATCTTCAATGCAAGGGAATTTCTCAGCAGACCCAAGTTCATTTTGGATCCACGTATGTCTTAAAATTCCTTATTTTTCTTTTCTTTGTAGCTCATGGAAGATTATTAATTTACTATGCTATGACACCTGTGGCTTTGTGATTGTGACAGATCTTATTACAACAGAAGAAGAAGAACAATGGTGAATTTGAAATTTTGTTTGTGCCTTGCCGACATTGATAATTACATGAACCGTGAGGCCACTTCTTCTTCTTGCTTGTATTTTCCCTCACCCCTATTGTTAATTTATACAATGGTACACCTAATATTTCGATTATTTCCAATGTAGATCTACCCACAATGAAGCTTACAAATTTGATAAAAATTGTATTCCAGTATTGATTGCCCTCCGCAGGCTCCATTAATTGTTGTGATGGTAAGATTATTAGATTATTTTGATAAAAATTTTTCATTTATATCATAATAAATATTTATTTAACAATGTATTACAAAGTAGTATGAATATATATGTTTTTCTTAGAACAGGGTTGTTTGACTTTGTAGTGTGTTAGCTATTAACTTAGAATCGAAATGCATTGCATTATAAATGTACTGAAAAAAGATAGAGGATCGAAGTTGTAGGGCTAAAAAATTCACATGGCTTGTCTTATCAACTGAGGTAGAATTTCAAAGATGCAAGATAAAATTACATGGTTGGTGACTATATCATTATAGCATGCATGTGAAAAAAACTAGTACTAAAAGATAAGTATCTCTCTTATAAGATTTTGACTTCAAAAAAATAGTCCATTTTATAGGGACATATCTTGAAATGTGAAATTAATAAACAGTTAAGTGCATATTTTAATTTTTAGTATTGAGTTTGGAACATAATTCGTTTGGAGAATTGGAGTTGTATTTCAATCCTGCTGGAGCAACTAACTTTTGTTAGATACTAAGAATATATTTTAAAACCCAATGGAAGATTGTTAATCTTGTCTTAAAATTCCTTATTTTTCTTTTCTTTGTAACTCATGGAAGATTATTAATTTATTATACTATGACACTTGTGGTTTTGTGATTGTGGCAGATCTTATTACAACAGAAGAAGAAGAAGAAGAGTGAATTTGAATTTTTGTTTGTGCCTTGCCGACATTAATAATGACATGAACCGTGAGGCCACTTCTTCTTCTTGCTTGTATTTTCCCTCACCCCTATTATTAATTCATACAATTGTACACCTAATATTTTGATTATTTCCAATGTAGATCTACGATAATGAAACTTACGAATTTGATAAAAGTTGTACTCCAGTATTGATTGCCCTCTGCAGGCTCCATTAATTGTTGTGATGGTAAGATTATAACATTTTAGCGAAAATTAGTAATAAAGTGAAGCAAATAACATGATATTCAATTTCAATACCGTTCTGTCTGTGTTTGCTATTGCGTTGGGGGGGGGGTGAAGTGCAATACACCATTATTTATTGAATGCATAAATCATCATTCATAATTCATAGATTTTTAAAGCAACACGGGCTTGGTTCCATTCCTGTGATGGTTTTTTCATGAGAAATAAAAAATTGATGTGCATAAAATTAAACAAGGGTAAATTTATTAAAAATTTGTATGCAGTAAATCATTTAAGTCCAGGAAAGATTTAGGAGATTTGATGTAGATTTAGTTTGTTTATTTGTTTTTTGTAGGCCCAAGCAGGGGAGGAAGCCTACTTTAACCATAATGACATCTCTCTTGAGGGTGAAGCCTTGCCAAGTTATTTACCTGACCATGGAAATGAGTTTTATGATGATGGAAGTTACTTTTGTGATGCTGAATAACCTGTAAGCGATGAAGGCATGGACATGGATTTTGAAGTTGACGATTTCTTTGATGATAACTTCTATGAGAACTGGGATGGCAGGTCAATTGATGGTATTGCTGACCTTGATAGTCTTAACTTGAAGTCATTAACGGTGGATGAGATTAAGCTGCTACATTTCCCAGATCTTAATGTCGCCTTCTCTTTCTACAATTTTTATGCCAAAATGAACAGGATTTCTGCAAGGAGGAGCAAGTTGAGGCGCAATGTTAACGGTGATGTCACACAACAGTCATTTGTCTACTTCAGACAGGGATTTAGAGAGATGAAATCCTATGACGAGAGCAGTCAACGTAAACGTGAGCCAAAACCGGAGACTAGATGTGGATGCTAGGCTGAGATGCATGTTCATGTCCACATAGATATTGGGAGATGGATCGTAACATATTTCCAAGAAGTTCATAACCACGAGATGCTTGCTGATGAATTGACCTTCATGCTTCCGGGACACAGGAAGATGGATGCCGGTGCAATCAACCAAATGAACATGATGTTGAAAGTCGGGATAAAGACTCCTCAGATTTATGCATCCTTTGTCAACACAGTAGGGGGCTTCCATAATGTTCCATTTTTAAAGAGAGACATGTATAACCAAATAGACAAGCAACAAAGGCTCTTAGGCAGGGATGCCATGGCTTGCTTAAAGTTCTTGCAATCAACGGCTGAAGACAATTCCGGAATGTTTGTTCAATACTTGGTTGACAAAGAGGGTCATTTGGTGCATCTTTTTTGGTCTGACAAGTGTAGTCAATTGGATTATCATATCTTTGGAGATGTGTTGGCGTTTGATGCGACATATCAGAAAAATAAGTATATGTGTCCTCTAGTTGTGTTTTCTGGTGTAAATTATCATAATCAAACCATTGTGTTTGCCGCTGCTCTTATCTCAAATGAGAATGAGGATACTTATACCTAGTTATTGCAACAATTCTTGGAGTGTATGAATGGAAAAGCTCCTCAATGTGTTATCACGGATGGTCACGAAGCCATGAAGAAGGCCATTAAATCAGTGTTTCCTGGTGCCTACCAATGGCTCTGTGCATGGCACTTAATTAGGAATGCAACAGCCAACCTTGGGAACCCAACCTTCACGTCGGAGTTTAAAAGATGCATGTTTTTCGATTATGAGATATCAGAGTTTCAAGACCGGTGGGAGATGATGGTTTCAAAACTTGGCCTCGAAGATGGTTTCAAAACTTGGCCTCGAGGATAATCAATGGGTGTGTGACCTTTATGCTAGGAGGAAAATGTGGGCTACAGCACACATTCGTGGTCATTTTTTTGGGGGTTTCAGGATGACATCTAGATGTGAGGGGCTGCATTCAATGCTTGGAAAATTTGTTCACTCGTGGCACACTTTGAGAGACTTCGTTGAGCAATTTTTTCGTTGTATATCACAAATGAGGTCGAGGGAATGCCAAACTGACATGGAATTTGTGGTAGGCAATCTGGTACTACAAAGTCCACTCCATGCACTAGAGAGATCAGTTGCAAATATACTCACAAGAGAAATATTCCTCCTATTCCGGCCGATGTTGACAAAGGCGTGCAGTTTGAAGGTCCGATCATGCACACTCACACCAACATGTGAGATTTACACCTTTCACGGTCGGGCAATTCATGGAAGGAGTGGCAGGTATCTCACTACCCTAGTTCTTCTATGTTTAAGTGCTCTTGCATGAGGATGGAATCTCTCGGTATACCTTGTGATCATATCGTTGCAGTACTTGTACATTTAGACTTCACCAAAATTCCAAACAGTCTCTTCTTGGCAAGGTGGTCAAAGAATGCTAGGTCTAGAGTGAGGGCATTCATGGACAAGGGACCCTTTTGTTGGGATTCCATGGTGACTTGTCGAAATTGGATGTTGAACAATCTATATAGAGAGATGTGTGTGCTTGCTTGTAAGAAAGTTGAACAATTTGTAGATGTCACTGGCAAGATCAGGAACGAAATCATTCATCTAAAGTAGCTAGGAGAGTCACTTGAGCCGGCCACAATGCAGAATGTAGAGTCCACCACTCTTGAAGGATGTGTGAGGGATCCACAAATGGTCTGTCGTACTAGGCACCATAGAAAGGGGTCGTTAATTCATTCCTCCCTAAGAGGCCTTAAACGGTGTAGACTTTGCCGACAGGTGGGCCATAATCGCCTATCATGCAACTTACGGCCTCATGGCGCTGACCATGCTATCAAAGAAGACTACACTGACCAATCTAGCGAGGAACCTGAGCTGGGAACCGACTTCATCCCTACGAACTGAATCCATATTTGTGAAGATGGTGCTTGTTATGTGTTATTTTTCCTTTTTTTTGTTGGTTGCACCTGATGGTTTGTGGTGTGACCATATGTACATCTGCTGTATTTGTTTTCATCCTTCTACCATTTTGATATCCCTGATTATGTGTGCCTGTATCCTGCTATTTCTGAACTTTTGATATGATAGTGTGGAGACTGAATGGAAAACGGTTTGCGTTAGTTAACTGATTTTGAACTTATGCTCATTTTAATCTCATTGCATGAAAGCTTTACTTTGCAAAGAGGTAGATCGCTGCAGCTATCTCTATTCAGAAATACATCCGTATGTGTGTAGTTGTTACTCAAGCATGATGGTATATGCCGTATTATTTTATTGAACATTTAACTTCAATATCACAGGCATATTGGAGGATGGCCAAGGTTAGCTCAACTTTCGGACAACGTCAAGCTTCAATTGTGGCAATACAATGCCTTAGGCGGCGCAAACAAGCTAAAGGAGAGCTTCAGAGACGTATCCAAGTGATTTCCTTTATTAGTGCAGTTAAGAAGGCTGATATATTTGGTTTTTGGGGGTTCTACAATTTTACCTGGAAATTGTGACTAGAGGTCATTTCGTGCACTATTTCCGGTTACCTACCCCCCTTTGTTTACATGCATGATTACTCTGTTATGTGAAAATTTGTACTTAAGCTCCTATCATTTAATTATGTGGCATATCTACCTGTTGACAACATTCCAAATTGCGTTATCCCCATTTTTTTCGTCCTTTTCTCTGGTTTGTAATCTTTTTTTTTATTATTTGAATTCAAGGTTTCATGTATCCAAATTATCATAATTTTATTCTACACTCATATGTAGGCTTCGAATGAAGAGTCTAAACAAATGGAGATTTCCAAACTTCAAAAGATTTTAGAAGCCTGGAAAATCTTCAATTAGATGCAGCTAAATTGGCAACAATTAGAATTCTTTACTCCTTAGGCTTCTATGGTTGTTTCCATTTACTAGGTAGAATTCTTGTGAAGTATGTGAATGAAAGAGGAGCTGCTATCATACTGAATAAAATTGTATATGTTGAACTCATATAGATTAATTTGATTCTAAACTAGTATCTTACTCCTATTAATGTTAATGGATACAATTAGCGTATAGTGTGGTGTCAAGGGTTATTTTTATTATTATTAAAAATGAGTTAAACCTATGTAGCTGATAATTGACTTAATGCATCATAATTCATAGGGATAAATGACTATAGAGTACTTAACATACGATTCATACTGGTTGCAAATAGCTATAAACATAGCCTCCAAATTCAACAAAACAATGACAACAAACATAGTCTTCAAAGCCAAATAAAGAACGACGATACTACTTAACATACAATAATGCTAGCATTAAGCCTTCCAGTTGCATAAACTCAAACTATTGATCCATTCTTCTTCATCCATTCCGTACTCTCATTAAAAGGAGACATCAAGAGGCCTAGCGCAGTATGCATTCTGATCATGCTGTCATCTATCTAAAGATAAACATGAACATATATTAATTTACCATAATAGCAACTTGTGTGGTGTTTCTGTCAAAAGGTCACGTCTTATACTTGGGGATGAAGATTGTGCTAGAAAGCACCTCCCATTGCCATCCAATTCAATACCCAAATCCCAGAGGTTGCACTGTTTATTCCAATAAGGTAACAACATTTTAGCTCAAAATATTTAACTAGGTTTCAAAAAAAGCGTTCCAACAAATAAATTGACAAACCTGAAATGTTTAAAAAGATACCGAGTTTGGAATGATGGTAGTCTGCTAGCGTCTGATATCCTAAAGCACATAACTCCCCCAGCAGTCTTCAAGAATTCAAGTGGAAAGTGTGGTGCCGCAATTATACGACAGACCACATTCCCCTGTTTGTAGTAGAAGCATTCTTTAGTACAAGTGCGAATTAAAGTAGTATCAACTAATTTAATCGAAAGAGTCATTACCACAAATCGAATGACGGCTTTTCTTCTGATGCTCGCTTCTTTGGTCATTAAAGCATCCAAATGGTATAGAATGTGCTCTCTGAATGCAATTACCATCAGATACCAGTGTCCTGTTGGCTCCCTCAAGGGGATATATGCCTCCGAATAACAAAAAACAAGTGATACTTTTAGAAATGACTTAAACTAGATGATGACATTAGACGTGATGTGACTCACATAATTCAAAGTTGATGATCCCTTCATTCATGGGTCCTTATATTTCTGTAAGAGTTGGTGCGTGCCCAGATGATAGATATGGTGGACCCCCTTGTAGTTACCAGCAAGCCCCATCATATGCCTATGAACCACCTCCTCAATATAGATTTGAACCACCATACTCACAAGCCAACCACAACCATTCACCTCCATATGACCCTAACCCTTATCCACCCCAATCTCAATCCAATTACCCCTAAGAATCACCACTTCCATATGCACCATGTCTATACCCATCGACCTAAGAACCATAGGCTCGCCTCAAGGAAACAGTAGATCAATTTCATGCAACCCTTCATCAACTGGAGCAAGCGATAAATCAATTACTTTCCAGGCATTTGGACACTCAAGGAACCCCCATGGCTTCATGCGGAGAATCTAATGAAGAACGTAGCATGAAGGAGACACTAGAAACTCCGGTGGATAGTAAGCAGCATGACTTTGTATTGGAACAAGTGGAGGAAGCCAGAATTATTGAAGAGGAAGAAGTGGTCGAAGACTTAGGAGATACGGAACGTCCATGGGAAAGCCCAGTCATAGAGCACCTTCTAAGGAGTTTGAATTTGATGTTGAGGAGGGTGTACAACCTCCAAGGCATATAATAGTTGAAGACTTTGAAGGGGATGATCAAGAGATGGATTCAATCATTGATGAATTCTTATCTACATTTGAATCCTCTCTCATTGGACTTGACATGGAGATTAAAGAAGAAGAAGCACAACCTCCCATGCCCTTTGTGAACAATGAAGAAGAGATCGAATTGGAAGAAAGCTACCAAGAGGAAGAGGTTGATATTGAAGAAGCTTGCAAGGAGGTGGAAGTTGTCAAGGAAGAGCTCAAGGGAATGGAGTTGGAAATCACCTTGCCAAAGTTGTTGGAGACCTCTCCCCCAAAGCCATCACCATCCATTCCTTCATTCAAGTGGGTAAATCTTTTATCTCTAAGCTTAATTAGCCCATTTGAATATGCTTTGCTTGAGACGGATGGGCAGCTTAGAGCTCTTTATGGCTTTAAGAGTAAGAGGGAGATGGTTAGTGGTAAGAGTTACCCTGCAAGGTTCAATATGGTTGCATGCTCCAAATTGAAGTATAAGGGTTAGTATAATTCTCAATTGAATGGGTCTAGAAAGCTGTTTGAATGTCTCAGTGAGAATTTAAATTGCGTGCCACCCGGATGGAATCGTGATGATCAACAAGAAGACGGGTGTAAAAGCAAAGTTTGGGACCCTGGAATTCATTCCAACAATCAACACTCTTGGGGCCGTGTCACTTGCTTCAACTTGCTTGAAGACTTTATGCATCTAATTTGGGACCTGATGAGCGGATAATTTATACGCTTTTTGGCATTGTTTTTAGGTAGTTTTTTGTAGGATCTAGCTACTTTCTAGTATATTTTTATTAGTTTTCAAGAAAAATTCACATTTTTGGACTTTACTATGAGTTTGTGTGTTTTTCTGTGATTTTAGGTATTTTCTGGCTGAAATTGAGGGACCTGACCAAAAATCTGATTTAGAGGCTGAAAAAGGACTGTAGATGCTATTGGATTCTGACCTCCCTGCACTCGAAATAGATTTTCTGGAGCTACAGAAACCCAATTGGCACGCTCTCAATTGCGTTGGAAAGTAGACATCCTGGGCTTTCCAAAAATATATAATAGTCCATACTTTGCCCGAGTTTTGATAATGCAAATTGGTGTTTGAACGCCCACTTTCTACCCTATTCTGGCGTTAAACGCCAGAACTGGCATAAAAGCTGGAGTTAAACGCCCAAACTGGTACCAAAGCTGGCGTTTAACTCCAAGAAGAGTCTCTACACGTGAAAGCTTCAATGCTCAGCCCAAGCACACACCAAGTGAGCTCGGAAGTGGATTTCTGCATCATTTACTCATTTCTGTAAACCCTAGGTTACTAGTTCATTATAAATAGGACCTTTTACTATTGTATTTTCGTCTTGGTTATTCTGGTTCCCCCTCTGGGGCCGAAGCCAATGAACACCATTATCACTTATGTATTTTCAACGGTGGAGTTTCTACACCCCATAGATTAAGGTGTGGAGCTCTACTGTTCCTCATGAATTAATACAAAGTACTATTGTTTTTCTATTCAACTCAAGCTTATTCTTATTCTAAGATATTCATTCGCACACAAAAACATGATGAATGTGATGATCAAGTGACACTCATCACCATTCTCACTTATGAACGCGTGCCTGACAAACACTTCCGTTCTACATGAAAACAAGCTTGAATGCATATCTCTTGGATTCCTGGTCCATGCGTTTGATTGTCTCTCCTAACAACAGAGCCTTCAATTCCTTGAGATCAGAGTCTTCGTGGTATAAGCTAGAATCAATTGGCAGCATTCTTGAGATTTGGAAAGTCTAAACCTTGTCTGTGGTATTCCGAGTAGGATCTGGAATGGGATGACTGTGACGAGCTTCAAACTCGTGAGTGTTGGGCATAGTGACAGACACAAAAAGATCAATAAATCCTATTCCAACATGAGTGAGAACCGACAGATGATTAGCCGTGCGGTGACAACGCATTTGGACTATTTTCACTGAGAGGACGGACGGTAGCCATTGACAACGGTGATCCCCCAACATACAGCTTGCCATGGAAAGGAGTATGAATGGTTGAATGAAGACAGTAGGAAAGCAGAAGTTCAGAAGCAACAAAGCATCTCCAGATGCTTATCTGAAATTCCCACCAATAAATTACATAAGTATTTCTATCTTATTTTATATTTTATTTATATTTTAATTATCAAAACCTCATAACCATTTGAATCTGCCTGACTGAGATTTACAAGATGACCATAGCTTGCTTCAAGCCGACAATCTCCGTGGGATCGACCCTTATTCACGTAAGGTATTACTTGGACGACCCAGTGCACTTGCTGGTCAGTTACACGGAATTGTGAAGAAGTCTTGAGATCACGTTCTCCCACACCAAGTTTTTGGCGCTATAGCCAGGGAATGAATAATCACGATTTCGCGTACCAAGTTTTTGGCGCCGTTGTCGGGGATTGTTCGAGTTTGGACAGCTGACGGTGCATCTTATTGCTCAGATTAGGTAATTTTATTTTAATTTTAAGCTTTTTGTTTTTATTATTTTTATTTTCGAAAAATTTTCAAAAAAAAATATAAATAAATTATTCTATGTCTTCAGAATTTTTAAGAACGAATTCTAGAGTTTTATGATGATCTTTTGAAGTCTGGCTGGCTGTGAAGCCATGTCTAATCTTTTGGACTGATGTTTCAACTTATCATCAGAAGAGCTTGTTGATTTTTATCAATCTTTCTGTTGAATGTAATGATCTGCTAAAGCTTGGCTGGCCATTGGCCATGTCTAGTATTTTGGACCGAAGCTTTCACTGAAAGCTTGGATGGCTAGTAAGCCATATCTAATTCCTGGACCGGAGTTTTAGACTAACATTGCACGATTTCTAGAATTCTCATTAAGAATTTTGAATTCCTTGTTTTCTTTTCCCAAATAATTTTCGAAAAATCCAAATTTTTTTTAAATCATAAAAACCAAAAAATTGTGTTTCATCTTTGAGTAGAGTGTCAAATTTTAAGTTTGGTGTCAATTTCATATTTTTAATTTTCATTAAAATTTTTGAAAACTCATGCATGTGTTCTTCATAATCTTCAAGTTGTTCTTGATGATTTTCCTTATTTGATGTTTGCATTTTCTTGTTTTGTGTCCTTTCTTTTTTTCATATGCATTTTCAATTTGTTAATGTCTGAACATTGAAAATTTTTAAGTTTGGTGTCTTGCATGTGTTTCTTTTCTTAAAAATTTTCGAAAACATGTTCTTGATGTTCATCTTGACATTCAAAGTGTTCTTGGTGTTCATCTTGACATTCAAAGTGTTCTTGCATATTTTTCTTGTTTTGATTCATAATTTTCATGTTTTGAGTCATTTTGTTGTTTTTCTCTTTCTTCATTGAAAATTCAAAAATAAAAAAAAATATCTTTCCCTTATTCTTCTCATAAATTTCGAATATTTGAGTTGACTTAGTAAAAAATTTTTAAAAACTTAGTTGTTTCTTATGAGTCAAGTCAAATTTTCAATTTAAAAATCCTATCTTTTCAAAACCTTTTCAAAAATCAAATCTTTTTCATTTTTCTTTCATTTTTTTCGAAATTTTAAAAAATTGATTTTCAAAATCTTTTTCTTATTTTTATCTCATATTTTCCAAAATCTTTACTTGCCTATTAAGAAAGGTTCAATCTTTAATTTTAGAATCATATCTTTTTGTTTCTTGTTAGTCAAGTAATCAACTTTAATTTCAAAAATAAAATCTTTTTAAATTTCTTTTTCAAATCTTTTTCAAAATAAATTTCAATCATATCTTTTTCAAAAATTAATTTCAAAATCTTTTCTAACTTCTTATCTTTTCAAAATTGATTTTCAAATCTTTTTCAATTAACTACTTGACTTTTTGTTTGATTTTAAAAAATTCTTATCTTTTTAAAAGAAAAACTATCTAACTACTTTTCTCTCTCTGATTTTCGAAAATCACTAACCACTTTCTCAAAATCTTTTTAATTAAATAATTTAATTAGTTTTCAAATTTTATTTTGTTTCTCTTCTTAAATTTCGAATTCTAACTTCTAATTTTAAATAAAAACAAAAATATTTTCCTTCTCTTTTTAATTATTTTAGAAAACCCTCCCTCTCATCTCTCTATTTATTTATTTATCTACTAACACTTCTCTTCTACTCATAATTCGAACCCCCTCTTCTTCTCTGTGTTCGAATTTTTCTCTTCTCATTCTACTATTCTTCTCTTCTTCTACTCACATAAAAGAATCTCTACACTGTGACATAGAGGATTTCATATTTTCTTTGTTTTCTTCTCTTTCATATGAGCAGGAACAAGGATAAAAGCATTCTTGTTGAAGCTGATCCTGAACCTGAAAGGACTCTTAAGAGGAAACTAAGAGAAGCTAAAGCACAATACTCTGAAGAGGACCTAACTGAAATTTTCGAAACAGAGAAAACAGCTATGGCCGAACCCAACAACAACAATGCAAGGAAGGTGCTTGGTGATTTAACTACACCAACTTCCAATTTCTATGGAAGAAGTATCTCAATTCCTACCATTGGAGCAAACAACTTTGAGCTTAAGCCTCAATTAGTTTCTCTAATGCAACAGAATTGCAAGTTTCATGGACTTCCATTGGAAGATCCTCATCAGTTCTTAGTTGAATTCTTGCAAATTTGTGGCACTGTCAAGACCAATGGAGTTGATCCTGAGGTCTATAGGCTTATGCTTTTCCCTTTTGCTGTAAGAGACAGAGCCAGAACATGGTTGGATTCACAACCTAAGGAAAGTCTGAACTATTGGGAAAAGCTGGTCAGTGCTTTCCTGGCCAAATTCTTTCCACCTCAAAAGATGAGCAAGCTTAGAGTCAAAATCCAAACCTTCAGATAGAAGGAAGGTGAGTCCCTCTATGAAGCTTGGGAAAGATATAAGCAATTGATCAAAAGGTGTCCTACTGACATGCTTCCAGAATGGAGCATCATATGTATATTCTATGATGGTCTGTCTGAGTTGTCAAAAATGTCATTGGACCATTCTGCAGGAGGATCTCTTCATCTAAAAACCCCTGCAGAAGCTCAGGAACTCATTGAAATGGTTGCAAATAACCAGTTCATGTACACCTCTGAGAGGAGTCCTGTGAACAATGGGACGCCTCAAAAGAAGAGAGTTCTTAAAATTGATACTCTGAATGCCATATTAGCTCAGAACAAAATATTGACTCAGCAAGTCAATATGATTTCTTAGAGTCTGAATGGATTGCAAGCTGCATCCAACAGCACTAAAGAAGCATCTTCTGAAGAAGAAGCTTATGATCCTGAGAACCCTGCAATGGCAGAGGTGAATTACATGGGAGAACCCTATGGAAACACCTATAATCCTTCATGGAGAAATCATCCAAATTTCTCATGGAAGGACCAACAGAAGCCTCAACAAGGCTTCAATAATAATGGTGGAAGAAATAGGTTTAGCAATAGCAAGCCTTTTCCATCATCTTCTCAGCAATAGATAGAGAATTCTAAATAGAGCCATTCTGGCCTGGCAACCATAGTCTCTGATCTATCCAAGACTACACTAAGTTTCATGAATGAAACAAGGTCCTCCATTAGAAATTTGGAGACACAGGTGGGTCAGCTGAGTAAGAAGATTACTGAAACTCCTCCCAGTACTCTCCCAAGCAATACAGAAGAAAATCCCAAGAGAGAGTGCAAGGCCATAACCATGACCAACATGGCCGAACCTGGAGAGAGTGAGGAGGACATGATTCCTAGTGAGAAAAGCCTCATGGGACGTCCTTTGGACAGAAAAGTGTTTCCCTTTGAGGAACCAAAGGAATCTGAGGCTCATACAGAGACCATAGAGATTCCATTGAACTTCCTTCTGCCATTCATGAGCTCTGATGAATATTCTTCCTCTGAAGAGGATGAAGACATCACTGAAGAGCAAGTTGCTAAATATCTAGGAGCAATCATGAAGCTGAATGCTAAGTTTTTTGGTACTGAGACTTGGAGGATGAACCCCCCCTGTTCACTAATGAGCTGAATGCATTAATGAGGCAGACATTACCTCAGAAGAAACCAGATCCCGAAAAATTCTTCATACGTTGTACCATAGGCACCATGACCTTTGGAAAGGCTCTATGTGACCTGGGGTCAGGGATAAACCTCATGCCACTCTCTGTAATGGAGAAACTAGGAATCTTTGAGGTACAAGCTGCAAGAATCTCACTAGAGATGGCAGACAAATCAATGAAACAGGCTTATGGAATAGTAGAGAACGTGCTAGTGAAGGTTGAAGGTCTTTACACCCCTGCTGATTTCATAATCCTAGACACTGGGAAGGATGAGGATGAATCCATCATCCTTGGCAGACCCTTCCTAGCCACAGCAAAAGCTGTGATTGATGTTGACAGAGGAGAGTTGGTCCTTAAGTTGAATGAGGACTACCTTGTATTCAAGACTCAAGGTTCTCCTTCTGTTACCACGGAGAGAAAGCATGAAAAGCTTCTCTCAATACAGAGTCAAACAAAACCCCCACATTCAAACTTTAAGTTTGGTGTTGGGAGGCCACAACCAAACTCTAAGTTTGGTATTGAGAGGGCACAACCAAACTCTAAGTTTGGTGTTGAGAGGCCCCAACCCTGCTCTGATTATCTGTGAGGCTCCATGAGAGCTCACTGTCAAGCTATTGACATTAAAAAAGCGCTTATTGGGAGGCAACCTAATGTTATTTAATTATATCTATTTATTTTCCATTGTTATTTTATGTTTTCTTTAGGTTGATGATCATGTGAAGTCACAAAAACAACTGAAAAATCAAAAATAGAATAAAAACAACATTAAAAATAGCTCACCCTGGAGGAAGAGCTTACTGGTATTTAAACACCAGTAAGAGTAGCAGAATTGGCGTTAAACGCCCAGTCTGGCACCATTCTGGGCGTTTAACGCCAGAAATAGGCACCAGACTGGCGTTTAACGCCAGAACAGGGCACCAAGTTGGCGTTAAACGCCAAGAAAGGGAGAAAAAATGGCGTTCAACGCCAGAAACAAGCAGCAATCTTGCGTTTAACGCCAGAATTGTACTCTAAGGGCGTCTTGCACGCCTAAATAGAGCAGGGATGTTAAAGTCCTTGACCCCTCAGGATCTGTGGACCCCACAAGATCCCCACCTACCCCACCTCTTATTTTCTCCTCTTCACACATTTCCATAACACTCTTCCCCAAATACCCTTCACCTATCAAATCTTACCCTCGTCCAAATACCTTTCACCAATCACCTCATTCACTTTTCCTCAAAATACCACCTACCTTCAAATTCAAAACTCTTTTTCCCTCCCAAACTCAACCCCAAATACACGAACCAAGCCTCCCCCCACTCCTATATATACCCCTCATCACTCTTTCAATTTGGCACATCACAAACACCTTATACCCCCTTTGCCGAACTCACCCTCCATCTCCTCTATTTTCTTCTTCTTCTCCTTCATTCTTTCTTCTTTGCTCGAGGACGAGCAAAAACTTTAAGTTTGATGTGGTAAAAGCATTGATTTTTATTTTTCCATAACCATTTATGGCACCTAAGGCCGGAGAAACCTCTAGAAAGAGGAAAGGGAAGGCAAAAGCTTCCACCTCCGAGTCATGAGAGATGGAGAGATTCATCTCAAAGGTCCATCAAGACCACTTCAATGAATTTGTGGCCAAGAGGAAGGTGATCCCTGAGGTCCCTTTCATGCTCAAAAGGAGTGAGTATCCAAATACCCGACATGAGATTAGAAGAAGAGGATGGGAAGTTCTCTCCAATCCTATTCAACAAGTCAAAATATTAATGGTTCAAGAGTTCTATGCAAACGCATGGATCACTAGGAACCATGATTAAAGTATGAACCCGAATCCAAAGAATTAGCTTACAATGGTTTGGGGGAAATACTTAGATTTCAGTCCAAAAAATGTAAGGTTGGCGTTCAACTTGCCAATGATGCAAGAAAATGCATGCCCCTACACTAGAAGGGTCAACTTTGATCAAAGGTTGCACTAAGTCCTCATGGACATATGTGTGGAAGGAGCTCAATGAAAAAGTGACTCAAGAGGCAAACCGGTTCAATTGAGAAGACCGGACCTTAAGCCTGTAGCTAGAGGATGATTGGAGTTTATCCAACGCTCTATCATTCCTACTAGCAACCGATCCGAAGTAACTGTGGATCGGGCCATCATGATCCATAGTATCATGATTGGGGAGGAAGTGGAAGTTCATGAGATTATACCTCAAGAACTCTACAAGGTGGCTGACAAGTCCTCCACTTTGGCAAAGTTAGCCTTTTCTCACCTCATTTATCACCTCTGCAATTCGGTGCAACAAAGGCAAGGAAGAGACATAGAGGAGCTCAAGAGCACCATTGGTTCTTCAAGAGGAAGAAGACGCCACCCTCACTAAGGTGGACCCGTTCCTTAATCTCATTGTCTATTTATTTTTTTCTATTTTTGTTCTCTATGCTTTATGTTTATTTATGTTTGTGTCTTTATTACATGATCATTAGTGTCTAATGTCTATGCCTTAAAGCTATGAATGTCCTATGAATCCATCACCTTTCTTAAATAAAAAATTGTTCTAAATACAAAAGAACAAGAAGTACATGAATTTTGAATTCATCCTTGAGATTAGTTTAATTATTTTGATGTGGTGACAATACTTTCTGCTTTCTGAATGAATGCTTGAACATTGCATATTTTTTATAGTGAAGTTTATGAATGTTAAAATTGTTGGCTCTTGAAAGAATGATGAAAAAGGAGAAATGTTATTGATAATCTGAAAAATTATAAAATTGATTCTTGAAGTAAGAAAAAGCAGTGAAAAACAAGGCTTGCGAAAAAAATGGCGAAAATAAAAAAAAAAAGAAAGAAAAAGAAAAAGCAAGCAGAAAAAGCCAAGAGCTCTTTAAACTAAAAGGCAAGAGCAAAAAGTCAGTAACCCTTTAAACCAAAAGGCAAGGGTAAAATAAAAAAGATCCAAGACTTTGAGCATTAATGGATAGGAGGGCCCAAAGGAATAAAATCCTGGCCTAAGCGGCTAAACCAAGCTGTCCCTAACCATGTGCTTGTGGCGTGAAGGTGTCAAGTGAAAAGCTTGAGACTGAGCGGTTAAAGTCGTGATTCAAGGCAAAAAGAGTATGCTTAAGAACCCTGGACACATCTAATTGGGGACTCTAGCAAAGCTGAGTCACAATCTGAAAAGGTTCACCCAGTTATGTGTCTGTGGCATTTATGTATCCGGTGGTAATACTGGAAAACAAAGTGCTTAGGGCCACGGCCAAGACTCATAAAGTAGCTGTGTTCAAGAATCAACATACTGAACTAGGAGAATCAATAACACTATCTAAATTCTGAGTTCCTATAGATGCCAATCATTCTGAACTTCAAAGGATAAAGTGAGATGCCAAAACTGTTCAGAGACAAAAAGCTACTAGTCCTGCTCATCTAATTGGAGCTAAGTTTCATTGATATTTTGGAATTTATAGTATATTTTCTTCTTTTTATCCTATTTGATTTTCAGTTTCTTGGGGGCAGGCAACAATTTAAGTTTGGTGTTGTGATGAGCGGATAATTTATACGCTTTTTGGCATTATTTTTAGGTAGTTTTTAGTAGGATCTAGCTACTTTCTAGTATATTTTTATTAGTTTTCAAGAAAAATTCATATTTCTAGACTTTACTATGAGTTTGTGTGTTTTTCTGTGATTTCAGGTATTTTCTGGCTGAAATTGAGGGACCTGAGCAAAAATCTGATTCAGAGGCTGAAAAAGGACTGCAGATGCTGTTGGATTCTGACCTCCCTTCACTCGAAATAGATTTTCTGGAGCTACAGAAACCCAATTGGCGCGCTCTCAATTGCGTTGAAAAGTAGACATCCTGTACTTCCCAACAATATATAATAGTCTATACTTTGCCCGAGTTTTGATAACACAAACTGGCATTTGAACGCCCACTTTCTACCCTATTCTGGCGTTAAACGCCAGAACTGGCATAAAAGCTGGAGTTAAACACCCAAACTGGCACCAAAGCTGGCGTTTAACTCTAAGAAGAGTCTCTACATGTGAAAGCTTCAATGCTTAGCCAAGCACACACCAAGTGGGCCCAGAAGTGGATTTCTGCATCATTTACTCATTTCTGTAAACCCTAGGTTACTAGTTCATTATAAATAGGACCTTTTACTATTGTATTTTCGTCTTGGTTATTCTGGTCCCCCCTCTGGGGCCGAAGCCAATGAACACCATTATCACTTATGTATTTTCAACGGTGGAGTTTCTACACCCCATAGATTAAGGTGTGGAGCTCTACTGTTCCTCATGAATTAATGCAAAGTACTATTGTTTTTCTATTCAACTCAAGCTTATTCTTATTCTAAGATATTCATTCGCACACAAAAACATGATGAATGTGATGATCAAGTGACACCCATCACCATTCTCACTTATGAACGCGTGCCTGACAAACACTTCCTTTCTACATGAAAACAAGCTTGAATGCATATCTCTTGGATTCCTGGTCCATGCATTTGATTGTCTCTCCTGACAATAGAGCCTTCAATTCCTTGAGATCAAATTCTTCGTGGTATAAGCTAAAATTAATTTACAGCATTCTTGAGATGCGAAAAGTCTAAACCTTGTCTGTGGTATTCCGAGTAGGATCTGGGTTGGGATGACTGTGACGAGCTTCAAACTCGCGAGTGTTGAGCGTAGTGACAGACGCAAAAGGATCAATGGATCCTATTCCAATATGAGTGAGAACCGACAGATGATTAGCCGTGCGGTGACAGCGCATTGGACCATTTTCACTGAGAGGACGGACGGTAGTCATTGACAACGGTGATCCCCCAACATACAGCTTGCCATGGAAATGAGTATGAATGATTGAATGAAGACAGTATGAAAGCAGAAGTTCAGAAGCAACAAAGCATCTCTAGACGCTTATCTGAAATTCCCACCAATAAATTATATAAGTATTTCTATCTTATTTTATATTTTATTTATATTTTAATTATCAAAACCTTATAACCATTTGAATCTGCCTGACTGAGATTTACAAGATGACCATAGCTTACTTCAAACCGACAATCTCTGTGGGATCGACCCTTACTCACGTAAGGTATTACTTGGACGACCCAGTGCACTTGCTGGTCAGTTACACGAAATTGTGAAGAAGTTTTGAGATCACGTTCTCCCACACCAAGTTTTTGGCGCTATAGCCAGGGAATGAATAATCACGATTTCGTGTACCAGGACCCCAGAGGTTACTGGAAGTACAAACATTGGTGGAGATTTCTGGATGAGTTCAAGCACAAGCCACCATAACAAGGAGCTCACCAAACGTCCAACTTAAGGACTTAAACCAAAAGTGCTAGGTGGGAGACAACCCACCATGGTATATTCTTTCCTTTTTGTTCTTAGTCTTATTTTATTTTATTTTTCATTCGTGTTCATTCATAATTTCTGCATAATCATCTGCATTCTGCATACTGCATAAAAAAAAAGGCATCCCACGCGTTCGCGTGAACCACGCGCATGCATCACATGCGACGCTAAACCTTACAGAGAGTTACGCGAGAGCGTGGCTGGAGGCGTGCCTCAGGCACAAACACGCCCACGTGTGCGCGTCCTTGACGCGTCCGCGTCAAATTGCAAAATCAGCCTTCCACGCGTACGTGTCACCCACGCGTACGCGTGACCTACAAATCAGCGTAAAGAGGTGTCAGGCCGAAAGTTGTGCTGGCCTGGTGCGGGCACTATGCCCAAGGCACAAAATCACCCACGCGTACGCGTCTCTGACGCCTGTGCGTCAATTCGCTTTCAGACCACCCATGCGTACGCGTGGGCGCCGCTTACGCGTCAAACGGCCAACTCAGATTTCACGCGTACGCGTGATGCACGCGTACGCGTGATGCACGCGTATGCGTCGCGCCCCATTTCTAAATTCTTATTTCTTTCTTCTCTCTTGTCTTCTTCCTTCTTCCTCCTTTCTTACTTTCTTCTTCTTCATCCCTTTAACTTCTCATCCTTTTTCACTTCCATTCTATTTTTACTTAATTTATTTGTATACTTTCATTCATTGTATTTTAATTTTGTGCATATTTTTATTTTCTTTTTTAAAGTTATTCTTTTTACTTTGGTGTCACATGTTCTTATTCAACTGTTGTGTCTTTTCTGGTATTATTTTGGTGCTTAGTGACTTATTTTATACTGTTGGATGATATTATTTATCTGTCACTGCCAATCTTTTATGTTACCTGTATCCCTTTTGCATTGACATGAATTTATATTTTCTTGCATTACCCACACTCTCTTCCCCATTGTTGCAAATTTTTGCACTCTTGATTTGCCATGTGCTTCTACTGTTTTCTAACTTGCATGTTGTAGCTATCATGTAATTGAGACTCTCATCATTTGGCATTAACCCACTCATATTTTATTTGTTTTCTATCTTTATTTATGGGTTACTTTTCTTCTTTTCCTCTTCTTTCAGGATGGCCACCGGAAAAGGAAAGGAAAAGAACTTCTATATGGGGCGACAGACAAGTCCACCTGCATAATCTTTGGAGAAAAGCGTCAGTTGGAGCAACCCGTCCACTTGCACATCTTAGCATGCACTGAGGACGGTGCAATCTTTAAGTGTGGGGAGGTCGATACCGATCTCCATGGGTTAGTTATTTCCTTCTCAACACCAATGTTTTATTTTCTTTGATTGTTCATTGTTGCATTTGCATGTTTGATTGCATATTTGTTTGATTTTGTGCATATTTTACCACCACTTGGTTAAAGTAATATTTTCTTTTTCAAGAAACTTTTTTATAACATTTCACTAATTTGATTAAAAATTTTTTGATAAACTTGTTTGAAGGAATATTATACTGGAACATGGTTTTAGAGCTCGAACACACAAAATCAGTGAGATTTTGAGCCTACTTGATTGGTTGCATCTTATCAACCAATATTTTATTTTTTTGGTGTGTGTTTTTCTCTCTAAAATTGTGATATTTGTCTTGCTTAATTCTATATTTCCATTGTTTGATGTATACATCCACTTATGTGATTGAGGTCTTGTTTCACTAAGCTTACATATCCATATGGTCTTACCCTTTCATTATCCTTTGCAAACCAATGTTGAGCCTATTATACCCCTTTGTTCTTTACTTTAGCTCATCACTAACTCTAAGCGAAAAACAATAATGTCCTAAATTTGAATCCTTGGTTAGCTTAGACTAGTGAGAGTGCTCATGAATTAAGTATGGGGAAAAGTGGGTTTGGAAACATTTGGTTTAAGAATTGGGTGTTATATATATCTTTATGAAAATGTGAAAGAAATGTTTAGGACATGTTCATGCATTCAATAAATTAATCATATGCATTCAGATTTAAAAAAAATAAAAAAATAAAAAAATAAAAAAATAAAAAAAAATAAAAGAGAAAGAGAAAAGAAAAAAGAGCAAATAATAAAAGGGGACAAAATGCCCCAAAGTAAATGGTGATAGCAATGCATATGTACTGTACTCGAAATTAGGATGCATGAATATGTGGAAAATATGGTTAATAGATAGTTAGATGTGGTATTATGATTACATGGATTGTCTACAGTTAGGTGGAAAGTTAAAGTTAATTACGGATTCAGATTTTAGTCCACTTGGCAAAATACAATCCTACCTTGACCCTAACCCCATTACAACCCTTAAAAGACATCTTGATATGTGTATCTGTGCATTAATTCTTTGTTGATTGATAGAAGAAAAGCAAGCCTTAGAAAGCAAGGTTAGTAGAGAATTGAGAGAGTCGAACCTTAAACACTTGATGATTAGAGTGTATACACTTCCGGTGAGGGTTCGATGCTCGATTCCTTGTTCCCGGCTTTCACGAGCTATTTTCTTTTGCAAGTTTACTTGTACCTTATTTTATGATTTAAATTAGTGGAATCCAGTTTATGTTTATCTTGGGAAATTTGTTTACTTTTAATTAAGTAGGTAAAAGCATTTTGTATTTAGCTGCATTCATATAGATAGGTTGCATTTCATACATTCTACATTCCTCTTCACTCCTTTATAGCTTTTCTTGAGCTTATCATAAGGACATGCTAATGTTTAAGTGTGGAGAGGTTGATAAACCACTATTTTATGGTTTATCTTGTGCTCAATTGAGTGGTTCTTATCAAGTCTTTGCACACTTATTCATACAAAATGCATGGTTTTACAATTTCCTTCCCGATTTTGTGCTATGATTGAAAACATGCTTCGTTGCTCTTAAATTTTACTAATTTTAATCCTCTCTTATTACCATTCGATGCCTTGATATGTGTGTTAAGTGATTTCATGGTTTATAGGGCAGGAATGGCTTAGAGGATGGAAAGGAAGCATGCAAAAGTGGAAGGAATACAAGGAACTGAAGGAACTGCTAAAGCTATCCAACCTGACCTCTTGGTACTAAATCGATCATAACTTGAGCTACAAAGGTCCAAAATGATGCGGTTCCAGTTGCGTTGGAAAACTAACGTTCGGGACTTCGCAACGATATATAATTTGCTATAGCTGCCCCGAAGCCAGGTGACGCGCACGCGTGGATCATGCAAACGCGTGACCTGGCAAAAACTCAACCCGCGCGAACGCGTGGACGACGCGTACGCGTAACTTTGCAGCGGCCTATACGTACCAGAAATCGCTGGGGGTGATTTCTGGGCTGTTTTTGGCCTAGTTCTCAGCCCAGAAAACACAGATTAGAGGCTATAAAGTAGGGGAATGCATTCATTCAGAGAGACAACATTCATAATTCACAATTTTAGATTTTAGATGTAGTTTTAGAGAGAGAGAGGTTCTCTCCTCTCTCTTCAATTTTAGGATTAGGATTTCTCTTAATTTTAGGATTGCTTCTCAATTCCAGGTTCAATATTCCTTTAATTTATGTTCTCTTCTACTTTTATTTATTTTATTACTTTAGTTTGTTTATTTTCCCAAATTGGTTTATGGATTCCTATGTTTAATTTGATTCAATACAATTCGAGGTATTTCAGATTTATAATTGCTTTCTTCTATTTATGATATAAATAATTTGAATTTTTCCCCTTTTGGCTTTGGTTGAGTAATTGGTGACACTTGAGTTATCAAACTTAGTTGTTGATTGAAAATTGGAATTTTCTTATTGATTTGGATCCCTCTAAAGCTAGTCTTTCCATAGGAGTTGACTAGGACTTGAGGAATCAAGTTAATTAGTCCACTTGACAGGGTTAACTAAGTGGGAGCAATAACAATTTTCATCACCCTTGATATAGATAACTAGGATGGGATTTCCAGTTCTCATACCTTGCCAACATTTTTTCTAATTAATAACTTATTTTCTTCCAATTAATCATTCTTTCATTCAAGAATTTTTATTTTTGATTATATAAAATCTCTTGTTAATTTTCATTGCTTTAATTTATAATTATTTATTTGCCCATTGCCCAAACTCAACATTCCCCAGAAAACTCATAACCAATAATAAATACACCTCCCTGCAATTCCTTGAGAGACAACCCGAGGTTTAAATACTTCGGTTATAAATTTTATTGGGATTTGTTACTTGTGACAACCAAATTTTTGTACAAAAGGATTCTTTGCTGGTTTAGAAACTATACTTACAATGTGATTATTTTTATAAAATTCTTTACCGGCAGAAACCCGATCGTCAGTGCCCTCAATAACTTTTCCCCCAATCGCAGATAACCCTGGTCCGGCGGAATTGCTGAAGAACATGGCTGGGCGGCCAAGCAAAGGTTCTCTAGTAATGTGAGATCCTGTAATTCCTCCATTGAAAGCCCCACCCAGAGTGAAATGGAGTCTTTTGGAGGAAATTAGAGCCTGCTGCTCCCCTTTACACTACACAATGAAGCAACCCATGAGCACCCCTCAGTGGACCCAGAAAGAATTTTTTTGTTGGCCCAATAAAATGAACAACTTCAACAACGCATGATTTACAAATAAAGTAACTGTTCCTTACTGACTGAAACAAAAAAAAAAAACATTACTTTCTACAAACCTAACTAATCTGTATGGAAAAACCAAATTAATAAAAATGATAAAATGAAATTTACTGGACGCAGCCATTGACATTGAGAATAATAAATATTAACAAATTCAAAGTGACTAATACGTTTTCTTACTTTTTAAAAATAGCTTCATTTAACTATATCTTTTTCTATAAACCTATATATATCTTTTTCTTCGAATGATAGAACCCTAAACCATATCACCGTACCTTGTTATTCACTTTGCGATATGAGGCCTTCGCTGGCTTCCAATGTGCAGTGGCAGGTCGTCCGGCAGTTCCACGAATGAGCCCTTCATCATCATCCTCTGTTATCTCTATCGGCATATGGATGGTAGTGTTGAAGTCGTCAAAGAGGTTGCTCCTACCGTTGTGATGATCGTTCCTCTTTGGAGTCGTCCTCCCCGCAAGGTTTTGAGTCACATCCAACATGTCCCTTTTCCATCCTAGACTTCTTTGTCATTCCCGTGACAGGTTTCTCTTGTTGGACTTGTTGGGATATTATTTTTAACGTGTTCTGATCAATACGAATCACACTAGAGGAGATCAACTCCAACCTCTGATCACTACGTTTTGCAGAGAGTTCACATGACTGGAAGTGGGTTCGGCGAAGAAAAATTTTAAGTCAGTATCCTCGTCTTTGACATAAAAATAATATCATCACCTTAAGCACTCAAAATGATAAAATCTGTAGTTCGATAAAAGGACAATGTACCTCTAATTTATAGGTCAAAGCTTCAACTGCGACAGAGAGTGCCCTCAGACTTCCTGTTAACTCACTGTAGAGTGGATCTCCAACCTGCAAGGCATGCAAAAATGATAAGCACATGGGTTTTACACAGGACACGGCATGAAGGTGACAAAGGCCACTTACATTCACGGAAGGTTGGGTTAACGTGGCTGCATCGGGTATTTCATGTGCCTCATCGTTCAAGTGGCACTCGGTAGCTGGGTTGGGGGAGTCATCTATGTCCATGGTGGCTTTGGCTTGGGATGAGGCGTCCATAATGGTTGGCCGAACTCAACTCAATACGTGAAAAATACTATCATCAATATGTTTGCAACGCTGGGAATCTTCATCCTATTAATAAAATATGAAGGTCGAATACAAACAAAAATTTTCTGTTGGAACGCCATTGTGTCTTTCCATAAGAGACAGAATGCCATTGCTAAACTTAGTTTACGTCTGCCTTGCAACAGGAGAAAAGTTTTTAAACACATATTTCTCTTACTGTGATTGTGAACATGATATCGTGACATGAGCTCAGTCAACCTTATACATCGAAAAAGGCAACTTAGAAGGGAAGGATAACACCGTCATTTAAGCTTCTCAGTAAATTTTGAATTGGAGACAAACTCTATGCAGATCCATATTTTGTTTCTAACAAATAGTTCATTTTGAACTAGATCGTTAGTGATATAATTAATGGATCTTTAAAACACATGGTCATTCCTATCTTTTATATTTTTATGAAATTCTTAAATCTTCTACAAAATTTTCATAATTTTTTAATTTTTTTTAAATTATTTACAAATTATTATCATTTTTAAAATTTTTTGTAATTCATTTTGATACGAATACAACTAAAATTGGAACACAAATTTTAAGTTAAACTTTTTTAAATCGGGTTAAAAAACTTTTTTGTAGGTTTTTTTGTAATTATTGTAAATAATGCTATAAATTTTAAAACTATTTTAAAAGATGTTATGAGTACTATAAAAATTTATAATGTACTCATTATCGAACCTATTACATAATAAAATTTTTTATACTTTATAAATGGGAATATTTTTTGTTTTACGACATTCATATAATATTAAATGTCATTTCATTATTTGATTAATTCATACATAGATAAAAAAAATTTCATGGTAACTGGTTTAGGGAATTATTCTTCACATTGTGATTGAGGTTTAGGTTATCTTAGATAATTAGGGTTCAGGGTTAACAATTTATTTTATTAATTTAAATATATACATTTTTTGTTCATGGTACATGCTTAAGGGTTTAGGGTTTTATATTGTCGTTAAGACTTGGATTGGGTTTAAAGTTTTCAATTTCACTAAGAATTAGGTTATTACTATTTTTCATTCATTATTAGGATTTGGGTTAACATTTTTGTTTATTAATTTATACATATAAAAAAAATTCAACTACTTTTTATTTTAATCTAAATACAGTGATCTTTATAATCAATATTATCAATTTAAGGTAACCATAATGACTTTTACAATTAAACAGCAATATAATTATTTTTTTAACATTTAATGTAACTATAGTTATTTTTATATAATGTCATAATTTTTAATTTTTTTTACATTTATTTTGTAGTGAGTACAACTAAAATTGTAATAAAAAGCTTAAATTTAGACATTTTTATAAGGTTTTACTATTTTTTATTATAAGCATTTTTCCATAATTATTGTCAATAATTCTATAAATTTTAAAACTTCTTTACCAAAATTTATAAGTACTAACAAAATTTGTAACGTATTCGTTACTTAACCTATTGCATAATATAAATTTTTAAATCTTATAAAAATGCAATTTTTATAATCAATATTCACATCTAATCTAACTATAGTAACTTTTGCAATGTAACAAAAAATTAATTACTTTAATTAATCACAATTTGTTCCCTGCCTTCTTATGAGCCAGAAATGGGAATACTGTTTACTAACAATTAAAATGTTTAACAGAAAGTGAAACAGGATTAGCTATCAATGGAGAAAGACATCAAGTTATATTATCAAAGAATAATTGATTTAGAGGTTTAAGAGAAAGGTTTAAGAATGTTGATCAAATAATGTGACAATCACAAGCATAATCTTTAAAAATCTTGCTTTTGTCATTGAAGGGTCGATGTCCTTTTCGGCCAGAGTTTCAGATAACATTTGTTAGTAGATATAACACTAAGCTTTTTTGAGCAAAAATGATAATAAAAAATTAAATTTCTGAACGGTCCGGTTAGGCTTGTATGTGCTATTTTGTCGTTATAACCCTTGGTCCAATAAATTAAAGATTTACGCAATTGGTAATATACACTAGTGGCTGTACCAAAAATTCATAAGTCAACGAGGCAAAAAGAACACTTTTTCATTGTCTCCCCTGGAAGGCTAGAACAAAGGTATCGCATGTTCTCAATTATTATCTTACATCAATAAGAATTGAGGTCATCGGTATATCTGCTCAAAATAGAATGATAATAACTATATTTATTTTTTTCCTCGAAGTCACCATAGTCTCCCTAAATGATGGATCTGTTTTTCTAAATTTGATGTTATACACATGCATAAGGAGTGTCACGAAGAAAATTGGGCATAGCAGATGATAATTAATCTTTAAAAATCTTGCTTTTGTCATTGAAGGGTCGATGTCATTTTCGGCCAGAGTTTCATATAACATTTGTTAGTAGATATAACACTCAGTTTTTTTGAGCAAAAACGATAATAAAAAATTAAATTTCTGAATGGCCCGGTTAGGCTTGTATGCGCTATTTTGTCGTTATCACCCTTGGTCCAATAAATTAAAGATTTACACAATGGGTAATATACACTGGTGGCTGTACCAAAAATCCATAAGTCAACGAGGCAAAAAGAACACTTTTCCATTGTCTCCTCTGGAAGGCTAAAACAAAAGTATCGCATGTTCTCAATTATTATCTTACATCAATAAAAAATGAGGTCATCGGTATCACCATAGTCTCCCTAAATGACGGATCTGTTTTTCTAAATCTGATGTTATACACATGCATAAGGAGTGTCACGAAGAAAATTGGGCATAGGAGATGATAATTCTGTATATATATTGCACTAATCAGCCTATCACTAATCAAGGATAGTTCATTTTGTATTGTGGATTCAATCCAAAAGAAATTAAATTTTGGCAAGCTAGCTAAGTGACTACTATTTAACATTTTTCCTTGTTATCCCAATAACGTTTTAAACTTAAATATAGCAAATGCACTAATTTTTTTCACAAACGATGAATGTTATTAACAAATAAAGTGCACACAACACTTTCTCATAGCAAGTCCGACCCTACCCTCAATGACTAGTTAACAACACATTGCAACATAACACAATGAACATAGCACTTGTGAAGGATAGGCCATACTATGCAGTACGTACCCAATTCACGTTATTATTCTCAAGAGCGTATAAGCTACCATGAGACACAAATAAACACAACTTTAAAATAAACCCTACATAGACTAAGCTAAACACAATTCTAATGATGCCATTAAAGGGAGATAATGCTTAGATGCCACGACGGTTAATTACTTCCTCGAGATGCCAAGCCTCTGCCACTGCTTAGCCCACATTCTAACTAGGCTTCCAATGGCATTGAAAGGGCCACCAGCCAGGGAAACAGCGGTCCTGCCTTTTAGAGTTGAATCATCCAGCTACACATTGCGATAAATTTGACAATTAAAAGTAAGTTAAAAATAATTATGCACACTATATTACTAATGGAACAATTAATAATGGTTTCTATTATAAGAACACCTAAAAACCATTATGCACACTTAATTACTAATGGAACAGTTATCGATGGAACAGTTAATTATGCTTCACGGTATAATGACATGGTGTTACCACTCCGCTAATTTCCAACGCATTAAACCTTCCTTCTAGGTCCAGCCATGAAATAACCCAAGCTGCCGCACTATCATTGCATACGCTCAAATCGGTGGGGTTTCAGTTAGCATGGTCACATGTTATTGAATAATTTAATTGCAGTTAAACAGTTATAGCTATAACCTTGTGTTGCAGTTTGGGATCCCTTGCCCTTGCTTAATTGGCCACTCGCGAAGGTCTGTTGGTGTAAATGCTCGAAGAGGACCATAATCGGGATATGTCATCAAGTCGTGGAGCCTTTCAACCTGAAAATATACACAAAACACACAATGAGCCATATAAAATGCGAAAGAGGGATGTCCATTTATTAACAAGCTCGCCTACCATGTTGCGGATTAGACTTTCCCTATCGGCAATCTTGTTTGAATTTGGATACGAGTCCAGGTGGTATACCATTTTATCAGCAAAGTCAACCACGACGCAATACCAATGGAAGAAGATTTCTTTGACAGGGATGAAAATCTGATTCCAGATTCAATTGGATTTTAAAACTTTTCTAATAAAAATACAATAACAACATTGTCAAATGTAACAGACAAGAATGTCATTACTTACACGATTGAGAAATCGACTTGGCTTAACCCAAAATGGCAAATACGTTTCAGCAAGTTCATCCACCAACAACCCCTTACTAACATCTTCCTAAAAGAATACCCCTAGCATGAGAATTCAAGGCTGCAAACCCAAAATAAACTCCATAGAAGAAAGTAGCAGGGAAGGATCAACTCACAGCGAAACGAGGTGGAAGGCACCAAAAGTATGGATGATTCAAGTGTTGGATGGAGCAAGTGTTACGCATGGCCACCATTTCAACAACTCTTCCATCGATCGGACGTCCAGGAATTAGAGTTTCTATGTGACGCCTAGTGAGGCGACATTCACGCATTCTCACCAAAGTGTCTCTGTGTTCAGTTCATTTTACTTGTTAACAGGCGTACTTACACAATCATACACAAATTAAGAGGAAATTAAAAAAATCCACATACTCCATTGGATGGCCCTCAGAAAACAAGTAATTAAACAACATAGTTTTTTCGCGGTTGAAGTCCATGTTAAATGTCACCTTAAATCTTGGCTTACAATTTTTCTGCATAAACCACAAGCCACATGCATTAACATGGAGGTAACAACTATGATTCATGCAACAAACCAATCTTACACGAGATGCCTTGTTGCTTGAACCAACTCTCGACCACTTAGGAGGTTCTGATCCATAACGTGTTAGCGTTGGTGAATGGAAGAGCCTTCTCCCCATAATAGGCAGTGACATTACCTGCCCGGCAGGGTTGTCATCATCGGTATCTGCAGCAACTATGGCTGGACTACCATCGAGGACCTCATGATCTTGGTTGGGTACATGCAAATTGGAACTGCCCGCCCCACCAGCAGCATTCTCAAACATGCAGTTTGAAACATGATGGCCTTGAAAAGAAGAAAAAAGCGCTGATACAACCTTCGCAGAGACCACGAACTCTTCGGAGTTGAGACATTGATTCCTATGCAGATGGAGAAAATAAATTAGAATCTACTATTATAACTATAATTCATGAAGTTCTGATGGATACTTTGAGATACATACGTAAACAGCTTAGCTTCTTGAGTGAGGGCAGATGCATGGCATATCTTTGAAGGTTCCATTGCAAAATTTTCAAAAGTCAAAGAAAATCAACCCTCACTATGCATCAAGGTTCACAACTAGCAAATTTATAGTAAAATTTCATGCACTTCATCACGACAAGTATAGCTAGTGAAGAGTGGTACGTAGTGCTACCAGTGACAGAATCATGGGGTGGGCCCCTCCCCCCATCTCAACATCTCTAGTTCTTTATATACCAAATCCCTTGTAGCGGGAAATAGATCCTCTCAATTTTTTTGGGTAAAAAACCTATTTAAGCCAAGAGAGGAAACGTGTAACGCATATAAGCCAAACAAGAAACTGATTCGAGAATCAGCCAAAGCACATTATAATGTAATTCGAATCAACTTAGTTCGAATTACATTTGTTAATAATTCGAATCAATAGGGATCAAATTATTCTCAAGCAAGCCGATCAAGTAATTCGAATCCACTTGGATCGAATTATAGATGCTTAATTCGAATTGTATAAATTTGAATTAGTAGGTACACGTGAATAGGGGGAAGTTCGAATCAAATGGATTCGAATTACTCACAATTCGTGTAATTCGAGAGGAGTTGATTCGAATTACTCACATTTCGAAAATAAAAGGTAATTCGAGAGGAGTTGATTCGAATTACAAGTGAGTGCCCTATATAAGGGGTTCGAACCAAGTTCATTCGAATCAGTTTTCCATTCTCATACCCCACCAAATCCCAGAGAAAACGACCCAAAACCAGTCCGAGAAAGTCTGGAGCGGCTTGCTTAGGCGATGGGGGACGATCCGAGAAGGCTGTATCGACTGGATGGAGTCGCTCATATAGCCGGGGTGATCAACGATGAGGTTAGTGGTTTATGATGGTGGTTTATGATATTCGTATATGTTAGTGGTTTATGAAAGCGGTATTTGAAGTGGTTTATGATAACGGTTTTGCATGCGGTTTTATTGGCGGTTTATGTTAGTGGTTTGGGTTAGCTGTATTGCATGCGGTTTATGTAAGTGGATTTGCTCGTGGTTTTCGTAAGTGGAATTGCCCGTGGTTTAATGAGTGGTTTAATGAGTGGTTTTTCCCGTAGTTTTCTTAAGTGGATTTGCATGTGGTTTATTGTTCTAATTTTTTGGATGCGGTTTGAGTATGCGGTTTTGCTAGCGGTTTAGTACAATTTGCTTTTGCATGCGGAATGTAGATGCGGTCTAGGTTTGCGGGTTTTGTTTGCAATTTCCGTAGTGGACCGATATATCTCCTATTGCATGTTTTTTTTGTTACTTGTTTACGTCGTGAATTTTATCTGTTAGTGGTATTATAATTCGTCATAATTATGTGGTCAATGTAATGCCCAGCCCCGGCGTTGCATTACGAGCATGCGGCGGCAGCAGGGGATGCGACTTGATGAGAGGTACGTTCCGTACTTGCAGATGGCCGGACTATACCATCTTGCGAGATTGAACGACAGATGGTTTCAATTGGACGAGCCCCTTGTCAGTGCATTCGTGGAGCGGTGGCATCCGGAGACACATACATTCCACATGCCGTTCGGAGAGTGCACCATCACACTTCAGGACGTCGCGTACCAGTTGGGGTTGCCAGTGGATGGACGTTACGTTAGTGGTTGCCTGACAGACTTCCACGTATACATAGAGGGTGGCAGGCCAGCTTGGCAGTGGTTCCATGAGTTGCTTGGTGTGTTACCTCCCGCGAACCAAATACAAAAGTTCGCAGTGAATTGCACCTGGTTTCAGGAGACTTTCGGAGAGTGCCCCGAGGGGGCAGATGAGGAGACGGTCAGGCACTTTGCCCGTGCCTATATCATGATGTTGTTGGGCACCCAGCTGTTTGCCGACAAGTCCGGCAATCATATTCACATCATATGGTTACCGTTTGTGGCTAGGCTTGAGGAGATGGGTGGCTATAGCTGGGGGTCGGCGGCACTAGCATGGTTGTACCGGTGCATGTGCCGAGGGGCCAACAGACATGTCGTGAAGTTAGCCGGGCCGTTACAGTTACTTCAGTCTTGGATCTTTTGGCGGTTTCCTGGTTTTAAGTCTGCTGGGTATGATGCGTTTAGCTGGCCCCTTGCCTCGAGGTACCACTATCGTATTGTACTATTTATCCTTATTTAATTTATTTTCAATTTCGCATGCAATTTTATGCCTTTTAGAATCATTCATGAATGCAGTACCATGTTTAATTTCCTACGCAGGTGTTATATTTTATTAGTGTTATATTTTATTTTGTTATCTTTGTTGTATGTTATATATTTTTGTTATTAGTGTTATATTTTATTTCGTTAGTTCATCAGATCATGAAGCAGTGAGTTTGGCTTTGCGTTATTGTGTATCAGTGACGGTGATAACATGTGTATTTTCCTTATGTAACTTATTTCCATTATTAGTAACACATTTGACATACATATCTTCTACGAGACGGAATTTTCAGCACTGAAAACCGACTAGTTAGCAAACCTAGTACATCGTTTTCTAAAAAAAAGTACAGATGATCAAACTAAAACAAATCAGAACACAAAACCAGACATTACTATTCATTTCACCCTGCATGGCTGGGTCCTCCGGCCTGTGGACAACTCCGACGAATGTGTCCGAGTTGCCTGCAGAGGCCACATCTCTTGGGCCGGTTCAGATCTGCCTCATCTATATTGGTCCGTATTCGAGTGGACCGCGGACGACCCTCCCTTGCATGCCTCATACTCAGGTCCGGTATAACGGTCGGCCCGTCATAAGGTGGCCAGAAATCCTCCAGAATGGGAGGAGTGAATCCCATCTGATATACACTGAAAACCGAACTAAGTCGACACACCGGGTGGACGTATGGCTGCCAAGTAACACGTGAGTAGGCACAGCATGCCAATGCATGCGGACATGGGAAATGAAGTGCCTGGAAGTATCCACAATCACATGTCTGAGAACCCAGTGAGACCCTGTAGCTTCCCAGTGAGAATGAACCAGTCGGAGTCGTCTCTGCCACGGTGTACTCCGAGTTATCCCTGTCATATACAGTCACCGTAAAGCACCTAGCCATCTTTAGATTTGCCTCGATACACTTTACCAGGTATTGACTGAATTGTTGTCCGGTACCCAGCTAGGCCTGTGCCTCCCTCCCCTTGCAGACGAATAGTTCAGCCAACCTGCCGTATGTGGCCTTCACCAGCGAGCACACAGGGAGGTTCCTGACACCCTTCAGGATTGAATTCACACACTCAGAGATATTGGTCATCATGTGCCCGAATCTGCGCCCCTCGTCACAATATTATGTCCACAACGAATACTCAATCCTGTTCGCCCAGTCACACATCGCTGGATTCTCAGAACGCAGAATGTCAAACCAGTAATCGAACTCCACTTCGGTCTTGGCATATGCGGCGTTCACAAGAAGCCTCCGAGCATCTTTTCCCTTGAAGGTGAGGGCGGAATTTGCTGCTACGTGTCGAATGCAGAATGCACGGTATGCAGCCGGAGGTAGTCATCCCCCATCAGGAGCCTCAAGCGCGGCCTTGATGCCATTATGCCTGTCCGAAATAACTAGCAGACCTGGCTGCGGTGTCACGTGATGACGGAGGTGAGAGAGAAAGAAGGACCATGACTCAGCATTCTCACCCTCGACTAGTGCAAATGCCACAGGCAGTATGTTGGAGTTCCCGTCCTGTGCAATTGCGACAAGCAACGTTCCCCCATACTTGCCATATAGATGGGTGCCGTCAATACTCACCAATGGCTTGCAATGACGGAAAGTCTCGATACAAGGTGGGAACGTCCAGAATAGCCTGTGAAAATAAGCTTGAGACTCGTTGAGCTGTCCCCCAACTCGAACAGGGCATGTCCGAAGGACTGCTACTGTACCAGGCATGGTCAACTGGACTCCTAACACCCACCTAGGGAGCTCGTTGTACGACTCATCCCAGTCACCATAGATGACGGCAACAGTCTTCTGCTTCGCCATTCAGACCCTCCTGTACGTCGGTCTGAATCCAAAGTGTGCGGCTGTGGCATTTAGGAGCACCTTGATGTTGACGGATGCATCAGCCCTCACCATTGACATAATGAATGTCGATATGACATGATAATCCAAACTCCTATGGTCGCTGGAGATAGAGGTGGCAAGACACGTATGCGGTCCGTTGTACCGTTTCACTTCTCAGATGCCCTTGCGTTGCCAGAGACTCAACCGAATCAATCATGTGCACCCATTCCCAAACTCAGAACACTTTTCCACATACCGGCGATAGTCAGACACAATTACCTTGTACTGTACCCCTCGGCGGATGCTGTAAGTCTTCACACTCAACAGGGCCTCATCTTTATCCTGGAACTACTGACCAACCTGGAACTCTGTCATACCAGCAGACCCGTCTGCATCTCTAGCGCCAAATCCAGCAGCCTGCCTAGGAAGCCCATCCTGCCTCATGGCATCCATGTCCAATGATGAAAAATGGGGTGGGTACTGCTGTGTGCCAGAACTAGATCCACCTGCAGCCCCTCTCGGGTAACTTGCTCCGAGGTCATCGCCACTGTCATCGGCAATCAGATCCGGCTCAACATCATCGTCATCTGGATCATCAAAGAATCTGTCTCCAACACCAGCCGGTGTAGCACAATGTAATGAGGTCGGAAGATGTTCCCCTGTACCAACATCGTCGCCGACATTGCCGCTGAGATCAACAACGAACGAAGGGGAGGCAACAGGCTGGATCGGTGGCTCGTACGCAGGGACGGAGGAAGAAACAACGGCAGGTCTCGAGCTAGAACCGGCCACCGTGGCTAAAGTGTGCGTATTCCGGTTCGAACCCCGTGAATTGGATACCACATCAACTAACTTTGCCAACAGCTCAGGTGTCCTCACCTCAGGAAACTGCCGGCGACAATGAAACATGACCTGCAAGTCCTCATCACTCCCGATCGTAAAATAATCATACTTCACGGTATCTTGGAGCACCGTGGTTGGAATGCGATAGAAAAACTTATTAACCCTTTTCACACCATCCAAACCAAGTTTCAGCAGTACAGAGCTAACAAGGTCATCATAGCTCGTCGTAGGCCTCACGAAAATACAGAGAGGATCCTTATCGGTGAACTTCACACCGGATCGAGTTTTTCTCTTAATTGATCCTCTGTGGTGAACCAACACTAGAAAACTATCCTCACTAGCCATCTGACCCCTCTATTGAGAGCAACTCACGTACACCTCATATATATAGAGATCTGCTTCACACTAATTCGAATCAATTCCATTCGCACTATATATACGTAATTCGAATTAACTCAATTCGAATTATCTTTAATTACCAAACGAGAGTAATTCAAATCAAGAAGATTTGAACTCCCTTAACCACGTGATGATAGTAATTCGAATTGATATAATTCGAACTATGCATACTTAATTCGATGCTTATTGATTCGAACTACTTTCGAATAATGATTGTGAATAATTCGAACTATATCAATTCAAATTATGTGGAAATCTAATTCGAATTTTATTGATTCGAATTATATTAAAGTGTTCTTTGGTGGATTGATGTATCAGAATTTCGTTTGGCTGATTTGGGTAAATTTCAAATACCCTTGGCGCATATAAATTTTTTACCCAAATTATAATTATTTTATTGGTTCTTGTAATTTTATTAAGTTTTTAATAAAATTCATATAGTTTAAAAAGTTATGATTGGATTGTAATTATGTTAAATAAAAATTTGTAATTACACATTTAGTAGTTAATTTTTTAGCTAAAAAC
>NC_029794.2:16277786-16304658 GCF_000816755.2 Arachis ipaensis | reverse complement strand
TGTATTTTTTAACAAAAAATAGTTTAAAAAACTTAATTTATAATATTTATGTAATATAAAAATTCAATCATAAACATTTTATTTATAAAAATTTAATTGAAAAGATTAATAAAATCATAACAATAAACAGAATAACTAAACCACACAAAAAATTTTAACATAAAAAATATTGTTAATTTTTTAAAAAAATTTCGAGTAATTATAAGTTAAAGATTTGATCTCCTCATTTTAAAATTATGCTGCTGCTAAAGGGATACGGCCAACAATTTGGGTTTCTGTAAGTACAACAATTCTACACAAAGCTTATACCATACAAAAAGCCTGAATTACATCAGAGGGTTTTTTTTTTCGTTCTTACTCCCTATCAATGAAAATGACAAAACTAATAATGAGTACATTTAATGAGAAAACGAGATTCTTTCCTTAATATTCTTAGTATCTTATTTCTAGTTTATCTTATAAAACATATGCTGCTTTACTACATTTTCAACGTACTTGTTCACCAATAACACCCATAAGGCCATAACAAAGCAACAAACTAAACTATTGGCCAATTTTAGAGCAAAAAAAATTACTTATTCCTACCACTATCGGATTCAAATATAACTTCAACTCAAATACTCTCCTTTTATATTTCACTTACCCTGGATCCATGGCCTTTCATCCACATTAAAAAAAATAAAGAACACACGGCACTAACATTATATTCCATATATGTTATCCTAATAGAACTGGAACAAATTTAATCTTCTAGTCAAGTTGGCCTTATGCTGAGATTCTATCCTCAAACCAGCGACTGCCTAACCTCTATTTCCAAAGTAATCTCTATCATGACAATCCCTACTAAGCATAGCTAAACAAATGGCGACAAAAATTGCTCTTTTTAGGACTCTGACTTCGAACAGAGGTGACTGCAACAAGTGTAAGAAGTACCACAGAAGTCACATACAGAGCACTGGCATTTATTATTACTCATACTAATTACTTTTTTTCATAGTAAAATACTAACAAAATATAACCCTACAACTTTGTACTTGGTTAGTCAAAAGTTATTGGCAACAACACATTTTGAAGCAAATTAAAAATCAAGAACCAACAAGTTAAACAAATTCATATTAATTAACTAATCCATTGCAACATTAAGCACCAAATACAACATACTTAACAATTAGAAAACATAAACACCTTAACCTTAACCCATTAAGTTAATTATAGAATTAGAACCCCTGGCAAATCAAAAACGAAAACAACACAATCAAGGACATTGCCAAATACGAAAACATCAAGCGCCAAATACAACATACCTAACAATTAGAAAACATAAACACCTTAACCTCAACCCATTAAGTTAATTATAGAACCCCTGGAAAAAAAATCGAAAACAACACACTCAAAGAGATTTCCCATCAACGTGAGCGCTAACAAGGGATTCGTAGTTTGCCTTCAGCTTCTCGTAGGCATCTTCGAGCTGGCAAACCTTTGCCCTAAGTGCATTGTTTGAGTCACGAAGTAGGTTAACTTTGAAGTAGTTATAATCGCGAATCTCCTTATAGGTGATTTCTAGTACCCGACCAAGTATTTCCAAAACTGCGTCTTCACGGGCAACCTTTTCAACCAAAGAAAAATGACCATTTTCAACCATAGAAGCTTCAAACGGATTGCCAGGAATTACCACTGTGAATCCATAAAATGGGGAAGATTCTCTCAGAAATCTTTCTTACTTGAAAAAGCATGGACCAGGAATTTCAGAATCATGGCAAATCTTCACCAGCCATGACTCCATGTTGTTGACTATGGCAAACTCAGGAACAGGGTTTAGTTCCTCTTGAGGAATTATAGGAAGCCCTAAACAAAATCATTTGGTAGTTAACAATTACATTCATGCTACAAAACTGTATACCACAACTTTCATAACACCTTATAAACACTTACATGAAACCAATCCATGCCGCCGACTACTGCCTGAAGGGAACACACCCTTCCCTCCAGATACTCCCTCGCTCTGTGTTCCAAACATTTCCACATTTGCAGCTTTGTCAGCATCAATGGACACCATTCTCGATTTGAAGCACTGTAGCGCGTGTTCGTAGCTATTGAAACCATGATACTCGGGAAAACTATAATTCGACACCTGCTCGTTCGCCTCTTCCCAGCTTGAGTAAACACCCGGATGAGCCCCCTTCGTGACAGCAAAAAATAGATAGCGCTGCATGCGTTCTTCCATCCTGGAGAAACGCTAACAAAATCACAATGCTCCCCAACCCGAAAATAGATGGCGTTCTTCCTTCGTTATTATTTGAGATAAAGTATCGACTCTTTTGGGAGTCTATTCTTCATTATGTATTTATTTTGGGTTAGTGTTTTTTTCTTAGGACATAGTCCGGCCCATAAAAAGCAGACCCAAATTGGATCCGGAAACCCTTACACAACCCGAATCCACACCCGCATAAAATGAGATGTAATATGCACTCCTATTCTAGCCTTCTGATAAAATGGATACCTATGGCATCTTAAAATGAGTAAAGTGCAGTTGCAATTAATCTTACTATACAAGGACACTCAAATAAAAATCCATTCATTCAACTTGAGATTGCATAATATATTGAACTTGAAATACAATGAAATGCAGAGTGCTTAAGTGACTAGTACTGACCTTAAAACTAATAATAGCAATCCCTCTAAACTTGCCACTCTCAGAAAAACACATGCAATCAACTTCAGTTATGGTGCCACATCTCTCAAAATAACTTTGAATATCATTGTCCTCGGTAGAATAATAGGGAAATCCTCCCACATATATCTTTGTTGGATTATCACAACCTTCTTGACTGAAAATATCACCCAACAGATAAAGAAGCAAAAATAAATAACTAAATATATAAATAAATAAACAAAATGCAAAATAACTTCAGCACATAATCACACTTCTACAACAATTTTACTGAAAACAAATCCAACTATTACATTGTTACCGACTAGCCTTCTACAATAAATTTTATTGGTTTAAATTTTTTTAATTTTATTTTTTCAAATAATAATTTTATAAATATTGATAACTTAATTATATTAGCATTTAACTATTTTATCAGTTCTTGTAATTTTATTCAATTTTTAATACAATTCGTAATCATTGGATTTTAATTATGTGAAATAAAAAATTGTAATTACATTTTAATAGTAATTAAAAGTACTCAAAGCTATATTACCTGCTATTAGCATTAGTATTATTATTACTGTCATTCAACACTGTAGCTTGGCACTTTCTCTTCATAATTCGAACTATTTTATTTCACTATTTTGATCTTCTTTTTCTTCTTCTACTGTTTCTGTTTCTTTTCCTTGATTCTTGATTTCTCAGCAACATCGGAAGCTTTAGTTGCCACATCAGCATCGTTCTTTACTTTCCTCTTGTTATTCTTCTTACTGCCCAAACCCTCTGAGCCATTTTTCTTCTTGCTTCCTTCAACTTCATTGGCAACTTCTAGAGAAGCCTCAGCTGTGGGTGTTCCAAAGATCGAAGCTTTCGACGTCTCTGACGAGCGAAACTCTTGCGCGGTCTAGAATTTTCACAATTAAGTTCTCGTTGCAAGTATAGCTTCTAGACCGACAAGAAATCCTTTCATACAAAAATTTGGTTGTCACAAGTAACAAAACCCAATAAAATTTATAACCGAAGTATTTAAACCTCGGGTTGTCTCTCAAGGAATTGCAGGGAAGTATGATTTATTATTGGTTATGAAATTGTATCTTTTTGGGGTTTTTAAAATAGGGAACAAGGAAATAAATTGGCAAGGAGGTAAATTAATAACTAGAAAAACTCTTGGCAAGGTATGAGAACTGAAAATTCCATCCTAGTTATCCTTATCAGGTGTGATGAGAATTGTTATTGCTCACACTTAGTTAACCCTTACTAAATAAAGGAAAGTCAAGTGGACTAATCAATTTGATTCCTCAAGTCCTAGTCAACTCATGTGGAAAGACTAGCTTTAGAGGGATCCAAATCAATAAGCAAATTCTAATTTTCAATCAACAGCTGAGTTTGATAACTCAAGTGTCACCAATTACTCAACCACAGCCAAAAGGGGAAAAATCTAATTTATATCATAGAAGAAAGCAATCATAAATTTAAAATACCTCGAATTGTATTAAATAGAGAATCAAATTAAACATAGGAATCCATAAACCAAATTTGGGAAATAAACAAACTCAAATAATAGAATAAATAAAAGTAGAAGAGAACATAAATTAAAGGAACATTGAACCTGGAATTGAGAAGGAATGAACCATAAACTAAGAGAAATTCTAAATCCTAAAACCTAAGAGAGAAGAGAGAACCTCTCTCTCTAGAAAACTATATCTAAAACCTAAAATTGTGAATATGAAAGTTGTCTCTATGAATGGATGGATTTCCCCACTTTATAGTCTCTAATATGTGTTTTCTAGGCCGAAAACTGGGTCAAAAACATCCCAGAAATCACCCCCAGTGATTTCTGATACGTCCAGCACGCGGCAAAGTCACGCGTGAGCGTCGTCCACGCGTGAGCGTGGATTGGATTTTTGCCAGGTCACGCATGCGCGTGATTCACGTGTGCGCGTCGCCTAACTTCAGAGCAGATATGGCAAATTATATATCGTTGGGAAGCCCCGGACGTTAGCTTTCCAACGCAACTAGAACCGCCTCATTTGCACTTTTGTAGCTCAAGTTATGGTCGATTTAGTACTAGGAGGTCAGGCTGGACAGTTTAGCAATTCCTTCAGTTTCTTGTATTCCTTCCACTTTTGCATGCTTTCTTTCCATCCTCTAAGTCATTCCTGCCCTATAAACCCTGAAATCACTTAACACACATATTTAAGAGAGGATTAAACATAGCAAATTTAAGGCTAAAGAAGCATGTTTCCAATCATAGCACAAAATCAGGAAGGAAATTGTAAAACCATGCAATTAGTATAAACAAGTGTATGAAAGATTGATAAAATCCACTCAATTGAGCACAAGATAAACCGTAAAATAGTGGTTTATCAACCTCTCCACACTTAAACATTAGCATGTCCTCATGCTAAGCTCAAGAGAACTAAAAGAGTGAAGAGGAATGGTAGAGAGTATGAAATGCAACCTATCTATGTGAATGCAACTACATGCAAAATGTTTCTACCTACTTGGTCAGAAGTAAACAAATCTTTTAAGAACAAATATGAACTGGATTTCACTAATTCAAATCACAAAATAAAGTACAAGTAAACTTGCAGAAGAAAATAGCTCATGAAAGCCGGGAACAAAGAATCGAGCATCGAACCCTCACTGGAAGTGTATGCACTCTAATCGCTCAGGTGTTTAAAGTTCGGCTCTCTCAATTCTCTACTAACCTTGCTTTCTAAGACTTGCTCTTCTTCTACCAATCAACAAAGAATTTAATGCACAGATACACATATCAAGAGGTCTTTTAAGGGTTGTAATGGGGTTAGGATCAAGGTAGGATTGTATTTGGTCAAGTGGACTAAAATCTGAATCCTTAATTAACTAAACTTCCCACCTAACTTAGACAATCCATGTAATTATAATACAATATCTAACTATCCATTAACCATGTTTTCCACATATTCATGCATCCGAATTTGAGTACAACTCATATGCATTGCTATCATTTACTTTGGGGTATTTTGTCCCCTTTTTATTGTTTGCTCTTTTTCTTTTCTTTTTCTCCTTTATTTATTTATTTTTTTATTATTTATATATATATATATTTTTTTTCTTTTTTTTATTTTTCTCAATGCATATGATTAAATTATTGAATGCATGAACATGTCCTAAATATTTCTTTCACATTTTCATAAAGATATATAACACCAATTCTTAAACTAAACGTTTCTAAACCCACTTTTCCACACTTAATTCATGAGCACTCTCACTAGTCTAAGCTAACCAAGGATTCAAATTAAGGAAATTATTATTTTTCACTTAGAGTTAATGATGTGCTAAAGTAAAGAATAAAAAGGGTAAAATAGGCTCAAATTGGTTTGCAAAGGCTAATGAAAGGTAAGGCCATATAGGTATGTAAGCTTAGTGAAACAAAGGCCTCAATCATATAAGTGCATGCATACATCAAACAATGGAAATATAGAATTAAGCAAGACAAAGATCACAATTTTAGAGAGAACAACACATACCAAAAATAAAATATTAGTTGATAAAATACAACCAATTCAAATAGGCTCAAAATCTCACTGGTTTTGTGTGGTCGAGCTTTAAACCATGTTCCAGTATAATATTCCTTCAAACAAGTTTATCAAAAATTTTAAATCAAATTAGTGAAATGCTATAAAAAGTTTCTTGAAAAAGAAAATATTACTTTAACCAAGTGGTGGTAAAATATGCACAAAATCAAATAAATATGCAATCAAACATGCAAATGCAACAATGAACAAACAAAGAAAATAAAACATTAGCGTTTGAAAAGGAAATAACTAACCCACAGAAGTTGGTATCGACCTCCCACACTTAAAGATTGCACCGTCCTCGGTGCATGCTAAGATGTGCAAGTGGACGGATTGCTCCAACTGATGCGTTTCTCCAAAACTTGTGCAGATGGACATGTCGATTGCCCCATGTAAACGTCTTCCAGTTCCCTTCCTGGTGGCCATCCTGAAAGAAGAGAAAAGGGAAGAAAAGTAACCCAAAAATAAGGATAGGAAACAAATAAAATATGGTTGGGTTAATGCCAAATAATAAGGGTCTCAATTACATGGTAGCTACAACATGCAAGTGAGAAAACAGTGAAAGCAAATGGCATACCAACAGTGCAAAAATTGCAACAATAGGGAAGAGATAGTGGGTAATGAAAGACAATCTAAATTCATATCAATGCATACGGAATATAAGTATCATAAAAGATTAGCATTGACTTAAATAATATTACCCAACAGTGGAAAACAAGTCACTAAACACCAAAATAATACCAGAAAAGATGTAACAGTTGAATAAGAAAATTTAACACCAATAAAAAAAATAATAAATTTAGAAAAGAAAATAAAAATATGCACAAAATTATGGAATGAGAAGTAGAAAGTGAGAAAGGAGGAGGAAAGGATGAGAAAAGAGAGAGAAAAGGAGAAGAATGGAATCTGCGAAGCGACGCGTAAGCGTCGCCCACGCATACGCGTGGGTGTGCAAAAGAAGAGGCGATGCGTAAGCGTCGTCCACGCTTACGCGTGGGTGAGCAAGAATCCTAGTGATGCGTAAACGTCGGTCACGCGTACGCGTGACCACTGGTTATGCTAAACGCACAATACCAACACCAAGGTAGCACAACTCTCGGCCAAATCACCCATTGATGCCGATCTGGCAATCCAGGCGTACACGTCACTGACGCTTATGCGTGGGGTGACTAAAATACGGGTGACGCGCACCTGTCGCCCACGCGTACGTGTGGGTTGGCTCGTGCGCAAGGCACCCTTCTTGCACAGCTCCCGCGTAACTTTCTGTAAGGTTTAGCATCGCATGTGACGCGTGCGCGTGGTTCACGCGCACGCGTGGGACGCGCTTTTCTCTCTCTTTTTTTTTATATGCAGAATGCAGAATGTAGATGATGATGTAGAATTTACGAATTAACACTGATAAAATTAAAATAAAATAAAACTAAGAATAAAAAGAGACGATCATACCATGGTGGGTTGTCTCCCACCTAGCACTTTTAGTTAAAGTCCTTAAGTTGGACATTTGGTGAGCTCCTTGTCATGGAGGCTTGTGCTTGAACTCATCCAGAAATCTCCACCAATATTTGTAATTTCAATGGCGTCCGGGATCCCAAACTAGGCGTAAAGAGCCTTCAAGCAAGTTAAAGCAAGTGACAAGACCCAAGAGTGTTGATTGCTAGAATGAATTCTGAGGTCCCAGACTTTGCTTTTACACCCGTTTTCTTGTTAATCATCATGATTCCATTCGGGTGGCACGCAATTTAAATTCTCACTGAGACATCCAAACAGCTTCCTAGACCCATCCAATTGAGAATTGTACCAACCTTTGTACTTCAATTTAGAGCATGCAACCATATTGAACCTTGCATGACATTTCCTACCACTAACCATCTCCCTCTTACTCTTATAGCCACAAAGAGCTCTAAGTTGCCTATCCGTCTCAAGCAAAGCATATTCAAGTGGGCTAATTAAGCTTAGAGATGAGAGATTACCCACTTGAATGAAGGGATGGATGGTGATGGCTTTGGGGGAGAGGTCTCCAACAACAACAACCTTGGCATGGTGATCTCCAGCTCCATTCCCTTGGGCTCCTCTTTGACAACTTTCACCTCTTTGCAAGCTTCTTCAATATCAACCTCTTCCTCTTGGTAGCTTTCTTCCAATTCGATCTCTTCTTCATTGTTCACCAAGGGCATGGGAGGTTCTTCTTCTTCTTCTTTAATCTCCATGTCAAGTCCAATAGGAGAGGATTCAAATGTAGATAAGAATTCATCAATGGTTGAATCCATCTCTTGATCATCCTCTTCAAAGTCTTCAATCAAGATATGCCTTGGAGGTTGTACACCCTCCTCAACATCAAATTCAAACTCCTTAGAAAGGGGCTCTATGACTGGGCTTTCCCATGGACGTTCTGCATCTCCTAAGTCTTTGACCACTTCTTCCTCTTCAACAATTCCGGATTCCTCCACTTGTTCCAGTACAAAGTCATGCTCTTTACTGTCCGTCGGAGTTTCTAGTGAATATGGTGGTTCAAAGGTATGTTGGGGAGGTGGTTCATAAGCATATGGTGGGGCTTGTTGGTAACTACAAGGGGGTCCACCATATTCATCATCTTGGTACGTTCCCTGGAATGGCTCTTGACCATAGTAATTTGGTGGAGGTGGTTTGTCACGAAAGGATCCACCATAACTATTGTCTTGGTATGCATCACAGAATGGTTGTTGGTTATAGCACATTGGAGGGGGTTGTTTCCAAGAGAGTTGATCAAATCCTTGTGGCTCCTCCCATCTTTGATTCTTCCAACCTTGATGCCTGTTCGCATTATAGCTTCCATTTCTTACAACAACATTGGAACCAAACTTAAAGCCAGAGGGGTGAGAATTCATAGTAGCAAAAGAAATAAAAACTAGTAAAAATTAAAGAAAATAAACTCCTAAAACTAGAAACACTAACAAAGAAACGAAAATGAAAATATTTACAATAACCAATAATAAGGCACACGTTTGCAATTCCTCGGCAACGGTGCCATTTTGACAAGCAGAACTCTCGCGGGGTCTAGAATTTTCACAATTAAGTTCTCGTTGCAAGTATAGCTTCTAGACCGACAAAAAATTCTTTCGTACAAAAATTTGGTTGTCACAAGTAACAAAACCCAATAAAATTTATAACCGAAGTATTTAAACCTCGGGTCATCTCTCAAGGAATTGCAGGGAAGTATGATTTATTATTGGTTATGAAATTATATCTTTTTGGGGTTTTTGAAATAGGGAACAAGGAAATAAATTGGCAAAGAGGTAAATTAATAACTAGAAAAACTCTTGGCAAGGTATGAGAACTGGAAATTCCATCTTAGTTATCCTTATCAGGTGTGATGAGAATTGTTATTGCTCCCACTTAGTTAACCCTTACTAAATAAAGGAAAGTCAAGTGGACTAATCAATTTGATTCCTCAAGTCCTAGTCAACTCCTATGGAAAGACTAGCTTTAGAGGGATCCAAATCAATCAGCAAATTCCAATTTTCAATCAACAGCTGAGTTTGATAACTCAAGTGTCACCAATTACTCAACCATAGCCAAAAGGAGAAAAATATAAATTATTTATATCATAGAAGAAAGCAATCATAAATCTGAAATACCTCGAATTGTATTAAATAGAGAATCAAATTAAACATAGGAATCCATAAACCAAATTTGGGAAATAAACAAACTCAAATAATAGAATAAATAAAAGTAGAAGAGAACATAAATTAAAGGAAAATTGAACCTGAAATTGAGAAGGAATGAACCATAAACTAAGAGAAATCCTAAATCCTAAAACCTAGGAGAGAGGAGAGAACCTCTCTCTCTAGAAAACTACATCTAAAACCTAAAATTGTGAATATGAAAGTTGTCTCTATAAATGGATGGATTCTCCCACTTTATAGCCTCTAACCTGTGTTTTCTGGGCCGAAAACTGGGTCAAAACAGCCCAGAAATTGCCGATACGTCTAGCACGCGGCAAAGTCACGCGTGAGCGTGGATTGGATTTTTGCCAGGTCATGCGTGCGCGTAATCCACGCGTGCACGTCACCTAACTTCAGGGAAGTTATGACAAATTATATATCGTTGCGAAGCCCCAGACGTTAGCTTTCCAACACATCTGAAACCGCCTCATTTGAACCTTTGTAGCTCATGTTATGGTAGATTTAGTACCAGAAGGTCAGGCTGGACAGCTTAGCAATTCCTTCAGTTTCTTGTATTCCTTCCACTTTTGCATGCTTCCTTTCCATCCTCTAAGTCATTCCTGCCCTATAAACCCTGAAATCACTTAACACACATATCACGGCATCGAATGGTAATAAGAGAGGATTAAACATAGCAAATTTAAGGCCAAAGAAGCATGTTTCCAATCATAGCACAAAATCAGGAAGGAAATTGTAAAACCATGCAATTAGTATGAACAACTGTATGAAAGATTGATAAAATCCACTCAATTGAGTACAAGATAAACTGTAAAATAGTGATTTATCAGTCTCTCTCTTGGATAATACGGGCTTGTGGGTGCTAGAGTCAAGAGGACCTTTCAGAGAATGAGAAGAAGGAGAATGAGAAGGGGCATTACAAAAACGAGAAGAAGGGACATCAAAATTAATGTCTGCATTAGAAGACTGAGAAGAAGAAGGGACATCAAAAAGGGCCACCAAAACTAATGGTCTACATTAAGAGGAGTTATAAAATTCCAAGGCCTGCATTAAAAAAAAAAACAAAAAAACAAACAAATACTTTAGTCCATAAAGCCCAAAAACTGGTATGTACAAATATTCTAAAATTGGCATCTCAACTTTTATTATTTATGCATTGCACCATGTGTTGGGGGAGAATAACAATTTCTATACAACACCGGAATTGTCTTTGTTAGGTTACAAAGTAATACATTAATACACATACCTTTACAAGTGTAGCATCCTGACAGTGGACAACAATCCACTCCGTACCAGCCTCATGGAGAGGCTCATTCTGCCAGCCCCAGGCTAGAAGTCACCAGCAAACATGGTCCATATAGCTTGAGACTTTCAAAAAATGTCCCTAGGTGAGTTACAATCCAATTTTACAAATGAAGCATTATGCCAAAATGACTAGTTTTAAATATGTGTAGAGCACATAATTAGACAATTGGGGGTCAACATGTCATTAAAGTATAAGCATAACATATGGATGCATATGATCAAGCAACACAATGTATTGAGATAAATGCACATCATCCAACATCAAAAGTTTCCTAGTCAAAGTAAAGAATTCAAATCACATGGTGGCCAAAACATGTAATTCAAAAAATTTAAAACGCTTTGAAGGAAATTCACATATACTTGGTATTCACAACTATTAAGCATGAACAAAATTCAATACCAAGCAACAAGGTATAACCTCAACAAAGGAATCTAACAATGACTATTTTTAGCATTAAGAAACAGCAAATCAAATCAATAATCCAACACTTATCACCTAAAACAAAAATTGAGCTAACTAACTAACTAACTAATTAAGTAAAGAAGATGATAGTGAATGGTAAATGGTGGTGGTAGATGATGGTTAAAGAGGGGGAGAAGAGAAAAGAAGAAAAGGAATGGAAAGAAGAGAAGAAAATAAGTGTGTGAAATAGGGGTGCCTATGCGTACGCGTGGGTCACGTGTAGGCATGGGTTGGGGAAAATGGAATGCAACACGTGTGCGTCCAGAAGGCGTAGGCGTGGAATGGGAAAATAGATGGTGATGCGTACGCGTGGGTCACGCGTACGCGTGGGAGGAGTTTGTGCTAGACGCACAGTTTTCGCATCCTTCCCACACAACTCTCTGTTTGGACCGTGCGATGGCACAGTCCACACACAATCCTGGCACGCTCGAAATCTTGGGGTCACACGTACGCATGACATGGTGCTCTATTTTTGAAAATTTTTCAAGTTCTAGCACCAAACTAAGCATTCCAAACATCCAAACAATCATCTAAACACCACCAAACCTTATTTAACATCCTAGACTACCAAAAAAACTCAGCAAACTAAACTAAACATGAAATTAAACTTATTTACCAATATATACAAAAGAGAAAAGTGAAAAGATGTTACCATGGTATGGTGTCTCCCACCTAGCACTTTTATTTTGAGTCCTTAAGTTGGACATTTGATGGGGTACTTGTCAAGGTGGCTTGTGCTTGAATTCTTTCTTGAATCCCCACCAATACTTGCATTTCCAATAGCCTCCAGGATCCCAAACTAGGCACATAAAGCCTTCAAGCGAATTGAAACAAGTGACAAGACCCCAAGAGTGTTAATTGTTGAAGTGAATTCCGGGGTCCCAAACCTTGTTTTTGCACCCGTCTTTTTGTTGATTACCATAATTCCGACCACGTGATAAGCAAGCAGAATTCTCATTTGAACACTAAGACATCCTTCTAGACCCAATTAATTGAGAACTATACCAACTCTTGCACTTAGACTTTGATTACTTAACCGTAATAAACCTTGAATTGTGGTGCCAACCACTAACCAACTTTTTTTTGCTTTCCACTCCACAAAGAACTCGAAGTTGACCATCTGTCTCAAGCAAATCATATTCAAGCGGAAAAGTAAAGCTTAGGGATAAGAGATTTACACACTTGAATGATGTAATGGATGATGGTGACTTAGGAAGGGATGATTCCAATGGTCTTGTAAGTTCCACTCCCTTGTGCTCTTCTTTGACTACCTCCACCTCTTGACAAGCATCTTCCATGTCCACTTCTTGACAAAGTTTTTCACATTCAATCATTTCCTCACCAACCTCTTCTAATTCTTTTTCATCCTTCATGTCACAACTCGGAGGTAATGTAGAACCTATCTTAACATCAACCTTAATTTCAATGGAAGAAGACTTCTCAATCCCAAAAAGACCATGTGTTGGTGTGGAATCATCATCAAGGGGAAGATTTGTTGCTTGCTCAACTTTTTCCAATTCTTCATTTACCATATCTATTGGAGGTTGCGCACCCTCCTCAACATCAAACTCAAGCTCAATGGAAGAAGGTTCAACAACTTCCACAAAATCATCAACAACATTACTTGGTATGGAAGTGTTCTCAATCTTGGAATCCAACTATTGTTCAGCTTTGGCTAGGTCTTCAACCACTTCTTCTTCTTCTTCTTCAATAATCTCCATCCCTTCCACTTGTTGCAAAACACACCCCATTTCCTCGTTCTCAAGTTGAGATTCTAAGATCTCCTTCATGCTCCACTCTTCGGTTGAATCTTCACATTCATCCGTGAAAATTCTTTGTTTGTTGCATGAGTCCCATGAGTGCAAGTTGACTTTAATTTTGGCAAGGTTAGCCACGATAGCTTCATGTCTCTTTTGGGCTTCTTCTTGCTCCTTTTGAAATATGATTGCTTGAAGCTGATCCATCGCTTCCTTAACACGATCCATTGGCTCTTGTTCCAGTTGGTTAACATAAGTAGGATCATATTGCTCTTGGATTGATGGATATGGATATTCTTCCATGGAGGGTTGTGGTGGAAAGGAGAATTCATCATGTGGTTGAAAGTTCTCATACATGGGAGGTAGTTCATCTTGGTAAGAATAGTGAGGTGGTGTATATGGAGGTGGTGGTTCTTGGGAATATTGATGTTGGAATGGTGGTAGTTCTAAGTATGGTTCACATGGTTGTTGGTATGGTGGATATGAGTTGGGATCATATGGAGGTGTTTGGTGGTATGGGGCTTGTGAGTATGGTAGGTAACTAAGGGCTATGTTGAGGAGGGGGTCATAGGCATAGGGTGGTTGTGATTGATAACCACAAGGAGGTCTACTATAACCATTGGATTGGTATGCATCATGGTATGGTTCTTGCTCATAGTACATTGGAGGAGGTTGTTGCCATGAAGGTTGTCCATAAGCTTAAGGCTCCTCCCACATTTGATTGTTCCATCCTTGATACATATCCTCATTATAATTCCCATTTCCTACAATATAGTTAGAACCAAACTCATAGTCAAATGAGTGAGAATTCATAGAAGCAATAGAAAATAAAAATAAACACTAATAAAAAAATAAGCAAACAAAGTCCTAAAACTAGCAAGAACTACCAAAGAAACTAAAGCAACTATTCACAATATTCACATGTATACAATAACCAATAACAAGGCATACATTTGCAAATCCCCGGCAATGGCGCCAAAAATTTGACGGAGGAAAATCATCGGTTAGGAATTTTCACAAAAATAATCTCATCGAAGTATAGATCCAAACCAACAATTTACCCTCAATTAAAGTTTAATTTTGTTTGTCACAATGCAAACTCAATAAAAACCGAGAGTATTTAAACGTCGGGTCATCTCTCAAGGAATTATAGGGAAGTGTGCATATTATTGGTTATGAGAAAATATTTTTTGTGGGATTTTGAAATGATGAACAAGAAAGTAAATTCCAAGAAAGTAAAGGAAACTCGAATGGTAAAAAGGTCTTGGTAAGGGTTAATGGTTAAGGATCACTATCCTTATTACTAACCACAATATAATAATTACAAGGATCAATCCCACTTTGTCATCCCCAATGTTAGAGGAAAGTCAAATGGGCTTAATTAATCTTAATCCATAAGTCCTAGCTAGCTCACTAATTAATCTAGTGAGAGACTAGAGTCAATGAAAACAAATTATCAATCACTTGGACATTAGTAACTCAAAGTTACCCAAGTTACCAACCCAAGCCAAGAACACAAAAATCTACTCTAAAATTCAACCAAGCATTTTATCAAACAATTGAAAAGTATAAACGAAAGCATATTAAAATAGCAAGAAATATAAAATCTAACAGTACCAAATGCAAGATACCAAAAATAACAACTCAATCAAGCATTAATAAACAAAGAAACATTAAATTGCATTAATAGAAAATCCAAATCAACAAAGAGTTCATAAACATAAAAGCAACAAAATAAAGAAAATAGCAAGTGAAACTAAGAGAGAAAAGATGTAAGAACAAGAAATTTCAAGTGAAACTAAATCAAGACAAGTATCAAAACCTAAATCTAAGAGAAATTTAATTAATCTACCCTAATTTCTAGAGAGAGGAAAGAGCTTCTCTCTCTGGAACTATAACCTAAAATATGGCTAAAACTCCATTACGACTACTTGGTTCATTTTTCCTTGAATCCCTGGTTCAATAGCATCAGAAACGGGTTGGATTGGGCCCAAAATGCTTCAGAAATCGCTGGTCATGTGTTGCCTTTAGTGAAGCGCGTTGATCCTGTGACGCGTATGCATGGCCTAAATGCATGTCAACTATATATTTCAAATTGCATATCATTTTGAAGCCCCGGATGTTAGCTTTTCAATGCCACTGAAACCGTCTCATTTGAATCTCTGTAGCTCAAGTTATGATCTATTTAGTACGAAGAGGTCAGGATTGACAGCTTAGCAATTCCTTCATTTCTTCATGAATTCTCTCAACTTGCATGCTTTTCTTCCACTTCTTCAAGCCATCCTTTGCTTTCAAGACCTTAAATAACTAAAAAAAAAAAAACACATCAAGGCATCGAATGGGATTGAAGTGAATTAAATTTAGTAATTTAAAAGTCTAAAAAGCATGTTTTTACTCTTAAGCACAATTTAGGAGAAATTTACAAAACCATGATATTTCAATGGATAAGTGTAGGAAAAATTGATAAAATCCACCAAATTCAATACAAAATAAATCATAAAATTTTGGTTTATCACACACGCCCGGTCCAGCCCAGGCTCGAAGCATTTTGGACGATGAAGACTTGAACCCGAAATCAGTGTTATCAAAACCGGACCGGACCGGCCAGTTCGATCGAAAAACTGGTGAACTGGATCCTATATCGATCCGGTCTGGTATTTGAACCGTGAAAAAAAAAACCAATACGAACCGGTCAAACCTAAAATGAACCGTTAAAAACTGGCCAAATCCGGTAAAGACCGGTCCAACCGAACCGCGTGGTATTGAAAATTTAAAATTCTTGAGTAAGGGTTCAAACCCTCACCCTCATAAATGAAAGCACCTTGCACAACCACTAGGATGCTGTCGTGTTTACTATTATATATGCAAATTTAAATATATATAAATATCTTTTATGAGTTTCATCAAATAATTTATTTTTATTTAATTTATTTTAATTTTAGTTATAAACTCACTCATTCTTAAATTAATTATATTTTTATTTAACAATAATTATAAACTCACTTATTTTTTAATAAATACTTATAGTATATAATAGTATAATAAATATAAATTAATTAATAAATTATTAAAAATTAAAAATAATAGTTATTTTAATATAAAAACAAAATAAAAATATCTATAATAGAGTAAAAATAATAAAATATTTATTATTCTTATTCCATATTATTTTAAAATAGCTTGAAATTCTTAAAATGTTAGTAAAAATATGTATTTTAAATTTTAATTTTATATTTTTTAATTATTTTTATTTTTATTTACATAGGACCGAGTCAATCGGTTCAATCAGTGATCTACCGGTTAAACCAATAATCCAATAATCCAGTAATCTGACCGATTCGATCACTGATTCGGTTCTAACATCTATGCCCGAAATGACTTAAAATTGACTCAGAAAAAATAAATAAAATCCAGAAAAGGAGTGAAACTGGGGTTAGGCCATAGCTCGGGTCATCCAGACCTGACCCGGTCATCATATACATTACACAATTAGGGCTAAGACGAGGGTGTACACGCAACAACGCAGCCCTCAAGGTTTGTTTAGATGCCATTCTCAAAAGAGATTTTTTTAAAATAATATTTTTTTAAGTAATATCTTTTATATTAATCTAAATAAAATACTAAAATATAATTCAATCTTATACCCTTTACACGAAAGACAATACAAAAATTTAATTTAATGTCAATCGTTCAATTTTTGTCTCCAGTTTCTTCTTTCACTTTCTGTCTCCCTTCCATAGGCTACGTAAATCTCCCTCCTCCTCACTCGTCGCTCCTTCAAAAAATGGAGCAAATCGGAAAACGGCGACGGTGACAACTAGCAGTCCCCACTCCCCACGCTGACCCCTGACCTCGTCTTCTCTCCCACTCCCAGTCTCCCAGCACGCACCACGCAGTCGCACCCTCCTCCCCTCTTCGTCTTCTCAGCCCTCCGTGTCTCACACCAGTCACCGTCGAAGCTCGTCGTTCGACTGACGACGGTGACGACCAACGATTGACGTCCGACCACTGACGACCTACGGTGCTGCCCTGCTTCTCGGTGACCACTGACGCTTCTCTGCTTGGCCCGGTCGTCTTCTTCTTCTCTATTACTTCCCCGCCACTGCTCTGCTCTGCTAGTCTCGCTCCTTCTGCTCCGCTCTCTTCTCCGGTCTTCTTCTCAGGTAAATAATTAATTTTATTGCTTAATTAATATTCTGATTAGGGAATAGGGATTTTGATTATCAGAATTTGTGAATTTAGGGATGTGGGTGTTGATTTTGGTTATTAAAATTCTGATTAAGGGTGTGGATGTTGATGCTTCCAAATCCAAATGGAGCATATTTCTTAGCTTTTGCTACTGTTTTGAACTGAAGCAGATATTGTTACATAATTTAATTTCTCCTCTTGATTGCTTTGTCTTTAAATGGAGACTCAAGCTGCAAGCTTATTAAAATAAAATTAGGTGGTGGATAATATGGTGGTTAGGTTGCTTCAGTATGGTTAAAGAGATGTGTGATGATTGTCATGATTCCCTGCATTGTGGTTACGTGTTTGTGTGCTGACTTATGTGTGTTTGGAAGGTTGTGTTGTGTTGAATCCAGGTTTTAAACTGTTTATGTAAGTGATTTTTGTGGATGTATGTTGCAAATGGCTATGAAGCCATGAGGGAGTTAAGGTAGAAAAACCCCATCATCCCAAGAACATCAGATGAAGATAGATACTTAGACTTTGAAATTAATCCTTGGACATAGTTTATATTTTTATTGTGTCAAATTAAGATATTATTGTAGCGTGATTAATTTTATGTCTATTTTCGTATAAGTTATTTTTAGAATTTGAGACTTTGATTGTTGTTCAAATGTTACTGAAGACATGAATTTCAAATTTTAATTTTAAATTTTTGACTATTTTATATTTTTATTTAAATAAGACCGGATCAACCAGTTCAATCGATGACTCACCGGTTGAATCAGAGACTTAATGATCCAATAGTCTGAACGGTTCGATTACCGGATTGGTTCTGACAAGTATGGATATATCAATTACAGTTCTAACTAAAGATAATTACAATTGTAAATTAACAAAATGATAAAACTTAAACTTAATCCAGCTAAAAAAAGTTGAATTTAAAATAATATCATTTTATGATTTATTAATTAATTATCAGTTTCCACGGTTAGCAATAATTCTATATTAACAACTTATTTTAAATGTTGATATATGAATATTTCAAAAGGCTACTCACAATTATTAGAAACACATTATATTAATTAACCATAAAGTGTACTCCTAGAAGGAAAAAACAAAAATGCTTTCAGTTGGGAAGCCATTTAAAATTTCTAGCTAAATTTTTTTTTTTAATTTTGAGCTTCTCTTTGCAGAGTTGCTCTTCTCTTTACTCTGTTTCTTTTCATCTTCTCGGTGATCGGGTCGAGTTCTTCATTACTTGAACCATTCACTAACGAAGGCTGCACGAATGAAAATTCTCTCAAGAAGCCAAGGTCCTTTTTTTTTTCATTGTTCTTATCATCATAAATATGCTTTTTACAGTTTCATAGTTAAATTGAAGTCTTCTTGTTTGATGTTTTCTTTCCCTTTTTTGTGGGGTTGCAGTTCTAAAACTTCGATTTTTTCTGAGATGCCGAAAAAAGATTGAGCCCTTATCGAAGAGGTTCTCTTCACAGTGGTCAAATGGATTTCCTCCTTCTCCTGAGATGAACGGTAAAGTTGTTCCCTTTGTGGAAGAGAATGCAACAAAAGTGGAAGGTATCCGTAAGGCAGTGTTTGATGTGTGCGGGGTATTGGAAACTAGCATGTGGGGACCTGCCGTTGAGGATGCCCTCAAGGTGTATGATGAAATGCTTCAACCAGAACTTGTTGTTGGAGTGATAAGGAGGTTGAAGGATGTGAATAAGGCGTTGCATTTTTTTCGATGGGTGGAGCGGAAAACTGAAGAAGCTCATGGTCCTGAGGCCTACAATGCACTTCTCGTGGTTATGGCTAGGACTAGAAACTTGGTGTACTTGGAGCAGGTTCTTGAAGAAATGTGTGTGGCAGGGTTTGGACCAGATAACAATACTTGTATTGAATTGGTTGGTAGTTTTGTCAAGTCGCAGAAGTTGAGGGAAGCTTTTGGGATTATTGAGAGTATGAGGAAGTACATGTTTCGCCCTGCTTTTTCAGCTTATACTACATTGATTGGTGCGCTCTCTTCAGTTCACGAATGTGATTCCATGCTTACTCTCTTTCATCAAATGCAGGAACTAGGCTATGAAGTAAATATACACTTGTTTACTACGCTTGTTCGTGCGTTTGCAAGGGAGGGTCGTGTTGATGCTGCTCTTTCCTTGCTGGACGAAATGAAGAGTAATTCGTTTCATGCTGACCTTGTTCTCTACAATGTTTGCATAGATAGTTTTGGCAAAGTTGGCACAGTGGATATGGCCTGGAAATTCTTTCATGAATTGAAAGCACAAGGGTTGGTTCCTGATGATGTGACCTATACTAGCATGATAGGTGTTCTTTGCAAGGCTGAGAGGCTGGATGAAGCTGTTGAGTTGTTTGAAGAATTGGATCAAAACAGAAGTGTCCCGTGTGTATATGCTTATAATACCATGATTATGGGTTATGGTTCAGTTGGAAAATTTGATGAAGCATATGATTTACTCGAGAGACAAAAAAGAAAGGGATGCATACCTAGTGTAGTTGCTTATAATTGCCTTCTGACTTGCCTGGGTAAAAAGGGTAAAGTAGCTGAAGCATTGAGGATCTATGAAGAAATGAAAAAAGATGCGGCACCAAATCTTGCAACCTACAATATCTTGATTGACATGCTTTGTAAGGCAGGACAGCTCGAACCCGCTCTGAAGGTTCAGGAAGCCATGAAAGAGGCTGGTTTGTTCCCCAATATCATGACTGTAAATATAATGATCGATAGACTATGTAAAGCTCAAAGACTTGATGATGCTTGCTCCATATTTTTAGGATTGGATCATAAACTTTGCACCCCTGATGCAGTTACATTTTGTTCTCTTATTGAGGGTTTGGGTAGACATGGCAGGGTAGATGATGCCTACATGCTTTATGAGAAGATGTTAGATTCCGATCAAAGTCCAAATGCAGTAGTGTATACATCTCTTATTAGGAATTTCTTCAAGTGTGGTAGGAAGGAGGATGGTCACAAAATTTACAAGGAGATGATGCATAGGGGTTGTTCTCCTGATCTAACGCTCCTTAATATTTACATGGATTGTGTTTTTAAAGCAGGTGAAATTGATAGAGGAAGGGCTTTGTTTGAAGAGATAAAGGCTCAAGGGTTAATTCCTGATGTTCGGAGCTACTCAATTTTAATTCATGGTCTTGTGAAAGCAGGCTTTGCAAAAGAAACATACAAATTGTTTTATGAGATGAAGGAGCAAGGACTACATTTGGACACCCGCGCTTACAATGCTGTTATTGATGGGTTTTGCAAGTCTGGTAAGGTCAATAAGGCTTACCAACTGCTGGACGAAATGAAGACAAAGGGCCTGCAACCTACTGTTGTCACTTATGGATCTGTCATTGATGGACTTTCTAAAATTGACAGGCTCGATGAAGCATATATGTTATTTGAAGAAGTAAAATCCAAAGGTGTTGACTTGAATGTAGTGATCTATAGTAGTCTCATTGATGGGTTTGGGAAGGTGGGAAGGATTGATGAGGCATATTTAATTTTGGAGGAGTTGATGCAGAAGGGTCTAACTGCAAACACATTCACATGGAATTGCTTACTTGATGCATTGGTGAAAGCTGAGGAAATCGATGAAGCTCTTGTCTGCTTCCAGAATATGAAAAGTTTGAAATGTCCTCCAAATGAAATAACTTATAGCATTATGATAAATGGTCTTTGCAAGGTTAGAAAATTTAACAAGGCTTTTGTGTTCTGGCAAGAGATGCAGAAGAAAGGGCTAAAACCTAATACTATCACATACACAACCATGATTACGGGACTTGCAAGGGTTGGAAATGTTCAAGAAGCAAAAGGTCTCTTTGAGAGATTTAGGGCAAGCGGGGGCAGGCCTGATTCAGCTTGTTATAATTCTATGATTGAAGGATTAAGCAGTGTCAATAAAGCAATGGATGCATATACACTTTTCGAGGAAACTCGCACGAAAGGTTGTCGTATTTATAGCAAAACATGCGTTATTCTTTTAGATGCACTGCATAAGGCTGACTGCCTTGAGCAAGCGGCAATCGTCGGAGCTGTCTTAAGGGAAATGGCAAAGTCCCAACATGCCACAAGATTCTCTTGAGAATAAGTTATATATGTGTGTTGTACTGGTATTGGTATTGAAATCCGTTTTCCATATAAAAATTGTGTGCACCTTATCGCCCTTCACGTTGACTGCTCAGGCAATTTGTGAGATATTTAAAGACTTCTAATGTCACCACTTCTCTGGATAATGTTAATGGCTTAATGGTCTTAGCCCTAAGGTAATCCTTACAAATTAAAGTAGTTATGCATACTATTTTTTGAAGTATTGTGCTATAATTTATTGTTATGCCTGATGGTTATTTTCTGAGAAGGAATACACTGGATTTTTTTTCTATTATGTTTTGTCCTGTGTGCAATATATTTTTGTTGTTGTTGCTTTGTCCATAATAATGTTTTATTTTGAAGTGATTGATTCAAAAGGTATTGTTAATGTGATAATGTGTTTATAAACTTATTGCAGGGAACAAGTACCCAATCAAGTTACACCTTTGTTGTATTTTTTCCATTCTTGAAGAATATGTACACAAGATTTACTGCCAATGCAGTGTCTTCATTCTTCGAGTTCTTTCTATACTCAGGTAATTCTAAGTGAATGCCAATTTTGTTTCTTATTTGGCAAGAGTTATAACATCATTCATTTTTGTACACTCTTAATTTCTTTGAAAAATAATTGAAAGTATAAGAGAATGTTGGTTAACATTTACCTGGTATTGTAATTTAATGATTTATTGGCATCCTGTTGTTAATAAGCAAAGGAAATATTTGAAGTGCTTTGGTCACAAGTGTTAATAGCTTTCTGTCTTTGTACTATCATTTCCTTATTATATGATTTTAAGCAGCGCTTTGCAGAAAATGCTCAACTCATACTGAAATTTGAGCAGAACATTCTCCTTATTCTATAGATAGATAATATATATCCTTCACGATTTAATACATGGAATCCAAACTTAATTTTATATGTACACTTATAATCAAATATTGAACTCCATTACTTAGTTGGAAGGATGAACAATGGACCAATTTTCAACAATCTCACCTAGGTTCCATCACTGGCCTCCAATGATGAGCGTAAATGGAGGAGGATCAATGTTTTTGGCACAATGTTATGTACATTCTTAACTTTTATTGTTGCAACACAATGCAAACGCATGTAATTGGAATTGAATTTATTTATTCAATATGTATATTACTTTTTTAATTTTTTTGAAGTGATAGATGTCCAATTTATCTGATGGAGAATAATAAAAATTTATTTAAAGTATGTAATCTAAAATTCTTAAAACCAATTAGGTGTTTACTTTATCTCTTTTGTTGTAATTTCAATAATTCACCATGTCAAATTCGGAATTGATTATCTTTTACAGATTTACCAGCATTTTTTTTAAGTGCACAAGATGCTTTACACTTATGTCATTTCTAGACTTGATTCAACTTTGGTTTAAAACAAGTTAGAAACTTAAAATTGGAAAAGCATCATAAAGAAATTTTATAATAGCAAAAACAGGAAATATACCATGATCACGACACGAAAACACAAAGTCATGCAGTTCTATCTTAATCTGACAGTAGCGCTTACATTTTAGTTTGAAAAACGAATATGTTCTCACATTATATAATTAGTCAAAGGAAAACCAACTCGTGTTTGAATATTATTCCATGCTTGACGAAAACCAACTAAATTTTAATCAGTTGAATTAGTTTAGTGATTAACTCACTAATTTGCTTAAATAAATGGCAGAGGGTCGAATCTCGCGTTCGGGTTATTTGTACTTATTTATTTGGCGTACCAAGTTGATATATACCATATTATTAGATAGAGTGTGAGTTCCACACAACCACTCTTCATCTAATCTTTTGCTTCTTCTGATAATCGTGATCACTAGCATGGGGGAGCTTCAGGTTTTCATTTCCATGATCCTCCCTTTCTTCATCTTCTTGTTTATGTTGCTCACCATCTTTTGGAGGATGTCATCATGATCACTCATGAAGGATGTCATGGAGGCAGTTTAGGGTTCTCTGTTGTTGATCTGCATCCTCCATTTGGATAGGATACTCGAGAACATTGTGACAGATCATAGGGACAAAATTACAGTTGGTGGAGGAGGAGGAGGGGAAGATCTTGTTGATATTCTTTTAAGGCTTCAAAAGCAAAATGATCTCCAATATCCCTTATCAGACAGTGTTGTCAAAGCAATCATTTTGGTTAGTATGTTTCAGTTCAAAAACCATGCAAAAATTAAATTGATGTCATGACACTGATATGATTCTTTTTCTTCAAGCTTTTACAGTTTTGTCAAAGTAATCATTGATTAGTATTCTTTTGAATATGAAACCTTGCATATAATAGAGTTCCCTAAGATCACTCGTTTTTTTGTATTTTCATTTATATACTTGATAATGAAGATTGATAAACTGATGAACTCGTTTTATCCAGAAAGGTTCATTGATGATGATAACTCATCAGATGACTAATACAAGTTTATAGCAAACCTGAAGAACTTGAAATGGCTGAATCCTTTGGATTATCTGTAAGAAGAAAATACGATTTAGAGTTGATTCCTATCACTTATCACTCAGCAGAATAAAATGTAATTTTATTAGCACAAGTTCTCAAGTTAAGTAGAATAAAAGTTTTGAATGTAAATTTTACTAGACTATATATTCATATCTCTCATTTCATTTTATTATAGTGATAACCTATTTCTATAACTATGTATTATGTTAGGAGCTTAATCTAAATTAGTTACAAATATTGAACATATCTAGAGAAAAAAATTACTATACGTTAAACATAGTGAGAAACTACAAATTTTAATAAAACAAGATATTTAATATAATTTTTTTTTGTATTATCATTAACCATCCCATTTTTTTAATATAGAGGTGAAGATTGGAAAAAACATCCTACAAGAAGTTAAAAGTTTTAAGTATTTTGAGTGTATCATACAGGATAATTGAGAGATTGAACAGGATGTAAATCATAGGATCCAAACAGGTTGGTCAAAATAGCGGAGTACATTTGGTTTTATATGCGACAAAAAAGTGCCTTTAAAACTTAAAGGTAAATTCTATCGCACCCCTATAAGACCGGCTATGCTTTATGGTACGGAATGTTGGGCGGCTAAAGGGGAGCACAAACATAAGCTGAGTGTGGCAGAGATGAAGATGTTGAGATAGATGAGTGGTCATACGCGATTGGATAAAATAAGGAATGAAGATATAAGGGAAAGAGTTGGAGTAGCACCCATTGTAGAAAAGATGGTTGAATCGCGTCTCAAGTGGTTTGGACATGTGAGAAGAAGACCGATAGAACATCCAGTCAGGAGGGTGGATGAGATGGAAGATGGACAAAGGGCGAAAGGCAGAGGAAGACTTAAAAAGACCATCCATGAGGTGGTCAAACGAGATCTACATGTAAACAGTCTCTCTGTAGACATGATACATGACAAAGCACAATGACGTCATTTGATTCATGTAGCCGACCCTACTTAGTGGATAAGGCTTTGTTGTTGTTGTACTCTAAATTCTAAACAAAAGAAACTCATTCAATTTTTGAGAGATACTATTATCTATTATTTAACAACAATTCATTCATTTTTTAAAAATCTCTTCTCTAATTATTTTAAGAATTTTTCTCAATTTTCTTATACTACTTCATTTTGCATTGTAGTTCCAACTCTACCCTCCTTTCATTTAATTACGGAAATGTATATTCACTATTACAAAAGAAGAAAAGCATGCTTCTTCTCTTCATCTTCCTCTGTTCCTCATTCAGAGTAACATTTCTCCCATTTTTTCAGCTTCAGGCAAAGAAAATGCAATAACTTTTTCGAACCCCACTTCCCTTTTTCTTCAAAGTTCGAATCTTTTGCCCTTGTCATGTCAATTCAACCAAAAACCGAACCTGGGTCACTCCCCATTCTCTCATCAAACAACCGGTAACAAAAGCTTGGAGACGATGAGCATTCCTGAGCTCATTCAAATTCTTCGAGTTAAGTGGCAAAAAGAGGATTATGACAGAGTTGAAAAGGCTTTGGTAGCAAGAGAGGAAAAACTTAAAACCAAGGTTGGTCAACTTGAAGAGAAGTTTCAGATTCAGAGTCTAGCTACGATTGATGCTGAGAAGGTACAAGGGCTTTATGAGACGTTGTTTAAGGAAGTGAAGGAAAGTGGGTTGGACAAGGAAACCATTGAGAATTTGAGGGAGAAGAACAAGGAGTTAGAGTGCGAGAATCTTAAGTTGTTGGAGTTGAAGAACAAATGTGAGGTTGATGGCAATGCTGTTGATGAATTAAGGAAGAAAGTGGCTGAGTTAGAGGCTGAAAAAAAAGAATAATTTGGATAGTTGAATGATGAGAATGAGAAGTTGGAAGATGAGAAAATAGAGGATCAGTCTATAGCTCGCAAGAAAAATTTTAGCTTGAAAAGAAAAAGAGTGGAGATTGATACTCAGAAGAATAAAATGGTAGATCTAATCAACTTTAAAATTGCGGGAAAAAAGATTGGTTTGGGAGAGATAGAAAAATTTATCAAAAATCAAAAAGAATTTCATGGATATAAGAGAAATGATGATCCTTTATCTATATGGAGTGAGCACTTTCCATTTATGTTAATAGCTGATGAGTATGGACAATGTTATCCTGACGTGAACTTGGTTCATGATGTGAGTGATATTGGTATGGAAATAGATGCTCTTAATTGTTGAAAAAAATTGAAGGAATAAAGTGCGATGTATAATTTTTCAACGTACTCTCTCTTATATTTTTTTTGTCTCACTTATAATAATTAATGGTGAGAAATTACATTTTATTCTTTTAATTGTTAAAAAAAAATAGAGATGATCTATTTCCTATTGGTATAGCTCAATATTTTTTTTTTTTACTAAAGATAGGAGACTCAAACCCGCAACCTCTTAATTGAGTATGTGGAGATTATCCCATTTGAGCTATTACTTATTGGCGGTATAGCTCAATATTTACAGGTAAGTTTTTGTTAAAATGTATTAAGTTATTTATTATGTTGTAATGAGACTATAAAGGTAATTTATTAAGTATAGCTCAATATTATGCTGACACATATATAGGACACAACACGACACAGGACACGCCGACACGCAAATTTTAAAATCTTATAAGACACGGAGACACGCATACATATAAAATATAAAATATTTTTTAAATAAATCGTAATGATATTTTAATATTTTATTGATATTAAAATATAAATTAATTTTTTTGAT
>NC_029794.2:16267533-16277604 GCF_000816755.2 Arachis ipaensis | reverse complement strand
TTTTGATATTTTATTGATATTAAAATATAAATTAAAATTTTTAATTATTTTTAATGTCTTATTTTAATTATATCAAGTATTTAAAATATTTTTGTTTTAATAAATAATAATATATACTATATCTAAATTTATTTTAAAAATATATATTAAGAATAAGACTGAAGACACATAATGATATTTAGGTGTGTCAAAGCGTGTCTGGAGAAGAATTTTTTTATTTTTTATTAAGATACAATTTGACATAGCAGACACTATGTCTATGAAAAAACTTATGCAGAAAAATCTAGAAAAAGAGAAGAAACTCCAGGTCATTTTAGAGTAGATAGACTCGAAAGATGAAAAAATGAAAAACTTAACAGAACAGATGTTACTATTAGAGGAAAAGGAAAAAAAATTGGATGAAGAGAAAGTTGATTTGTAGACAAAGGTAATTGAGTTGACAATAAAAAAGATGTTTGAGACCGAGAGGGATAACCATGGAATAGAAATGTTTATCATTGGATTTGATAGAGAGCAGAAAGTCATTAATGGTCAGCTGATTGATGAGGATCAGGATCAAGAGGGTGGAAGTAAAAATGTGACCGTCTCCCCTGATGTTTGTTTTATGTAAAAGAATATTTTTTTTGTTTCTGTTTAAATAGATGATATTAGATGGATTTTGATGATAATATTTTAGTAGATTTATGACCTAAGTTTAATTTGGTCAAATATGGCATGTTTATTATTTTGGAACAGTTTTTAATATTTGAAGTATTTTGGATAAATATAATTGAAGTATGTTTCATGTTTTTTTTTTTTTTTGGTGACTAAGTATGTTTCATGTTTTAATTGTTTGCATGATAATTGTTTTGTTATTCTAAAATATGTTGTGAAAAAAAAAGTTGCTGTTTCGACTTATAGGTCGTCGGTATGAGTTTTGCTTAATTAGAAGATATATAGAAATAATAATAAAAAAAATGTGGAGAAGTAAATGGTGGTTTGTTTATACAAATATCTATAGATAAGTATAAATATTATAAAAGATAAAGTAACTTATATGTGTTGTTCTTAAAATTGCAAAAGTGAATAAATATAATTAATAGTAATTGATGAGGAGCAATTTTAATAGGTCAAATAGATAGCCTTGATTGTCACTAAGTTGTTTTGTTTGACTAATTTGCAGGAGTAAAATTATTTTATAGGAATTATTAGATGACCAGTGTAATTGGTCGGTTTAAAACTTGGTTATGGAAATAGCGTATATAATATCGATTAGCATGGGGTTTTGCTTTGGCTTATAGGTCAGTTTGTGTTTCTAACATTAAAGAGATAAGAAAATGAAATATAACAACTGATACAGTGTACATCAATTACGAGTTATAGTTCGGAGATGCATAATCCTCAGTCGTAACCGATGATTTACAATAATTAGCATTAATTTCTGTTCAATAACGTCGGATATGCAGTTACTTTTTCTTTTGGGCGTTATAACTTGGACAAAACAGCTAACCTCGCCCAACCGAGTATAAAGCAGAATGAGAAAACAGTGAAAGGTACGCAACTTCTTTTGAGTAATGATTCCTATCTACTCATACTTTTATTGACTTGAGCATCGGAGTGCCTTTGCAGGTATCCACCTCCACTGTTCCTCCTTTGCCGACGTATACCAAGTTCCAGCTTTGAGGAGTCTACCGATCTCCATCAGAGAACAGGATATACTTAGGATTAATCAGGCAAGAACATTTGGCGCCCACCGTGGGGCCCGAAAAGCAAAAGATATCACTCGCTGAAGGTCCCAGAACACCCTAACGTTCGCACATGGCTGACGTTCCCCCTCCTACCTCATCCGAGCTTCTGAGGATGGTGACCGAGCTTCAGCAAGCAAATCAACGAATGGCGGAGGACAATCAAAGGATGCAAAACCAAATCGCGCAACTGATTAATGCCCGAATAGAGCACCATAATGATCACCATGAGCGACAAGAAAATGATGAGCGTCAGTCGGCTCCGACCCATGTCTCTGAGACACCTCAGAGTAATGAGGAAGGAGGCCACCACAATGAGGAAGGCCAACCTGATGCTGAGGAAGATGGACGCGACAACTCCGCCGGCCCATTCACGGCCGATATAATGAATTTTCAATTGCCTAGGCAATTTACCCTGCCGACGACTTTGACCCCAGATGATGGGCTCGGAGATCCCAAGCAACACATTAAAGAATTCCGATCTATTATGATCGTTAACGGTGCATCAGATCCTATTTTATGTCGTTGTTTTCCCTCATTTTTAGATGGTCCTACACTTGACTGGTTTTGCTCTTTGCCTGCAGATTCCATATCACGCTTCCAGGAGTTGGCGAAGTAGTTTGAGGATCACTTCGCAGCGTCAGCGATATACTTACATGATTCTGACTATTTGACGACCATTAAACAAGGTCCACAAGAGAGCCTGAAAGATCACATTACCCGCTTCACAAAGGTCGCTATGAGGATCCCCGATCTCCATCCTGAAGTTCATCTCCATGCCATTAAGAGCGGCCTCCGCCCAGGTAAATTTCAGGAGATTATCGCCGTGGCCAAGCCTAAAACTTTGGCCGAGTTTCGTGAAAAAGCCAAGGGACAGATTGACGTTGAAGAGCTTCGACAAGCACGGAAGACAGAAAGGTCGGCTACAAGCAAAGACGACAATAAACCTCGGGATAGCAAGAAAGCATTTAAGCCGGTACCTCGTTATGAGTCATATACTCAATTCAACGCAAAGAGGGATGACATCATCAAAGAGATACTCAATTCTAAGCTAATCAAGCCTCCCCGTAAAGCTGGTAATTACCCAGAATTAAAAGGCGTGGACAAATCAAAATATTGTACTTTTCATCAGAAACATGGACATACAACCGACGAGTGTGTGATTGCTAAAGATCTCCTCGAACGCCTAGCAAGGCAGGGCCACCTTGACAAATTTATCGCATGGCACATGCAAAAGAACACTGTCCCTGCTCCTGATACAGCAACAGCAGGCCCGTCCTCAAAAGGCAAAGAGAAAGCTCCGGCCCAACCTAGAGGAGTGATAAATTGTATTTCGGGGGGTTATGCTGGAGGCGGACATACAAGCTCAGCACGAAAATGCACTTACAGGGCCATGTTAGCAGTTACAGATGCCCCCAACAATCCTCATCCGACGACGAACGTTCCAGAAATGACCTTCCGATCAGCCGACTTTAATGGTGATGATACCAATCTAGACGACCCTGTTGTCATCTCCGTTCAGCTGGGCGATTTGATAGTCTGAAAAGTCTTACTTAATCCAGGAAGCAATGCCGATGTGTTATTTTTCACCACCTTTGAAAAGATGAGGCTGAGCAGCAACATTTTGCAGCCATATCTTGGAGACTTGGTCGGATTCTCCGGAGAACGAGTTCCTGTCATGGGTTCGGTGTGGTTACAAACCACACTCGGTGAGCAACCATTATATAAGACACAAGATATTCAATATCTTGTAGTCGATTGCTTTAGCCCTTATAATCTTATATTGGGACGACCTTTTTTTAATAGATTTGCTGCAATTGTGTCCATAGTTCACCTTTGTGTCAAGTTTCCTGTGCAGGACAATGTTGTGGCTACGATTCACGGTGACCTTCATGAAGCTCGGCAGTGCTATAACACAAGCTTGAAGCCTATCAAAAAGAGCGGCCCAACCCAGGTCAACTCCATACAATCCGAGCAGATAATACTCGCCGAACTCGATCCTCGGGCCGACTTTGAAGATCGGCCCATGACAAATGAAGAATTGACAAAGGTCACTTTAACTAATGACTCAACGAAGTTCACATTTGTGGGAACTTCAATGAGTACTGAAGACGGAAAAAGGCTTCTAAACTTTCTACGACAAAATGCCGACCTATTTGCGTGGACTTCTGCTGATATGCCAGGAATAGACCCGTCTGTTATAACACACAAATTGGCGATCAGTCCAGCAGCTCGACCGATCTCCCAGAAAAAGAGAAACCTCGGCACCGAGAAACGACAAGCATCCATAGCCGAGGTTAAAAAGCTCATCGACACCAATTTTATCAGGGAAATCAGGTTCACCACTTGGCTGGCCAATGTCGTTATGGTAAGAAAGAATAAAGGTAAGTGGCGCATGTGCGTTGACTTTACTGACTTAAATAAGGCATGTCCTAAAGATGCTTATCTTTTACCCTATATTGATACTCTGGTTGATAACTCTTGTGGTTACGGTTGTTTGAGCTTCATGGATGCATATTCTAGTTATAATCAGATTCTCATGCATCCATCAGACCAAGAAAAAACGGCCTTTATAACCGAGATTGGTAATTACTGCTATAATGTTATGCCTTTTGGTTTAAAGAATGCAGGGACAACATACCAACGGCTAATGAACAAAGTCTTTGAGCAGCAAATAGGACGGAATATAGAAGTTTATGTTGATGACATGGTCGCCAAAACAAAGCTCGGCAACTCCCACATCCAGGACCTAGCCGAGATCTTTGGACAAATCCGACGTTTCAACATGAGATTAAATCCTGAAAAGTGCGCCTTCGGAGTTCAGGGAGGGAAGTTCCTTGGATTCATTCTCACTAACCGAGGAATCGAAGCAAATCCAGAAAAATGTCAAGCAATACTCGATATGCAAAGTCCAACGACAATAAAGGAGGTCCAAAGGCTAACAGGGCGACTAGCCGCTTTATCAAGATTTTTACCATGTTTGGCATCTAAATCTTCAAACTTTTTTCAATGTTTAAAAAAGAACACAAAACATTTTGAATGGAACAAAAACTGTGAAATGGCCTTCACGAGTTTAAAACAATTTCTTTCAAAACCCCCTGTTTTACAAAGGCCAAAGCTCGGTGAGCCATTATATATATATTTATCTATTACTGATGTTGCAATTAGTTCTGCCCTTGTAAAAGAAACAGATAAAGTCCAACAGCCAGTCTATTTTGTGAGTAAGTCATTACAAAACGCCGAGCTTCGTTACCCGAAGTTGGAAAAGCTTGCCTTGGCCCTAGTTTTCTCATCGAGACATCTCCGACCATATTTCCAGAGTCACACGATTATTGTTAGAACTGGACAACCTCTTCGGCAGGTTCTTTCAAAACCCGAGCTTGCAGGGAGACTTATCAAGTGGGCCATCGAGCTTTCAGAATTCGATATTCAATATTAGCCAAGAGGATCAATCAAGTCTCAATACTTGGTTGATTTCGTCGCTGAACTCACAGAACCATATACAGATGCACCAAGCTCAGAATGGACCTTGTTCGTTGATGGAGCCTCAAACCCTCAAGGGTCTGGAGTAGGGGTGTTATTAGAAAGCCCGGAAGGAATAACCTTGGAACATTCTCTACGTTTTTCTTTCAAGGCCAGCAATAACCAGGCGGAATACGAAGCCCTTATTGCTGGGCTCAGGTTAGCCATGGATTTACACATTACCAGCTTAAAGGTTTATTGTGATTCATTATTAGTGGTTCAACAGGTAAATCAAAGTTTCCAAACAAAAGATCACATTTTGCTAAAATATCTAGATATTGTTCAACAATTGATGAACAAATTTTCAAAAATTGAAATTTGCCATATTTCTTGAGATCAAAATAACAGGGCAGATATTTTATCAAAACTAGCCACTACACAATCACATACAGCAACACTTTTACAATCGACTTTAGATAAGCCCAGCATTCATACAGTTAACATTTCAAATATTTTAAGTAATCAAAGTTGGCAGTAACCTTATATGAAATACCTCCGGGATGGTTCCATCCCGGACGAGGTTTCAGATCAGAAAAAATTTAGAAGGCAGGCCTCTTTCTTTACGTTACTGAATAACACCTTGTATAGGCGGGGATATTCCCAACCACTTTTGAAATGTTTAGACAAGATAGAAGCCGATCTTGCACTAGCCGAAGCTCACGAAAATATCTGCGGTACACATTCTGGAGCATGAAGCCTTGCACAAAAAATACTCCGTGCCGGTTTTTACTGGCCGACATTGTGGGAGGACAGCAAACAAAAGGTCAGAACTTGCGACAATTTTCAGAAGCATGCCCCGATCATTAATCTACCGGCCGAGTATCTTCACCATTCAATAATAAGTTGGCCCTTCAACCACTGGGGAATTGATATCCTCAGGCCATTCCCCACTGTCCCAAGACAGGTGAAATATCTGGTGGTTGCAATCGACTATTTCTCTAAGTGGATTGAGGCAACCCTTAGCGAAAATCACATCATCACAAATGATATCCTTTGTATGGAAAAATATCATCTGCCGATTTGGTATACCTCGTCATATTGTGACTGACAATGGTCGACAGTATACCGACCATAATTTCAAAAATTTTTTGCAGAATCTAAAAATAAAGCAACACTTCTCATCTGTGGAAAATCCGCAATCTAATGGCTTAGCAGAGGCAGCAAATAAGGTCCTCCTTCAAGCACTAAGGAAAAAGCTCGACACTGTGAAAGGACTATGGACCGAGCTTGTTCCCGAAATACTATGGGCATATAATACTACAACACATTCAACAACTAAGGAGACCCCGTTTCGCCTAGTATATGGATCTGAGGCAATGATTCCCATTGAAATATCTCACAATTCAATGCGGGCACAAGCTATGCACCATGATCAAGCTCGGCAAGCAGAACTTGACTTAATCGAAGAGGTACGAGAAACAGCGGCAATACGACACCGAGCATTGCAACAACAGCTCGGTCGATGACATGCAAGGAAGATACTACCAAGATCATTTAAGATCGGCAATTTAGTATTGAGGAAAACTGAGCAGGCCCGCCGACCTCCTTCCCACGGAAAACTCGCAGCAACCTGGGATGGTCCATACCGAGTATGCGATGTCCTTGGAAAGGGAGCCTATCAACTGGAACAGCTAGACGGCACCAAAATTCCCAGCACTTGGAATGTCAATTCTTTAAAGTAATATTTCAGTTAACGCAGCATGCTAGTACTCTTTTTCCTACCTTGAGATTTTTTCCCAGAAAAAAGGGATTTTGCTCATGGAGGTTTTAACGAGGCTAGCTTACCTAGTATGAGTTGTACAGGTATTGCTTTTAATAAATTCTAAATTTTCTCGTAGCAAATAGTATACCCTTTATTTTTACATTATCATGCCTCATTTACGTCCAAGCCAAAGTCGCATTATCCATACACGATTGCGCAAAAACAAGCTAAGCTATGCTTAAACTGTAACATACAGACATTATGCCCTTTCAAGGGTATCAGCATACTAAATAGGAAAGTTCAGAAGCTAATTCACCAGATATCGCATAAACACATATGTTCTAACCAAAACAGAAAAGAACTGATTACAGTTCCTGAACAAGCCAGTCATACATCAAAACGTAAAAGAAAGCATAAAAGGTTCCTTATGGCTAGCCCAATACAGTAATTTGATAAAAACCATATACAAAACAAATCATTAATCAGCCAAATTGTCACCATTCTCCTCAGCAATCTCTTCATCATCCACAAGTTCACCATCTCGAATTACCTTACTAGGATCCATGGCTGAGAATTCCCCATCAGGAACAAGGAACTTGGCTTGCTTAACAGCTCGCTCAAATCCTTCTGCGAAAGCATCCAAAATATCTCCCTCTTTGTTACTTTCCATCTCTTTCATTTTTGCAGACAACTCAATAACCTGGTTACTTATCCCAGCGAGTTCATTTACTTTCTTCGTCAGCAAATCAGCATCATTAACCCGAGCTTCCTTTTCTTTTTTCAACTCCTCCTCTACATCAGACAGTTTTTTCCTCAACTCAGTCAATGATGTATCCTTTAAACCTAACTGTTCCTTTAAAACCGCAATTTCAGAAGTTTCATACAACAGCTTTCGGTGCTTCTTCTCTTAGCTACGACCAATGCTGGCCAACCGAAATCCCAACACCTACAATTTGAGAGCCAAACATACATAAAAAAATAACAAAATAACGACAGAACAGAAAAACCAATATTCATAACACCGGCCTGTAGAAACTGGTCAATCCCTATATCTCCAGCTTCATCCACTCGGGCTATATTAGCCACGGATTGAACAACTTCGTCTGCCACAAGGTTAAAAGGGAACTTCCGACTCCAAACGGACGATCCCTCCTCTTCGTTCTCAAAACAAAGAAATTTTTCTTGTTTGGAAAAATCTTCAAGCTGGATCACATCACCTTTGCTCTGCTCAGCATCCAAAACTATGGTATCTGATTTCCTCTTCTTAAACACAATTCCCTTTTTCTTTGGTGCGGGCTGATTTACCTCCGCCTCACCATCAACCTTATCAACATTAGAAGAATAACCTTCAAAGTTCTTCGCTTTGAAACGGGACCTCAAAGTGGAAGCCGATACTCCAGGAAACTTACCAGCTGCAAAAAGTCACCAAAAAAGGAAATGTATTAGATTACATGTCAGAAATAGATAAGAAAATTCATTATCTAGTTTCCTCACCGAAATAATCCAACACTGCCGACCTATTTTTTTCCCAAATAAGCAGATCAGATATAGATATGAAACCCCCTTTATCCACAATCTCAACTAAAAACAAGATAACACATTCATTTCGGCTACTAATAAGCTCAGGACCCAGTATGTGTTGCGGTTGACAACACCAATACATTAGGAACTTTTCCCCCCAAATGCTCATCCAAGTAGAATGGAAACTCCTCATCCACTGACTTCACTTTTAAAAACATTTCTTTAAAATCTTTAAAGGATGATTTATACAGTTTGAAAATCGAAAACCCTGGAGTACTATTTAAATTTATCCATAAACCTTTCCAAACCCATTTTGCTTGAAACAAGGAAAAGAATAGTTCCAAGTCAGGTTCAATTTCAAAAAATTCCATTAGGACCTGGAAACATTTGATGAATGCCCAGCCATTAGGGTGGATTTGGGAAGGTGCGCAGTTCATCTGTTTCATTACGTCACATTCAAACTTTGAAAAAGGAAGTCTAACGCGTAGCTCTTCCATCACACAGCTATACATGTAAAAATTTTCAAAATCCTTTTTTCTATGAAAATACGATCAGCCCGGCTACATGGCAATAGTTCTAGATGAAACCCAGGTTTTACTATCCTAGACAAGTTGACTCTATCAACACTATCTCTGTCAGAAAACAGCGAAGCCCGAATATGGACATCACCATCAACCCATTCATAAGAATCGTTGTCTTCAATTTTAGGTAGAGCTTTCTTCTTCTTATCACTAATCTTTTGACTAAGACATGGAATAATTTGGAATGGTAAAAGATGAAGAAAATTTACTAACCTCTGATTGTCATCCTTCCTTAAAAGCTCCTGAAGATAACTCCCAAGTTACCCCACCAAATAACTACCACGCATAGACTCTAACCCACTCTTTAGTTAAACTGTTCAGTTCCACTATTAAATCTTAACCATTAAAGCACAATGCACTTACAACGGTTAACAAGTGACATTGGTAATTGCACCAAAATATGACAATAATAAATAACAAACGTGTCAAACGATGAGAACCATTAACTCAGTGCATTCGCCAGGCTTTTCATGTTCCAAGAAGTATTTAAATGAGCCACGTTGATTTGGGGGATCCATATACCGAGCTATAACTCGTTAAACTTAAAAGCTCAACCTGTCTCCTTTAAGTCAGGCTAAGCTTGAGGGCTGTGATATGACCAGTGTACATCAGTTACGAGTTATAGCTCGGAGATGCATAATCCTCGGTCGTAACTGATGATCTACAATAATTAGCATTAATTTTTGTTCAATAACGTCGGATATGCAGTTACTTTTCCTCTTGGACGTTATAACTCGGACAAAACGGCTAACCTCGCCCAACCGAGTATAAAGCAGGATGAGAAAACAGTGAAAGGTACGCAACTTCTTCCGAGTAATGATTCCTATCTACTCATACTTCTATTGACTTGAGCGTCGGAGTGCCTTTGCAGATACCCACCTCCACTGTTCCTCCTTTGCCGACGTATACCAAGTTCCAGCTTTGAGGAGTCTACCGATCTCCATCAGAGAACATGATATACTTCGGATTAATCAGGCAAGAACAATAACAAAAAATATAGAAAAATAAAAAATATTATTTA
>NC_029794.2:16229883-16267496 GCF_000816755.2 Arachis ipaensis | reverse complement strand
ATAGAGAACCTTTGGAATTGAAGGTGGCAGAGGTGTCTAGTTAAAATCTCTTCCAATAAAATTTAATATGGGATAAAATTCAAGTAGTTAAAAGAAAATACATCATTATAATAACGTGTTGTCTTCTAAATTGTTATCTGTTGCCGAATTATTAGAAGGTGGCTACTCTGATAAAGTTGTCAGTTTCAACTTTTTGTAAAGACGTTTTTCATTTTGTGGTTGTTATTGATTTAAAAGCGTATCACTAAAAGTGTTGCTTAAAGAGAAAGTGTTACCCTTAATCGTTAACTTGGCTCTGATACCAATTTTTCAAATTCGATTTTTCCATTAATTTTCTTTTCGAAATTTCTATTAACTCTTCATATTTTGCTTCGAATAAGTTTATAATTTGTATAGATTCAATTGGTGGTGTTTTATTTAAAGGATTTTGATAAAAATAATTTGCAACTTCATAATCTAAAGTATTGACCATTTCTACTATTTCTCTTGTATTTGTTATATGATCATTTATTACTAGTCTTTGATGTATATTTATAATTCTGATTTCATGTTTATAGTTTTTTAATTCTGTTTTAATTTCTATCATAATTATGATATTCATTTTTGCATGGATTATTGTATATAAAATCTTTTATCTGTTTGTCTTTTTCTTTAATATAATTTCTCAAATCCTCAAAAACTTCTTTTATTTCTACACTTTCTCTTGTTTCTAAATATATTTCTAATTTTTCAACTTCATTCTCCATTTTTTCTTTCAACAACTTTAATTCTTTTAAGCCATAATATGGTTTTCCAGGCATTTATAAATTTTTTAAGTTTAATTCCAACTTGTTTATATTTATTCTTATTTCTATCCTTTTTATTATAAGATCATCAATTTCGATCTGAAGATTATTTAATTCCCTTTTATACTCCTCTATTTTACTTTTTAATTTTTTCGCCCTTTTTCTTTTTATTTTATTTTCTGGTTTTTCAATCTTTTTATGCTTTATTATTTATTTTAGAATTTCTGCAAACTCTATCATCGATTCATCACTATTTTCTAGAGACTCTATTAATTTTTCTAGCTCTTCAACTTCTCTTTTTAACTTGTCATAGATTATTTTTAGAGCTTCAAATGCTCTTTGATTTATTTCAGAAAATTGTAAATAATTCAAACGATTTTCTCTTTCAAAAAGCTCTTGTTTCTTGTCTTGATATGTTACATATATTTCTTCTTTATTTATTGTCATAATTTAGTATTTAGGGTTTCATTTAATTTTTTGACTTTTTTTGTTAATTCTTTTATTTCAGAATTTTCTTCTTTAATTTTTAACTTAGATAAACTTAAAGGGCTATTAATTTTAGATTCTCTTATTTGAAAATTCGATGAAACCAATTTCCCTGATGGTTCTTTTAGTAATAAAACTGGGTTTTCAATAGCTTTATATTTTGGTATTTCTATTTTTACAATTTTCTGAAATAATTCATCGACATAAATTCTTTCTCTGTTTTTAAATATTATACTATGATGGCTATTTGTTAAAGCATAATTTATTGCATATGTAATTGAAAATGGTTCATCATTTTGTTCCATTAAATTTTTTCTGTGAAATTTATAAGCCAAACTTATAGATCTTCCAAGATTTTCAGTTGATAAAGGTTTAGCATATCCAAGATGGGCATTAAATTTTACATTTACGTTTGCCAAATTTCCATGAACAATTCCAATTATTTGATCTATTGGGTTATCAGTAATTCTTTTGTCACAGATTGCTAAACTTATTGGTGAATTAATTCCTTTCATATATGTAGATTTGATTAAGACTTGTATGGTACTAATATGAATCCATCCAATTTTAGATCTTTTTTGTTGATCATTAATTTTTTCAATCTGTTTACTCAATTCTTCATCATTTATCAAAGCTATTTCAAGTTCTCCATTGGCAGATTTTATCTTTATAGGGGCTTCAAGTTGAATTTTTCTATAGTATATTATATTTTTTCTATTAAAAACTTCTTTTAAAAGACTTTGTTTATTAAAATTTTCATTTGATTTGAGATTTAATTCTGTTTTTAAAACAGCCTGTTTTTCATTATCTAATAAAGCAGTTAATCTATAATAATCAGATTCTTCCGTTAATTCTAAACTTTCTAAATAATTCATAACTAAAAGACTAGGATGAAGATGTACCTTTCTGGAGAAAAACTTCCTTTATTTAGTATATTTTACAATAGATGTTTCTATCTCCAGAGGGGAGATTGTAGATACTAACTCCAGAGGGGAGTTTAAAACTATTTTTCCCTAAGAGAATTCTTTGTCAGACTATAGAATCGCCTCGACAGCTTCCTCCTTGCTCTCCTAGCATATGAGTACTCTTAGCCTTCTGCTTTCTATTTTCTGATGCCTTCTTCAATTGCCTAAACAACCTATTTATAATAGTTGGGTCTAATGGACAATTCCCATCCTTACCCTTCTTATGACGTCATTGCTTACGTTATTGTTTGTTATCTTGCACCAGCTACATTATTGGTGCTTTATGACCTAAGCGCTTACGTCATTATGCAATAATGTTGAGGGATGCTTCAGATGCACTGTCCTCTTCTTTTATCATGTGGGCTTCAGATGTATTGTCCTCTTCTTTTACCATGTGGGTTGATTCTGTTTCATTATTGCTTTCTTCAGATATTTCTGAGGCACATAGCTGGCACTTGTGGTCTTCTCTATCTTTTATCAAATAGCAGAGATTCTTCTTTATCCCTTCAGAGAGTTTTTCTAAAAGTCCAGATAAGTTGTAGAATGCTGATTCAAATTCTACTAAGAGTCTCATCTCTCTTTCTTCAATTTCATTTCTTTTGCTGGACACGAGCAGAGTATTTCTACTTTTATAATTAATCCTTGTGTGAGATTCCTTTGTTATTTTTTGAGTTCTTTCAAAGACCCTTGCTAATGTGCTGGCTAGCCTTCCTTCATGACTGTAAATTGTTAGATCTTGAATTTGATCAATTGGTTGAAAATTTTCTGGAAAGACGGACATGAATATTACTTGGTGTGCTAGAACCAAGCATTCTTCTTCTTCATTAAAAATAGGTTGACTGTTTGTAAATTTTAGGGATACATCCCTTGGATTTACATTGTCAATCATATTTTTAAATCTCTTTACTGTATCAACAAATCCTGCAGGAAACTCACTAATAATTTTTAGATCATTAAAAATTAAAATTGTATCAATTAATCCATACTGGAAGAACTGATAAGTGTCAGATGGAGAAGCATCTGAAAAGATAACCAGCTTTGTTAGCTGTTCTTTGGCAATAGGATAATATCCCAAAATTGCCCTTTTTTCTTCAGTCTAATTCAGGACTATATTAAGGGTTTCTCTGAGATTTGATTTACAGACCCTTTTCTTTTTCTTGATTTCAGCCCTTGTAGGAATGTTTCTTATTATTCCTGTTCTCTGGGTTTGAATTGGAGCTTTATCTGCTCTTTTTAGGGTTTGCTCTGGATGAAGAGCTTTATATTCCCTAAAGGATTCTTTTGCCTCTTCCAGTGTTAAAAATCCTCCTTTATGAATTACCCTTGATTGATGTGTGAATGGTGCTGCTTTTTCCCAGGCATCATATACTCCTTTCATTGGGCCATTATAAATTACATAATATTTTTTATCCTGGGTGAATTTTTTAATAATTTCAGCAATTGTTATATTTTCTGAAATTTTTTCTTCACCTGACTTGTCCACCATGCTTAGCTGGCTGAACTCCGATGGTTTCGGTTGTTGTGTTGATTTCATTGCTTGAATGTCCTTCTTGAGAGATTGGATCTGTGTTCTTATTTGCTGACAATGCTTGCATTTTTCGAGCTCTTGCTCATATTTTTGAATTTCTTGATCTAATGCGTTGTAGACGAACTCCATTCTCTTATTAATGTATCTGCAATAACATTTTTGTCACCCTTAATATATTCAATTTTTATTGGATATTGTAATAAAAATAATTTCCATCTTACCAATCGTCCATGATTATAATCAACTTTTAAATTATATCGTATGAAACCTGTTAGGTAACTTGAATCTGTCCTTAATGTAAATTCTCTGGGTAGTAAATCAATTTTTTATTTTTTAAGAGATTTAATTGCTGCTAGAGTTTCCTTTTCATGAGTAGTATATCTCTGTTCTGTTGGAGTGAAAGTCCCTGAAATATACCTGCAAAGTAATTCCTTTGGGGAATATTTAGAATCTAGTGATTCTTTTTCTTGTTCCAAACTTCTTATAGCTTTCTTAGCTTTTAGACATTCTGACCAGGTTATGTCTGAAGCATCTGTTTCTACTATTAAGTAGTCGTTTTCTTCTGGAATATAAAGTTCTAGAAGTTTTTCACATAATTCTTTGACTCTTTGAATTTGCATACTATCTTTTTCTTCCAACATCCTTATTTTGCAGCAAGAGATAAAAACCAAGTTGTTCCTTTGATTTTTTCTAAAATAGAATCTTTTCTTGGAAGTTTATGAGCATCACCAATAGTTGCTTCATTCATCTTTTTATAATTAATTACCATCCTTCGTTTTCCCCTTTTAATTTCATTATTGTTTTCGACATAAAAGGCTGGAGCCGCATGAGAACTTTTACTTAATCTTATAATTCCTTTTGGAAAAAGATCTTTACATTCTAATGAGAACTCTTCTCTATCTCTTGCGGAATAAGGAATTTTATTTGGAACATTTATCTCTTTTGTAGGATCTTTTAATTTAATGCTTACTAATTCTTTATTTGTATTTTTAATATCTAAAAGATTTTCAGCACAAATTTCATCCAAAAGTTCTTCTATCTTTATTTCAAGATTATTTTTTGGAATATTTATCTGAAAGTATAAATTTAAATAACATGTTTCTAATATGGAAAATATTTTAAATTTTAAGATCTTATCTATAGTAGTAGTCGGTATTTTTATACGTTTTGATTTTTGATTTATTGCAGTACCAACACTTACAATTTTCTTTTTTATTTGGGCAATAGTCATTTTTTTGTCTTTTGTTTTTATTGTTATTTCTTTTTCTAAAATACCTCTTTTTTCTCCAGTTTGGATAGTATTTTCTTTTTCTAAATTGATATTTTCTTTTTCTTTGAAAATTTTTATTAAAACCATATTTTTGGGGTATCTCTTCATTATCCTGACAGCAAATTCTAATTATATTTGTAAATCTTTTTTGAGTCGCTTCTTGCATACAACGTTCTTTTATTTCCTCTCTTATTACAGAGGTTGCTCCACCAAAATTATTTTCAATTGTCCCTCTATTTATTTCTCTTATAAATCTTCCCATTATAAATTCATTAGCAGGATATGGAAGTTTTGTTATATCCATACTAAGATAATGGTCTTTATCTTCTTCTTTTAATTTATAATAATATATTCTATATTCACATGTATAAGACTCCACATTACATAAATCATATATCTGAATATTAGCTAAATGGTTTTTTGCTTCTTGATATTCTTTATTATAGACTTCTTGTCTATGATCTATAATATTTTTTCCAAAAAATTCTTTATATAGAATCATCATTATATGTAATATCTTATCATAGGCTGTTGTTTTTGTTGCTAATTCTTCTATTATTTGGTTTTCTATTGATGTCATATAATCTCTTACAGTTCCTTTAGTATGAAACCCTATGTAATTCCAAATATCTCTTCCAAACAATTCACTAAGTTTTGGATTAGTAAAGGCTTCTAATAAGAAGGAATTCAACCAGTTCTCGAAAATTTCTTTTTTATTCTTTTTACAGTCTAAATTGAGCATTCTTTCTCCTTCCATTTCCTGGATTTTAGGAACGTATTTTGATGATATTTTTGTATATTTTGAATCTTTATTTATAAACCCTTTTTTAAAAGCATAATTATCAAAACCTGTTTCCCATTTAAATTGAGATTGATTATCCTTAGATGTTCCAGCTTTATTTTTTACTTGTATTGGAATTGCTGGTTCTTCGTCACTTGAATAATCTAGGATGTGTTCTTCATTTTCTATATTTTCAAAATTTACTAATTCTTCTTCTATTTGAAATCCCTATTCCATAATATTATTTTCTTGAGCCATTTTTAATTGTTTAAAAAGTATTATAATTTCTTCTAATTTTTCTTCAATATTCATAATTTCAATGGTGGTTTTACTTTTAATTCTGTTATGTTGATTATATTTTGAAATTTTTCTTCTTTGGGATTCTCTTTTTCCTTATTTCTTTGAAATTTTATGGATACTAATATTTCTTCAAGCATATCTACTATAAAATTTAATTGTGGGTTAAAAGTATGATAAAGATGTGGGGAATCATTTTCATGATAACATTTTTTAGAAATTCCGTGTGAAATATAAGTTTTTTCAAGTTTTTGAAGTTCTTCAATAAAATTTATAGTAAAATAAAGATTTTGAGAAAAATCATTTTGTATTGATTTTAAGAATTCGGTATCATTACAGTTAACATTAGTTAAAATCATTAGTTTTTGATCTATTAATTTTGATAATTTAATTATTTCTTCTCTTAAATATTCTAATTTACTTTTTTCCATTAGGTGATGCTTTTCTTTATAAAAAGTTATGGTTTTAAGTAAAAAAATGACTTTAAAATGTATGGTTTAGATTTTACCACGTAGACGTCTTTATCGTAAAGTTGTTTTTCGTGACTTTATTAGAATGGAATAAGTATAGAGATGCTGTAAGTCTGTAACCGACTATATTGATAACTGGTATAAAAAATAATATTATTTGAAACGCTTTCGGTATTTAAAATTGATTAAGTAGAATCAAAATTTTGAACGTAAATTTTACTAGAGTATATATAATCATATCTCATTTCATTTTATTATAGTGATAACCTATTTCTATAACTATGTATTAAGTTAGGAGCTTAATCTAATCCTAGTTAGTTACAAATATTGAACATATCTAGAGGAAAAAAGCCACGACACGTTATAGAGATTAGAGAGTATAAATTTTTTTAGTATTATCATTGACCATCCCATCTTTTCATTTTTTTTTCAATCTAAATTCTAACAATAAAAACTCATTCAATTTTTGAGAGATTCTATTATCTAATATCTATTGTTTAACAACAATTCATTTTTTATTCTTCTTCTTCTTTTTTTTTTTCTTTAATCATTCTTCTTCTTTTTTTTATCTCTTATAACATAGTGTATATAAAAAATTTTCTCAATTTTCTTATACAGTTATACTACTTCATTTTGCATTGTAGTTCCAACTCTACCCTCCTTGCATTTAATTACCGAAATGTCTTTCGTCTCAAACAATTAAGGTAATTACTATGATGCCTAAAAGTGTTTGCTTAACTTACCAAAAAAATTAAAAATATAAAAATAAATAATTATTAAATATTTAAAAATTACTATAAAAAATAAATTAGATAAAAATTAAGCATCAAATTATATACACCATAAAATTTAGGCTAAAAAACCTATATGAGCCAAGGGGATTTAAAATTACCCAAATCAGTCAAATGCAATTTCGATTCATGAATACGTCAAAGACCAAATATATGTAATTTGAATCAATATGATTCGAATTTGATTTCAACGTAGTTCGAATTGATTTAATTCGAATTACTCGAAGCAATTCGCAACACGTAATTCGAATCGATATGTAACGAATTATAAACATATAATTCGAATCGAATCAATTCGAATTAGCAGGGAATTGAGCCTTTAAGGTAGTTCGAATCAACTTGATTCGAATTACTCAATGTTCGAAACTATTAGTAATTCGAAACGATAAAATTCGAATTACAAAGGAGTAGCCTATATAAGGAGTTCGAATCAAGGTCATTCGAATCACTTTTCCATTCTCACACCCCACTAAATCCGAGAGAAAACGACCCAGAATCGGTCTGAGGAAGAGTGGAGCGGCAAAGTCAGGCGATGGGGGACGATCCGGGAAGGCTGTATCGACTGAATGGAGTTGCTCATATCGCCGGGGTGATCAACGATGAGGTTAGTGGTTTTTGATTTTGATAGTGGTTTATGATATTGGTTTATGTCAGTGATTTTTGATAGCGGTATTGATAGTGGTTTATTTTAGCTGATTTGCATGCGGTTTTATTGGCTGTTTATGTTAGTGGGTTGGGCTAGTGGTATTGCATGCGATTTCTTCTAGTGGTTTTGTTTTCGGTTTTTTTGGTGGTTTATGTTAGCGGTTTAGGGTTGTTCTTTCTTAGCGGTTTATGTTAGCGGTTTGGGGTGGTGGCATTGGAGGTGGTTAATTGAGTGGTTTTGCATGTGATTTTCTTTAGTGGATTTGCATGTGGATTATGTTAGTGATTTTCTGCATGCGGTTTTAGTATATGGTTTTGCCAGTGGTTTACCACCATTATTTTGTGCATGTATTTTCCAAAAGAGGTCTATGTTTGCGATTTTCGTAAGAAATTCTGTTAGTGTTTGACTATATCTGTTATTGCCAGTGGTATATGTTAATCGTTTACGTCGTGAATTTTATTTGTTAGTGGTACTGTAATTCGAAATATTTATGTGGTCAATGTAATGCCCAGCCCCGGCGTTGCATATCGAGCATGCGACAGCAGCAGGGGATGCGACTAGATGAGAGGTACGTTCCGTACTTGCAGATGGCCGGATTATACCATCTTTCGAGACTGAACGACAGATGGTTCAGATTGGACGAGCCCCTTGTGAGTGCCTTCGTGGAGCGGTGGCGTCCGGAGACGCACACGTTCCACATGCCGTTCGGAGAGTGCACCATCACACTTCAGGACGTCGCTTATCAGCTGGGGTTGCCAGTAGATGGCCGTTACGTCAGTGGTTGCCTGACAGACTTCCACGTATACATAGAGGGTGGCAGGCCAGTGTGGCAGTGGTTCCATGAGTTGCTCGGTGATTTACCCCCCGCGAACCAGATACAGAAGTTCGCAGTGAACTGCACCTGGTTCCAGGAGACCTTTGGAGAGTGCCCCGAGGGGGCAGATGAGGAGACAGTCAGGCGCTTTGCCCGTGCCTATATCATGATGTTGTTGGGCACCCAGCTGTTTGCCGACAAGTCTGGAAATCGTATTCACATCAGATGGTTACCGTTTGTGGCTCGGCTTGAGGAGATGGGTGGCTATAGCTGGGGTCCGCGGCACTAGCATGGTTGTATCGGTGCATGTGCCGAGTAACCAATCGACATGTCGTGAAGTTAGCTGGGCCGTTACAGTTACTTCAGTCTTGGATCTTTTGGCGGTTTCCTAGTTTTAGGCCTGCTGGGTATGATGCGTTTAGCTGGCCCCTTTGCTCGAGGTACCACTATCTTATTGTACTATTTATCCTTATTTTATGTATTTTCAACTTCGCATGCAACTTTATTCCTTTTAGAATCATTCATGAATGCAATACTATGTTTAATTTCCTATGCAGGTGGTCAGGATACAATCAGGATACACTTAGAGATATTGGTCGTCATGTGCCCGAATCTGCACCCCTCGTCACAATACTGTGTCCACAACGAATACTCAATCCTGTCTGCCCACTCACACATAGCCGGGTTCTCAGAGCGCAGAATGTCAAACCAGTAATCGAACTCCACTTCGGTCTTGGCATATGCGGCGTTCACAAGAAGCCTACGAGCATCTTTGCCCTTGAAGGTGAGGGCGAAATTAGCTGCTACGTGTCGAATGCAGAATGCACGGTATGCAGCCATAGGTAGCCATCCCCCATCAGGAGACTCAAGTGCGGCCTTGATGCTGTTATGCCTGTCCGAAATAACTAACAGACCTGGCTGCGGTGTCACGTGCTGACAGAGGTGAGAGAGAAAGAAGGACCACGACTCAGCATTCTCACCCTCGACAAGTGCAAATGCCACGGGCAGTATGTTGGAGTTCCCGTCCTGTGCAATTGCGACAAGCAACGTTCCCCCATACTTGCCATATAGATGGGTGCCGTCAATACTCACCAACGGCTTACAATGACGGAATGCCTCGATACAAGGTGGGAACGTCCAGAACAGCCTGTGAAAATAAGCTTGAGACTCGTCGAGCTGTCCCCCAACTCGAACAGGGCATGTCCGAAGGACTGCTACTGATCCAGGCATGGTCAACTGGACTCCTAACACCCACCTAGGGAGCTCGTTGTACGACTCATTCCAGTCACCATAGATGATGGCAACAGCCTTCTGCTTCGCCATCCAAACCCTCCTGTACGTCGGCCTGAATCCAAAGTGGACGGCCGTGGCATTTTGGAGCACCTTGATGTTGACGGATGCATCAGCCCTCACCATTGGCATAATGAATGTCGATATGACATGATAATCCAAACTCCTATGGTCGCTGGAGATAGAGGTGGCGAGACACGTATGCGGTCCGTTGTACCGTTTCACTTCCCAGGTGCCCTTGCGCTGCCGGAGACTCAACCGAATCAACCATGTGCACCCATTTCCAAACTCAGAACACTTTCCTACATACCGGCGATAGTCTGACTCAATTACCTTGTACTGTACCCCTCGGCGGATGCTGTAAGTCTTCACACTCAACAGGGCCTCATCTTTATCCTGGAACTACTGACCAACCTGGAACTCTGTCATACCAGCAGATTCGTCTGCATCTCTAGCGCCAAATCCAGCGGCTTGCCCAGGAAGCCCATCCTGCCTCATGGCATCCCGGTCCAATGATGAAAAATGGGGTGGGTACTGTTGTGTGCCAGAACTAGATCCACCAGCGGCCCCTCTCGGGTCACTCGCTCTGAGGTCATCGCCACTGTCATCGGCAATCAGATCCGGCTCGACATCAGCGTCATCTGGATCATCAAACAATCCGTCTCCAACACCAGCCGGTGTAGCACAATGTAATGAGGTCGGAAGATGTTCCCCTGTACCAACCTCGTCGCCGACATTGCCCCTGAGGTCAACAGCGAACGAAGGGGAGGCGACAGGCTGGGTCGGTGGCTCGTACGCAGGGACAGACGAAGAAACAACGGCAGGTCTCAAACTAGAACCGGCCACCGTGGCTAAAGTGTGCGTATTCCGGTTCGAACCCCCGAGCTGGATACCACATCAACCAACTTTGCCAACAGCTCTGGTGTCCTCACCTCGGGAAACTGCCAGCGACAATGATACATGACCTGCAAGTCCTCATCGCTCCCGATCGTGAAACAGTCATACTTCACGGTATCTTGGAGCACCGTCGTTGGAATGCGATAGAAAAACTTCTTAACCCTTTTCAGACCATCCAGACCAAGCTTCAGCAGTACAGAGCTAACAAGGTCATCATAGCTCGTGGTAGGCCTCACGATAATACAGAGAGGATCCTTATCGGTGAACTTCACACCGGATCGAGTTTTTCTCTTAATCGATCCTCTGTGGTGAACCAACACTAGAAAACTATCCTCACTAGCCATCTGATCCCTCTAATAAGAGCAACTCACGTTCACATCATATATATAGAGCTCTGCTTCATAGTAATTCGAATCAACTTCATTCGCACTATATATATATAATTCGAATCATATCAATTCGAATTAGCCTTAGTTAGCAAACAATAGTAATTCGAATCAAGTAAATTTGAACTCCTCATTTATGCAGCTGATGCTAGTAATTCGAATTGATTCAATTCGAACTATGCTTCATTAAATCGATGCATATTAATTCGAATTACTTAGGTTTGTTACTTGGGAGTAATTCGAATTAAATCAATTCGAACTACGTTAAAATCAAATTCGAATCATATTGATTCCAATTACATATATTTAGTCTTTGGCGTATTCATGAATCAAAATTGCATTTGGCTGATTTGGATAATTTTTAACCCCACTTGGCTCGTATAGGTTTTTTATCCTAAAATTTACCAACAATCAAACATCAATTTTCATACACTGCCCTTTCAAGTTTCGAGGTGCAGAACCCTAACAACTTCACTATCTGCTCCTCGTTCGGAGTGACATTGCTCCGATTTTCTCAGCTTCAGACAAAGAAAAGGCAATAACTTTTCGAACTCCACCTCCCTTTTTCTTCAAAGTTCGAATCTTTTGCCCTTGTCATGTCAATTCAACCAAAAACTGAACCTGGGTCACCCCCCATTCTCTCATCAACCAGTAACAAAAGCTTGGAGACGATGAGCGTTCCTGAGCTCATTGAAATTCTTCGAGTTAAGTGGCAAAAAGAGGATTATGACAGAGTTGAAGACGTTTTGGTAGAAAGAGAGAAAAAACTTAAAACCAAGGCTGGTGAACTTGAAGAGAAGTTTCAGCTTCAGAGTCTAGCAAGGATTGATGCTGAGGATAAATTGAAGAAGAAAGAGCAAGAGTGTGAGAAGGTACAGAGGCTTTATGAGACGTTGTTTAAGGGAGTGAAGGAAAGTGGGTTAGACAAGGAAACCATTGAGAATTTGAGGAAGAAGAACAAAGTGTTAGAGTGCGAGAATCTTAAGTTGTTGGAGTTGAAGAAGAAATATGAGGTTGATGGCAACGCTGTTGACGAATTAAGGAAGAAAGTGGCTGAGTTAGAGGCTGAAAAGAAGAATAATTTGGATACCACTACTGAGTTGAATGATAAGAATGGGAAGTTGGTGGATGAGAAATTGAAGGCTGAGTTTACGTTTTCGGAATTGCTTGACATGGTTTCGAAATGTTCGGTAAGGTTTTGGATGAGTGATGCTTCTTTTGATGGAGAGCATGATATTAATAAAGCTGATGATCCTGGTTTTCCTTCTAAAGTCATAGAAGAAGTGAAGGAGTTCAATGATGAAATCAATGATGGTTCTCTACCTTTGCGAAGAAACAAAGATTTTCATCAATCTCATGGTGCTGCAGCTGGTATTGAAATTCTACTTCAAATTCTCTTATTACTAAATCAATTAGTTATGTCCATTTTTTTTATTGGTAGTACTCTTTGAAAATATTAAACTTTGTAGTGATCTTTGGATTTATTATATAATTTTGTCAGGTTTTTAGGTGTGTGGGTCATGATTATGTTTGATTGAGTCTAAGAGCAATATATTAGTCTCATTAACACATTGAACTAGTATTTTGGAAGCTGCATGCCTGCATTAACAGAAAATGTTCCCTTTTATATTTTTTTTGAAAGTAAGAGCTCAACACACAAGTGGAGCAAAGTAATACTAAGCCAAGAACAATAAATACATAACAACTCCTATGTCATCTCTGGCATAGCCATCAACAACATGAGTTATTTACAACACCATTCCTTAGCACATGAAAATGATTGCTCCACACAGTCACCAATTCTTGTTTCTTTGCTGTGAAATATGTTCCCTTTTATATATATTTTAAATAACTTTGAAAGAATGCGAGGAGAAATTTCTTCTAGTGATTGTACTATATGACACAAATTGACAACATAAATTCAATACAGAATTCAATTTACTTTGAAATCAAAATGTCATAGTGCTTAGTGAAGTTCATCAGGTTGGTGCTTCCACAAGTATTAAGTTCATAACTGCCAAGTTTACCAAATAAAATTATGTGATTATTTGTGAAATGTAAATAGAATATTGTTCCAATTTACTCTCTTTGAAGTTCACTTCTTGGCTTGATTGGAAAATCTTAGTTACATGAGATTTGTGGGTATAAGAAAATTCTAAAATATCATTGTTGAAATTTTCTTTATCATTGTTGAGTAGATAAGTAAATTGATCAATTTATCCAAGCAAGATCACAGAGTTTCCTATTGTTATGTTATTCAAACTTGATGAATGCATTATTCTTATACAATAGACTTTCAATTACATGAAATGCTTGAGATTGACTTTACCTAAAAAAATGTTGCAATAATTATGGATATATATTTCATTTGAGTTATCCAATCTAGCATTCTTCAATTTCCATGCCTTTGATGCAGCTGAGGGAGGATCCAAATTTCAAAATATCATTGAGATCAGTGACAATGACCATGACGATGATGATATCCCTATTTCACGAGTAATGCAAGCAAAAGCTACCGAATCACGCAAAAGAAAGCTCCCATTCTCACAATCTTGTTCTGGCAATAGGAGTGGTAGTTTTGGTTAACTCAGGTACATAGGTCCTGCATTTTTAGACTCCCTTTTAAGGTATAATTGTTCCTATACACATTCAAGTCAAATATGGTTCTAAACTTGTAACTTATCCTTTCATGGATTGAAAACAATGATGTGCAGATTGCTCTCTTTAGTCTAATACATGGAAGTTTCTGTTAGTTCTTAGACTTGAAAACATTAGCACTCATTGTATAATGTATATAGTGTTGGTTGATATGGTAATGTTTTGTATGTTATTTCTCTTTCATTTTCTAAATTTTAGACGGTGATATATATACAAATTTGTGCTTTTTCTTTTGTTTGTTGAGATGGATTGAAACGTTTCTAATCCTCAGCATTATATCACAAACTTATAATGTAAATCCCGTAAAATTAGCGAATAATTAACCAATAAATTAAATTTTAATAAAGAAAATTAGAAATGTGAATTTTATAATAAATTAAGATAGAGTTAATTAAAATAAGAATTTTGACACTAATTTCAAAGGATTTGGCCTAAGATTGGGCCGAATGGACCAAACCGGTCAAACCGGGCCCAAAGCCCAACCCATTGGCTCAATAACTTGATGAAGAGAGTCCTCTTCTTCCCCATTCAGCAAAGGAACGCTGAAACAAGCCAAGGGGAGAGAAGAGAAGGGTTCCAACCCTAGGCCTTGATTGAATGTGGTATGATGTGGGGATTTTAGTGCTGCGTTGGTATGTTATGATATGTTGTTGAGTTGAATATCTGTATGGGAGGTTGGATTTGAGGTTTGAGTTTTAATGAAAATTGAGGTTTTAGAATTTTGTGAAAAACTGATTTTTGGCCGAACTTCGGCGAGCCATAACTCGGCTTCCGAACCTTCAAATTGTTTCAAGTTTCATATGAAAATTGGGTTCGGGAAGTTTACGCCGTTTGAAGAACGGGTGAAAAATGTTTTAAAACGAAAAAGTTATGCGCGTCGGAAGTTTGGAGGGCAAAACTAAAAATTTTGCAGCATTCAGCATTTTTGCTGTTCTGCATAACTTGCGTACGCGAGCAGTGATTTTTGAAGGGGTGCGTACGCGACCAACCTTTTCGGGTTGGACATCTCGCGTACGCGAGCAAGGTGCTTGCGTACGTGAGCATGGCAAAACCACGCCCACGCATATGCGTGACCCCTATTTCAGCAAACCTAGGTTTTGTGTTTTAAAGCTAAATTTTGAACTTCTAAGCCTCTGTTTTCATTCTTTTAACCTTAGATCTTATTAGTAAGCCTAAGCCTAGTAACAAGATGGAGTTAGGAAATGGAGGTAACTTGGGGGTGAAGTAAAGTTGGAAAATTAATGAATTATATATGGAAATGTGAATACTTGGAGTGCATATGGTGCTATGACTTTAATGATATGATTATGCAATGATTACAAATGACTATGAATGTTGTTTTTGCTTATGCACTCAATTATCTGAAATACGAGTTTCCCTGGGCAAAGTACCGTGGCTTGCCACCATGTGTTCCAGGTTGAGACTCGATACTCTATTGATCCTAAGTCGTAAGGGTGACCGGACACTTATAAATTCCCGAGAAGGTTAACTCCTATTGAGTAAAGTTTTATATATATATATGAGAAGAGAAAAAGTTATGTATAGACTCATGGGGATGCGCGACGGGGGATAGTCCATGATTTAGCAGCTGGACTTGTCGGGTTGGCTTGATAACCGACAGATGAGACTCATTAGCCATAGGACAGGCATACATCATGTGCATATTGTTTTCTTTGCTTGTTTGTATATTGATTGGGAATGCCTAAGTGAATTTACTATGTTAATTGTTATATTCGCTAATTGCAGTACTTGTATACTAGTTGTGTTTGCCTTTGCTTGCTTGTTTGTTTATGCGGTATCACTAGTGTTGAAGGATCGGAGGAAAGGAAAGGCGGGGAAGTTAGGGAGTTTAGTCAAATTTAAGGTTTGGTTAAGTTAGAACCTTAGAAGACCACCCGTTTATGGTTTCTGTTTTAGTCCTTTAAGTTTTATAATCTGAATGTCGGCGTTTTAGGATTGCCTCTGGCATTTCCAGGATCTTATATCTTATGTACGTGACACCTTTACCATGCTGAGAACCCTCGGTTCTCATTCCATATAATATTGTTGTTTTTCAGATGCAGGTCGAGAGGCACCTCACTAGGCGTCTGGAGTTCTGCAGCGAAGTGTATTTTGGGACTTTATTTTGATATATAGCATATATATGGTCATATGTATAACTCTCTAAATAACTTGTTTTATTTTGTACCTCTTAGAGGTTTAAGGAGAACTAGAGTTTTATATATGTATTTTGGACTTCGGGTTATGTATATATATATGTAAATATTCTCCAGCTAGCCTTAGCTTTGCAGGCTGAGTTAGGAACTTGTTATTTTGTACTCTTGACCAAGGTTGCGAGAATCGAACCGGTCATTGAACCGGTCAAGTTACTGGTTCAATGATTCAATGGTCCAACCGTGGTTGAACCGGGGTTGAACCGGTTTTGTTAAATATAAAATAAAATTATTAAAAATGTAATATAAATCTTTTAAAATTTAAATTTAATCATTCATGTAATAATAAAATTTAAAATTTCATAACCTACCCACTAACTAAACTATATCTCATCTCATAATTAAAATTCTACATTCAAATTCAAAAATCACAATTTATAACTAAAAGAAATCATGGCATAAATACTATATCCATATTCAATCAACAATCACCAACAATCAATAATAATATCAATGATTACTTAATTAGACAAAACTCACTCAATTAATGTCAAATTACTAATTAGAAATAGCTATGAACCAATCTCAGCAGCAACAATTTATCAAGGTGTGCAAAACAAACTATCCCATGCCCCCTTAAAACCTAACTTCATGTTTCAGACACTACAGCAATTACAGTAAAATAAAACTTCAGCCATTACAGCAATTACAGCAAAATTCAAAATTACAGCAATTCAAAATCCAAAATTATATCAATTCTATTCAGTATTATAAAATTATACCAAAATTCAATTCAGCATTCAAAATCCAGGATCTGAAATTATATTAAAATTAGGAGGATTATTAGAAGAATACATTATAGAATATAGAATTCTACAATGAGATCACTAGTTTTCAGCCATCAACAGAAAATAAATTCAAAAGAAAAATTCAAGTTCCTTCATAAACCAAACAATGAAACAGAAAATAATGTTAGAATTACTTTCAATAGCAAGGGTATATGCCAAATATTCGGCACATCATGGAGACAGAAGTAATGTTCTGAAAAAAGGTTTTGAAATTCTATTCAGCATTCAGTGTTACAGCAGAATTAACAGAACAAAAAATTAATTGATAAAAATAAAGAACTCTGCAGCAACTCCAGCAAGCCAATGATTCATATAATTAATAGAATAAAAAATATTAATTGAAAAACTGAAAAACTCTGCAGCAACTCCAGCAAAGTAGCAATTCATATCATTATGAGTTTATCAAAAAAATTAATTAAAACACTAAGAAGCTCACTGAGGCAGAGAAAGCAGAGACGGCCTAAAGTGGCATAGAGATGCTCGACAGGACAGAGGCGGCCGACGACAGAAGCTATGCCCCGACCTTCCGACGACGAGGGTGATAGAAGCTTCAAACGGACCACCCGACGACGACTATGGCGACAGAAGCTTCGAGTGGTGATGGTGGCAACGACTGGTGGCCACTGCCGATGCCGATAGTGGTAAGGACGGTGGAGTGGAGGCGTTCCTGCTGGCTTCAGCCTTCAGCTCATTGAGGAAATTAGGGTTGGAAGGGGAGAGAGAGGCGTTAGGCTCGAAGGGATTGGGTGGGTTATGGGCCTTTCGAACTTTTTTTTTTCAAGCATCAGAAAAACGACACCGTTTTCTATAAGGATGGCAAAACCGGTCTTCTGAAAAACCCGTCCGGTTCGTCCGATTCACCGGTTAACCACCGGTTTGACCGGTTTTTTTACCGGTTTTTTGCAGAATGGTTTTAAGAATTACCCGGACCGGCCAGATGACCGGTTCCCGGTTAATCCGGTTGAACCGGCCGGTCCGGTCCGGTTTTCAGAACATTGCTCTTGACCCTCTACTCTTCTCTTCTGTGTATATATGTTAGTGAATCATAGCTTTCTTGGTACGCAAGTTACGTTATTTTCTAAGCGTTGCGTTTTTTAATTTTGCGATTTTCTTTTACCAATTTTTCAAGGCTCCTTGTATATATTATATCATTTCAATTACTATTTGTATAAATTTTTATTTTAGAGGTCGTAATACTACACCATCTCTATTTTATGGTTTAAGTGTAAAACTTTGTGTGGTAAAGTTATTTTACAGCTTAAACGTAAAATTTTGTGTGGTAAGGTGTTACACACACAAACTATCCACTCACACATCCAACATTTTTAAAGATTTTTATCCATCATTTGGTATTGCCAAAGTTTAAATCCAGATGCGGCATATTAAAAAGCATGCTAATGTGTCATTTCAATTAAGCCTCATTTGCATACGAATTTGTGCTTAATTTTGTTAGGTTGAATGATTTGGGCTGAAATTTATATAGAAGCCCAACTCCTTAACGAAAATCCATTCAACTAATTAACCGGGTTTGGAACATGGGCCTAACCATGGCAGTAAAATATAAGAATCCATACTAATGACTAATGAGTGTGTGAGAGAGTGTAAGACCAAAAACCAAAAAATAAAAAATAAAACGAAAATAAATTTATTGGAATTTAGTGCTAATAACGGAATTAATTTTGGTGGCCCATTTAATTTTCAATTTAACAAGTTAATGACTAATTTTTCATAAATTAAAATTTTATTGAAAAATTTACAATGAGATTTAAATATCTCACATTTACTTAAGGGAAATTCAAGTAGGTTGTTGTTGACCAATTAACTATTGTCACCGCAGCTAACATGTGCATTTAGGATACCTAATAATATTTACCTATTTCACTCGTTATTATGGGATCCTGCCCCTTGATTTGGGAGCACAGCAGAAGGCACCTATCTATATCATATATACACACGCATAGTATAAATATTTTGTATTGAAGAAACATGAAAAATATGGTATGACAAAGGTTCTAAGTCAATCAAAGAATCCTGCATCTATACAAGCAATATATAAGTTGGATTATTCCTGGGTTTACATCAGAATCAGCTATTAATAAAATCAGTCACCAATAAAGTAATAAATGGGCCTAAATCTATTGGGTTAACTCGCGTAATCCATTAAAAAAAGACATATTAGACTAAAAAATTAGAACTGCCAAAAATCAAAAGTCTGTCTAACTCGCACCGTTTAAACTACGGATTTTGGCGGACTTTGACGGGACGGGTTTTTCCGTTGCGCTTATTATTTTTTTTTTTTTTACAAAGAGATATTTTTGCAATTTTTTATCCAAAATCTAATTTCCTCCAACCTAACTTACAAGAATACGAAGATGAAAATTGAGTGTTTTGGATTATGTTTATGTTGCTTTGGAGATAATATTTATAATTATGTTTTGGATTATGTTTTATTTTTCTTTGGAGACAATATTTATAATTATGTTTTGGATAAAAACTTGGTTTATAATTATGTTTATTAGATCTTTATAATTTTAAAGACTTTAATATTTATGAATATAAAAAATATAATTTTTTATGTCTTTAGAAATTATAAATTTATTAATATGATTGTGAAATTATATATATTATTTAGTAGTTAATAGTAAAAAAAAAAGAGAGGAGTTTTGGCGAATTTAGCCCACCAGTCCGCAGTTAGGCAGGGCGGAATGGAATTTTAGGACTGCCTCATTAGGCGGGACCGGACGAGGCGGGCTTTCCCAATATAAAATATATGTTAGAATATGAATATAAATTAAAAATAAATTAAACCACATATATTTATACATAAATACATTAATAATTGATTTTAACACCTACGCAACCATGTGGTTTATTATTATTGTTGTTGTATACAGCTTTTTTTTTATTATCATTATTATTAGTTAGTAGTTAATTTCCAAGTTTTAAAGATGTTATTGTGAGTCTATTTCTTCAATTGAAAATATTTAATTTAAAAAAATAAATTTTGCCAAAAACTAACACGTGTAAATTTTCCTATAAATTAACCTTTAAATCATTCTATTCTATACAATAAACAGAATAAAGTGCACAACATGTAGGATAAAAATTAAATACACGTTACGTTATGTATTAAAAACAAATAAATACACAAAATATTTTTTATTTAATAAAAAAGTTTCATCCTCTATAAATATATATGGTGGAAACTCAGGTGCAGTCGACTTCACGTGAAGTTAATAACTCGTTAGATGGTTTGACTGATTTGACTAAATTTTTATCTAACAACTCTCAACTATCAACTTCACGTGAAGTCGACTGCACCTGAGTATCTACCAATATATATAGGAGCACTATCTTAACTTTATAATCACTTACCCCTCTCTTTCTCTACACATTTGATTTCCTCATGGAGAATCATCACTACTCCTCATCATCCTTACCTTTCTTTTTATTTTCGTTAATAATCTTCATCCTTTTCATATCACAACTTCTCAAATTGTTAGCTAAGAAATCCAAAGTCACAAGCAAGAAAAAAGAGAAGCTTCCCCCGGGACCATGGACACTACCTCTAATCGGTAGCATACACCACTTAATTGAAAAATCTCTACCCCATCATTGTATGAGAGACTTAGCAAAAAAATATGGTCCTCTCATGCACCTTAAGCTCGGTGAAGCATCAATCATGGTGGTTTCTTCTCCGGAAGTTGCCAAAGAAGTGTTTAAAACCCATGATATCAACTTTGTCAAAAGACCTAGACATTTAGGTGCAGATATCTTGACCTATGATTCCACCAACATAGCCACCGTAAGCAACTAAGAAGAATATGCTCAATGGAACTTCTTAGCCCTAAGCGTGTGAGTTCATTCAAATCAATAAGGGAAGAAGAGGTAATGAATTTGATAACACGGATTTCTGATAATACTGGATCTTGTGTTATTCTTAGTAAGAATGTTGCTTCTTTGACAAGTGCCATCACTGAGGCAATTTTCGGAGAAAAGTGTAAGGACCAAGAACAATTCATCATTTCATTGTTGAAGAATTTTGGAAGGATCGTAGAACGTGTATTCGTTATATTTAGTATTTTTTTATCTCCTACATGGCTTCATTTTATAAGTGGAGTGTGGAGCCAAATGTGAGGCAGAAAAAGTGTATAAAGGATTTGATGTCGTTATTGAAAGTAATATAAGAGATAAAATAAAAAGGATAAAAAATAGTGATGAAGGATCTGAAACAGAAGATCTTTTATCTATTCTCCTAAATATTGTTAAAGATCATGAAGTCTACGAGTATCCTATGATAATTAACACTGTCAAAGCTATAACACTCTATCATCCTAGGTCTTACTTCTAGCTGTAAAGTGAAGAATATCAAAATGTCACGACAATTCTAAAGCTCATACAGTTGTAAATATAGAAGGAAATAATAATACTAGAAGCCCAATGAAAGAATAAAAGCACAAAATCGCATAAAATAGATTTATAAAGCGCGAAACGTTCACACATAATAACTAAAGCGTACAGATAGGATATATAAAATAAAAATACAAGATTATAAGGTATATAGATACATATATATAATAATGACAAAAGAATACTAGTCGCAGCTTGCAGAGTTTAGATCGACTAGCCAAATACCGATATAAATAAGTTTTGATACAAAACACCAATGTCCTAACTCTCAAAATTAAGCCTCTGAGGCAATTAATCCTCTAAGACAACCAGTACAATATATTAAAGTGAGAGAATATCTATATCAAAATAAACAAAATAGAAAAGAAAGGGAAGTCATCCTCCACTCTGTCACCATCCGCAAACTCACGAGGTGGGTTGCGACCTGCATATGAAAAACAACAATATATGGTATGAGAACCAGAGTTTCTCAGTATAGTAATAGTGCCCAATATATAAGATATAAGGTTCTGGGACGCTAAAGACAATCCTGAAACTTCACATCGATACAATTATTCAAACTTAATAAAATATATACATTAAATCATAACCACGTTAATCTAACTTCAAGGATTTTTAAACTAACAGTCACTGCTGTCCCACATTCTTTGCCAACCTACCCTTCGTGCGATCCCATCGCCACCACCTACCAATTCTTCTCAACACCAGTAAAACACATTTAATGCAAACAAGTAAAGCACAAATAGTATACATATATAGCAGGTAAATCAACTAGCATTTATGCATGTTATTCAAATAGGCATAACTCAAGTAATCAAAGCAAGCAAGCATGTAGAAGATGCATATGATGAATGTCTATCCTATTTGGCTCGTGATATCACTTGTCGGTTCAAAATGCCAACCCGACACATCCCCGGGATGTCGCCTTTCTGCCACGCTAGGAATATAGTGTCCTGGCTACTCTCAATCCGTGGATATTGTCCCCGGCACACTCTCAAAGCTTTTGTGGATATAGTGCCTGACTCACTCTTTCGGGTTATAGTACTCGAGTTTACTCTTGCGGCAGAAAGGTTATGTGAATTGGAGACTACCTCAGTCCTCACATCTCAACATAGGCGGGAGACTGCCTCGACCCCTACACCGACGTCGCTACCTCGACAAGCAGGAGACTGTCACAGCCCTTACTTGAGGTGCATAGCGACTTACCAAAATAATACATTATCATAGTTCAACCCAGGGATATAGTGCCCTACACACTATCGTTATCCAATAAGTCCATCGTTCCTTTCCAAGTTTCAAACTCGTCATAACCATCATCAACTCTCAATTTTTCAAATTTATCATCAATCCAACGCTTCATCAACTCACATAACAAGTCCCTCCAACTTAGATACCAAGCCTAAGTCACCGTCTTTCAAATTCTCTTACAGAAAAATACTAGTTTAGAGGCTTAGAATCTAATTACTAGCTAAGAACTTCAAATAGAAGTTAAAGAAGTTTGGAAAGCTATAGAATCCTTTAAAAATGAAGGAAAGCAAGTTTTTAGCAAAATAGGGGTCATGTGTATGCATGCCTCTGTCCGCATATGCATGGGTGTCAAAATACCCAAGTCGTGTACGCATGCTACACTCGAGTACATGAGTCCTCAAGACAGCGCGAGAGACTCGTGTCGCATGCAACACATGGCGTACGCATGCTTGTCAAGACAGTGGAAAATTCCCGCGTCGCGTGCAGTAGTCCGCGTACGCATGCCACCAAAATTTTGCAATTTTTCAAAAGCTGCAGAAATCAGATTTTTGCACCGAACTTTCGATGTTCATAACTTCTTCCACAAAATTTTATTTTTCTCAAACTTTATATCATTTTAAAGCTCTTAAAATCATCTTCAATTTGAAACAAAATCTACTCAATTTCAAAATCCGACGCTCAATTTATGATATGTTGAAGTTCATCAAAAACAGATTTTTACTAAAAGTGACAATTCTCTAGTTTTTCCAAAACTTCTGAAACCAAACCAATGCAAAACATACGCAAAAAAACCCAAACATCATACCAAGCTTTTCTCATCTATCCCTCATTCATCCACTATCAAACTGCTCAATTTCACAAGTTTCCTTAGATTTCCTATCAATATCATCATTTTCCAATTCAATCATCATCAACACTCATCAACAACAATAACAATAACACAACCTTATTAATATCAAGCATCAATTTTACCATCATTCATTATATCATCATCAATATTTGCCAACCTCCGTAATCAATAACAAGATCCTCAACAATATTCATAATCAACCACACTCATCAACAATCAATTCAATCCTATCTTAAGGTCCACTAGCCTATGTTTCACGAAACATTATATATTACATAAAGAAAACCGAAATCATACCATGGCTGATTCCCACGCAACTCAAAATACCAAGATTCTGAATTCCACTCAATTCTCTAGCCACCAAGCTCAATCCAAGTAATTAACTCACCAAATCAACTTCACACAATACCAATTTAAGCTAGCAAACACACAAAATATCACAAATTAACCTAGGGTTTCATATATACACAAAACCACAAGGAATTTAAAAATTCTCACCTTATTCAACGTTGATTGGGACAAAATCCAAGAGCAATTAAGTGCTAGAGTGTACCTAAACACCCAAAATCACAAAAATTACTCAATAACCATATCCAATATTTTTGAAACTGTTAGGGAAGAAGAATGGAGTATGAGTTTCAAAATTCTTATCACTTTATTAAGCAAAAATTGAAGAGCTCGGCGAGAACTTTGCGTGGCCACAAACGACACGCAAATTGGAATTTTGTAGCTCAAGTTATCGTTGACGGAAGAGAAGAGTAAATAGTACCAATGGGGTTTCTCTTCTCTTCTTCAAGCTCAGCATGACTCTCACTTCTTGAGGGTGAAAATGAGCTGAGTTGCCTCTAAACGAGGCTCTTATATGTTGAGCTTGGGCGCAACTTAAGTCCGGTCCAACCTGTTAGTATTTTTGGTTCGTTTAGCCTAACTTCGGGCCAAAACTTTTAAAATTAGAGTCTGGTTTTCAATTCTAAATATTTTTCTAATAATTTCTGATATTTTTATTTTCTCGAACTCAGTTCTGGACAGATTTCAGCCAGTACTGCCGGCTAAATTACCGGTATGTATTTTTCCAAAGAAAATTACATTTTCCCACTCGAAAAAATCAGCTAAGTCCAAATATCATATTTAAATTTTCTAATTAAGACTTCTAAATTTTGAACCTATTTCGGACAATTAAATTATATTTTTATTCTATTTTAATTAAATGATTAATTAATATCCGGTTCTTACATTCTCCCACCTAAGAAAAGAATTTTTCCCTCAAAATTCCGTTTGTCTAAAAACAAGTGAGGTTAGTTCTTCCCCATCATAAATCCGCGCTTTCACGTGTGCTCGGCTATACTGGCTCGACTCCTAATGACCTTAACCAGTCAAACTTTTCCCACGACGTCTTGTGACACCAAATTAAACCCAACCAAAATGGTCCTCCTTTAAACCTCCGTCCACACACAACTCAACAAGTCACTGAAGCATCCTACATCCTTCCACTACGCCACTCTGATTTTTTGTCATTCCGAATTCGAATTCCTCAGCTACATGTACCAAAAATTTTCCTTTTTCCTTGGTTCCTTCAATAGAACTCTAAGCTCTTTCACTCCCAACCGGCAACATTCTATAAAATAAAACTAAGCTAAACCTCGGACCTAGCAAAAATCTATACCAACTTTATATGCTTACCTCTCATCAGAAGATCCGATCCTATTGCATCACCCGCATCCAAAGCAAACACACGGCCTGGCTGTTGATCCCAACCTGCATCTTGATTCTTCCCCTGACGGTAGTACTTGGCAATATGTCCAGGAAGTCTATAACTAAAGCATATAACTCTTCCCCTTACCTGGCAGAACTGGTCATAGTTAGCTCCCCTGAAGTTGTTTTGACCCTGAGGACGCTGAGGAGTGTGTCCTTTCCTCTTGAAGTTCTGTCCCCTTGGTTGAAATTAATCTCCACGGCTTCGGTTGTTGTTACCTTCACGAGTATCTCTCGCCAAAGCCACCTTCCTAGCACATTCTTCCACAACTCTTCCTTTGTTCATGAACTTGGAGAATCTCCTAATCTTCAATGGAGCCACTGTGATCATGATGTCATCCTTGAGCCCTCCTTGGTACTTGATGCATTTCCAACCTTCGTAGGACTCGGGAGCACCTTGGCAAACCCTAAAAAATCTACAAAGCTCCTCAAACTTGCTGGTGTACTTTGCTACGGTCATAAACCCCTGCTTCAGCTACATGAGCTCCAACTCCTTAGCCTCCCTCATCGACTCCGAAAAGTACCATCTCCACTTCCATTACCATTTCCATTACATGTCCCATCCTTTCCATAGCCTAAGCAGTCATAGCAATGTTAGTTTGCATGGTGTTAGCTAGGTTGGTCATTGCTTCCATGAACTCAGCATGGTTATCATCTAACAAGTTACTTTTACTTTCTCCTCACGTACGTGGTCGACCTTGTCTACGAAGCACCATTCTGGGTTCTATCTACACAAAACAATTGATATCAAAGTGATCAGTCTCAATATCTCAAGGTCAGTACATCAATTATCCCAAAATGTGTATCACAAACAAGCATGCTATGCATATCAAGCAGATATTCTAAGTAGCACGAAAAGAAAAAGACAATCCAGAGTGTGCAACGAAGTACAATTGGTCCTTCTCTTAGGCTCACAAGGATAAACCACTCTGATACCATAAATGTAACATCTTATCACCCTAAGCCTTACCTCTAGCCGTAAAGAGAAGGATAACAAAGCGTCACGACAGTTCTAAAGCTCATATAGTATTAAATATAGAAGAAAATAATAATACTAGAAGCCCAATGAAGGAATAAAAGCTCAAAATAGCATAAAGCGAATTTACAAAGTGCGAAGCATTCAGACACGATAACTAAAGCATACAAATAGGATATATAGGATAAAGATACAAGTTCATAAGGTATATAGATACATACGTATAATAATGACAAAAGAATACTAGTCACAACCTACGGAGTTTAGGCTGACTAGCCAAATACCGATATAAGTGAGTTTTAATACAAAACAACAATGTCCTAACTCTCAAAATTAAGCCTCTAAGGCAACTAGTACAATATACTAATGTGAGAGAATATCTACATCAAAATAAATAAAATAGAACAAAAGGGAAGCCATCCTCCGGTTTGTCACCATCCGTAAACTCACCGAAGTATGTTGCGACTTGCATCTGAAAAACAACAACAACATATGGTATGAGAATTGGAGGTTCTCAGTATGATAACAGCACCCAATATATAAGATATAAGGTTTCAGGATGCCCAAGGCAATCCTAGAACTTCACATCGATACAATTATTCAAGCTTAATAAAATATATACATTAAACCATAACTAGGGTAATCTAACTTAAAGGATTTCTAAACTAACAGTAACCGCTATCCCACAGCCTTCGCCAACCTATCCTCCATGTGATCCCATCGCCACTGCCTACCGATCCTCCTCAACGCCAGTAAAACACATTTAATGCAAACAAGTAAAGCACAAATAGTATACATATATAGCAGGAAAATCAATTAGCATTTAGGCATGTTATTTAAATAGGCATAACTCAAGTAATTAAAGCAAGCAAGCATGTAGAAGATGCATATGATAAATGTCTATCCTATTTGGCTCGTGATATCACTTGTCGGTTCAAAATACCAACCCGACACATACTAGGGATGTCGCCTTTCTGCCACGCTAGGGATATAGTTCCCTGGCCACTCTCAATCCGTGGATATAGTACCCCGCACAGTCTCAAAGCTCCCGTGGATGTAGTGTCCGGCTCACTCTTTCGAGTTATAGTACCCAAGTTCACTCTTGTGGCAGAACGGTTTTGTGAGTGGGAGATTGCCTCAGTCCTCACATCTCAACGTAGGCGGGAGACTGCTTCGACCCCTACGCGGGCACCGCTACCTCGACAAGCGGGAGATTGCCACAGCCCTTGCCCGAGGCACATAGCCACTCACCAAAATAATACATCATCATAGTTCAACCCAGGGATATAGTTCCCTACACACTATCGTTATCCAATAAGTCCATCGTTCCTTTCCAAGTTTCAAACTCGTCATAACCATCATCAACTCTCAATTTTTCAAATTTATCATCAATATCGCTATCCAACAAGTCCATCGTTCCTTTTCAAGTTCCAAACTCATTATAACCATCGTCAACTCTCAATTCCTCAAATTCATCATCAATCCAACTCTTCATCAACTCACATAACAAGTCCCTCCAACTTACATGCCAAGCCTAAGTCACCATCTTTTAAACACACTAACAAAAAAATACGAGTTTAATCAACTTACATTTTCACTAGTTTTAGAGTCTAATTACTAGTTAAAAACTTCAAATTGAAAAGCTATAAAATCTTTTAAAAATGAAGGAAAGCAAATTTTCAGCAAAATAGGGGTCATGCGAACGCATGCCCCTGTCCGCGTACGCATGGGTGTCAAAATACCCAAGTCACGTACGCATGCTACACTCGCATACGCGATCCTCAAGACAGCGTGAGAGACTCTCGTCGCGTGCAACATGCTGCGTACGCATGCTTGTCAACGCGACCATTCCGCGTACGCAAGCCTGCGCCGCGTACGTGTGGGTACTGGGCAGTGAAAAATCCCCACGTTGCGTGCAGCAGTCTTCGTATGCATGCCACTAATACTTTGCAATTTTTCAAAAGATGTAGAAATAAGATTTTTGCACTGAACTTCCGACGTTCATAATTTTCTCTACAAAACTCCATTTTCCTCAAACTTTTTATCATTTTAAAGCTCTTAAAATCATCTTCAATTTGAAACAAAATCTAGTCAATTTCAAAATCTGAAACTCAAGTTATGATTTGACAAAATTCTTCAAAAATAGGTTTTTACTAAAAGTGATAATTCTCTAGTTTTTCTAAAACTTTTAAAATCAAACAAATGCAAAACATACACAAAACAACTCAAACGTCATATCAAGCATTTCTCAACTATTCCTCATTCATCCACTATCAAACTACTCAATTTCACAAGTTTTCTTATTCAATGCAAAACAATATTTATTTTATTTTCTTCTGTGAATAAAAAAGAAATTATGGTTAATAAGTAATCTAGATTAACTAATAAGTGTTTGTAGGAATAGAGTTAGCAAAAAAAAAATAGTTTTTTTTCTAATAATTAAAAATGTTCTTTAACAAGAATAAAAATATTAGCTAATTAACATTTTTTCCTTGTATTTACATTGTAATGTGTTACGGATCCGGTCCACGGATCCCGGACCCACGACTAAACCCGAACCCGGTTCCTCGGGTCCGACCCGTCTCCATCTTCCGGAAGGCCCGAAACCGGCCCTCTAGAGCTCCTAACCGACTTTCGAATTCAAACATCTCCCTTATCTTAGCCAGATAAGATAAGATAAGATAAGATGCTCACCAACACCTATAAAAGGAGGACCCAAGTCCCTCTAGGTATTCATTCATTCCTCACACCTTATACCTCTTAGATCCATTCTGACTTGAGCGTCGGAGTGTCTTTGCAGGTACCTCCCCCCATTGCTCCAGTCAAGTGATCCGGCATCTGCCTCAACCTGCAAGTTCTCGATCCATCTCTCAACCCGTACCAGAGACATCTTGTACATTGGCGCCGTCTGTGGGGAACTTGCGCCAGCCGAGCCGGATGGGGGACGTCCTGGAGGAAACCCCCTCAAGCCAAGATGACTCTCGACCGCTTAACCCAACTCCAGAACACCGGGAGGTCACAAACCAAGCAAGAATAGCAAGTACTGTCCACCACACGAATGACCACGTCGTTACGGACCAACGACATTCTGAGAAAGCTAGGGACAAAGCGGCACAGATCATCCAGGATCTCTGCCTCCGGGTCCAGGAGCTCGAAGGCAAACTGACTAATAGAGAAAAACACAACAACGAACGCGGAAGCCAGGCAACTTCCAGATCAAGATCTCGCCACGGCAGGTCACCAACTCGACAACACGATAGGAGAGATGGTCGCAGCACCTCACGCGACCACGGTCACGAGAAATCGCCGGAACGACGATACAACAAGAAACACAACCGCAGCGCTTCCCAAGATCTAAGTCGTCAACATGACTCAGACGAAGATCGGAGGTACCGAAATACCAAGCGCACAAGAAACGACCACACAATAATGGGAGCTACACCCTTCATAGAAAGAATCTTAAGAGCGAAACTCCCTAAAGGTTTCGACAAACCTACCGACATGAAGTACGATGGGACCAAGGACCCCCAAGAACATCTAACGACCTTCGAGGCCAGGATGAACCTAGAAGGAGCGGCCGACGCGGTCCGATGCAGAGCCTTCCCGGTAACCCTTGCAGGGCCGGCAATCAAATGGTTCAACGCCCTCCCAAACGGATCTATAGCCAGTTTCCACGATATAACACGAAAGTTCATGGCCCAGTTCACAACTAGAATCACCAAAGCCAAACACCCCATCAGCTTGCTAAGGGTCACGCAAAAACAAGAAGAATCCACAAGGAAATACCTCGACCGCTTCAACAATGAATGCCTGACGGTCGACGGACTCACGGATTCCGTCACGAGCCTTTGCTTAACCAACGGACTCATGAATGAAGATTTTCGCAAACACCTCACCACCAAACCAGTATGGACCATGCACGAGATCCAGAATGTCGCCAAAGATTACATCAATGACGAAGAAGTCAGCCAGGTTGTCGCCGCCAACAAACGGCAGCACGGCAACACCCAACACGGCAACTCAGCTTCTCGCCAAAATCCACCACCCAGAGAGAATCAAAGGGACCACCCCAGACCGACAAATACAAACTGACCACCAAGAATTGGCAAATTCTCTAATTACACGCCCTGACAGCACCAATTACTAAAATATACCACCAAATAGCAGATCGAGGCATCATTCCGAAAGCCCGACAACTCAAAGAAAGGACGGGAGGCAACAAAACCCTCTACTGCGACTACCACCGAGGTTATGGTCACAAAACATAAGATTGTTTCGACCTTAAAGACGCCCTCGAACAGGCCATACGAGACGGCAAACTCCCAGAATTTGCCAAAATCATCAGAGAACCAAGACGTGCGGAAAGAGACAGGTCGCCGGAAAAATACGGGCGTAACCCGAGAACCCAAAAGCAACCGCCCAGGGAAAGCCCAGAAGACGACCCGACCATCATCGTAAACGTCATTACGGGTAAGGACATATCGAGCAAGTCGAAACTAACAATGAAAAAAGATCTCAAAGTAATGGCGGTCAGAAACCAGACTCCAACCATTGCGGCCGACAACACGATAACCTTCTTACCAGAGGATTGCCAGCACGGCACCTCGGCCGAAGACGCCCCTTTCGTCATCTTGGCTAGAATCGGAACATGACTAGTACGAAGGATACTGGTAGACACCGGGGCAGACTCGAACATCCTCTTCCGAGGAGCCTTCGATAAGCTCGGGCTCCACAACGACAACCTCCAAACACACCGCAACGGTGTCACGGGACTCGGAGACAACTTTCTCAAACCAGATGGCTCAATCACCCTTCCCATCACCATAGGAACAAGCAACCAAAAGAAGATAATCTTATCCGAATTCGTAGTCCTAAAAGACTCCACAGCCTATAACGTGATTCTCGGAAGAAAAACAATCAACGACTTCTCCGCAGTCATCTTTACCAAATACCTCCTCATAAAGTTTAGAACCGACGACGGCTCCGTCGGTACCATCCACGGGGACCGAGAAGTCGCAGCCGAATGCGACAACACCAGCCTAGCCCTAAGGAGGAAATCCTGAGACGCGGCCGGGGTATTCCTAGCCGACCTGGATGCTCGGCAAGACGGCCAACCCAGGCCAGAGCCAGAAGGAGACATGGAAAAGCTACAAATAGGGCCAAGCAAAGAGGAATACACCTTCATTAATAGGAACCTCCCATATGATCTTAAAGAAGAACTCTCCCAACTCTTGAAGCAAAACAGAGATTTGTTCGCATTTACACTAGCCGACATGCCGGGAATAAACCCCGACCTAATGTCCCACCGGCTAGCCACCGGCTAGCCGTTGACCCCAAAGCTAAACCAGTAGCACAAAGGAGAAGAAAAATGTCACCAGACCGAGCCACCGAAGTCAAAAAACAAGTTAAAGCCCTACTCGAGGCCAACTTTATCCGAGAACTCCCCTACATGACCTGGCTAGCCAACGTCGTACTAGTGAAAAAATCTAACGGGAAATGGCGAATGTGCGTCGACTACACGGACCTCAACAAAGCCTGCCCGAAGGACGCCTTTCCCCTACAAACATCGACGGATTAGTAGATGCCGCATCCGGCCACCGATACCTCAGCTTCATGGACGCATATTCTGGCTACAACCAGATTCCGATGCACCGACCAGACGAAGAAAAAATAGCGTTCATCACCCCAGACGGGACATACTGCTACACAGTGATGCCCTTCGGCCTGAAAAACGCTGGAGCCACCTATCAAAGACTCGTCAACAAGATATTTCAAAACCTGTCCGGAAGCAAACTAGAAGTTTACATAGACGACATACTCGCTAAGACTGAATCCGACGAATAACTCACCGACGACCTCAAGGTCATAATGAACACCCTACGAAAGCACCAAATGCGACTCAACCTGGCAAAATGTGCCTTCGGGATGGAGGCAGGGAAGTTTCTCGGCTTTATGATCACGCAACGCAGAGTTGAAGCAAACCCGGAGAAATGTCGCGCCGTCCTCGAAATGACGAGCCCAAAAAACCTCAAAGACATCCAAAAGCTCACCGGCCGATTGACGGCGTTATCACGCTTTCTCGGGGCATCGGCTCAAAAAGCGATCCCTTTCTTCAAACTAATGAAAAAAGGAGCCCCTTTTAAATGTGAGACGGAGTGTGAAGAAGCATTCCAGCATTTCAAGAAAGTCCTAGCGGAACCACCAATCCTTGCCAAACCCCAAACAGGGGAAACATTCTACCTGTACCTCTCCATTACGGAAGAGGCACTCGTAGCAGCACTCATCCGTGAAAACATGAGAAAGGAACAAGAACCTATCTACTTCATAAGCAAAGTCTTGCAAGAAGCGGAAACTCGCTACTCACAACTAGAAAAATTAGCTTTTACACTCCTCACAGCCTCCCGGCGCCTGCGACAATACTTCCAGGCCCACCCCTTGACGGTCCGAACCGACCAGGCGGTCAAACAAGTACTACAAAAACCCGACCTTGCGGGAAGAATGTTAGCGTGGTCCATCGAACTATCTCAATTCCAAATCAAGTTCGAACCCCGGTACGCGATCAAAGCACAGGCCATGGCCGACTTTATCGCCGAGATGACCCCAGGAAACTCCACCCCCGAATCGTGGAAACTACATGTTGACGGCTCATCGAACGTCACCTCTGGAGGTGCCAGAGTCATTCTCGAAAGTCAGAACGGAGTCGTAATCGAACAATCAGTACGATACAAATTCCCAGTCTCAAATAACCAGGTAGAATACGAGGCTCTCCTGGCAAGCCTAGCTCTAGCTCAGGAAGTCGGAGCAAAGGTCCTAGAGGTAAACACCGACTCACAGGTAGTCAGCTCCCAAATCAACGGAGACTACCAGACACGAGATCCCCTACTCCAACAGTACCTCGCCAAGGTAAACAAACTAAAAGAAGGATTCGAGCGAGTTACCATACAGCATGTCCCTAGGGAACGAAACGCCAGGGCAGACCTACTTTCCAAACTAGCCAGTACCAAACCAGGACACGGTAACAAATCGCTAATCCAGGAAGTCGTCAAGTCACCCTCCGTGTCAACGACAACCAACGCTCATCTGACACTCTCGAACCAAGGATCTTAGACCTACCCTATCCTACAGTACCTCCTTGACGGAACACTGCCGCCGGATCCCAAAGAGGGAAAACGAATAAAACGGGAAGCCGCCAACTATACCGTTGTCACAGGATAGCTATACAAACGCGGATTCTCGCAACCCCTGCTCAACTGCGTCGAACCCGAGAACACGGAGTACATACTCTGCGAAATCCACGAAGGTTGTTGCGGCCACCACGTCGGAGGCAAAACATTAGCCCAAAAAGTCATCAGAGCAGGCTACTTCTGGCCCACGGTTATCCGGGATTCCATACAAATAGTTAAAAGCTGCGACAAATGCCAAAGGCACGCCAATATCCACCAAGCCGCGCCACACCAGCTCAGCATCATATCGGCAGAACGGCCATTCGGCACCTGGGGGATCAACGTCGTCGGACCCTTCCCTACGGCACCCGGTCAACTCCGGTATCTCATCGTCGCCATAGACTACTACACCAAGTGGATCGAAGCCGAACCCCTAGCCTCCATAACGGCAGCCCAATGCCGTAAATTCCTCTGGCGACAGATCATCACCCGATTCGGGATCCCCGAGATCGTTATCTCAGACAACGGAACCCAATTTGCTGACAAAAAGTTCAGAGAATTCTTAGAAGGACTACGCGTATCTCACCGTTTCAGCTCGGTAGAACACCCCCAAACAAACGGACAGGTGGAATCCGCAAACAAAATAATCGTCAAGGGATTCAAGAAACGGCTTGACGAAGCCAAAGGACTATGGGCCGACGAACTCGGATCGATCCTATGGTCATACCGAACCACACCGCAAACGACCACGGGAGAAACACCCTTCCGATTAACATACGGTGTGGAAGCGGTCATCCCGGTAGAAATCGGGGACCCAAGCCCTAGAAAAACGGTCGGCGGTAACGACGAAGAAGCAGAACGAGACCTCATTGACGAGGAAAGAAGCATAGCTCATATCAAAGAGCTAGCCCTAAAACAGAGAATCAGCTTAAGATACAACCATGGCGTCATCCGACGAGAATTCACAACCAACGATCTCGTCCTACGACGAAACGACATCGGTCCCCCGACCCCCAGGAGAAGGGAAACTCACCCCCAACTGGGAAGGACCATACAGAATCAAGGCGGTAATCAAAAAAGGAGCATACAAACTTGAACGGCTTAACGGCGACGAAGTCCCAAGGACCTAGAACGCCGCAAATTTACGGCGATACTACACCTAGGCCGACCTAACTAGGTCACCCCTTTTTACTTGTTTATGTATCTTCCCATTTTACAACTCTCAAATTTGCTTATCTTCCCATTTTACAACTCTTGAAAATTGCTTAAGTATCAATCCCGGGTACTCTTTCTCCCCAAAGACGGAGGGTTTTAACGAGGCCCACCCATCAATAAAATTCCATTAAAAGGCTATCCCTAAATTCTTCAATTTTGAGATGTCCCAAATATGGAACAAAACTATGGCCACGACTGGGGGACCGATCACCCCCCAGGCCCAACACACGGATATCCACGAAAATACGACCACACGACGGTCCGCTCATCCCAAACGGAATGAAATAAACCAAAAAATGGAACAGTCTTAAACGGAATATACAAAAAGGCCCGAACGGCCGAAAAAGTCATTTAACAAAATCCGGAGTTACGAAGTCACGGTTACACGGCCTACGGCCAAACCAAAATATCCAAAAAACAAGCCAAGTCTCAAGACAAAAATACAAAATTACAAAAGAGATAAAGCTACTCGACGTCGACTATCCGGCCATCACGAACGGTCTTGAACGCTCCCATCACGGACACGTCTACGCCCGGAGCCAGCACCAGGGCCTGTGCCTTCATCGTCTCCTCGGTAGCAGCAATCGCATCCTTATCATCAGCCAACAACTCCTTTTTCTCCCTCTTCAAGGCAGCAACCTCGGCCTTCAAAGCCTCCGTCTCACCAAGAAGCACGGCAGCCTGGGAACCCGTATTAGAAGCCTTTTGCCGCTCCTCACCCAGTTGAGAAAGAAGTGAAGTCTCAACCGCGGAAAGCCGGAGAATCTCTGCCCCGGCCTCCTCAGAAGACTTCATTGCCTTTTCCCTTGCAATCTCGGCAGCCTCAAGCTTCTCCTTCAGCTTAACCATTTCAGCCTGAGAGTGACGGAGTTTCTTATCCAGCAAACCAACTTGAGCCATCATGGGCTCAGCCTTCCGAACAACGACAGCATACTGAAGGAGGGCACGGTACACTGACTTGGCCTGGAACGAAACATCGTAACCATCAAAAAACGGCTCCGTACCAGGCATCAAGTGTTGATTAATAAAACCCGGGGCATCGAAACGACGATCCATCACACTAGGCACCAAACCCTCCTCCTCAAAAGTCTCGCTGCTCGGGTCCTCAGGCCTTTTTCTCTTCCGAAAAGCCTCAGCAGCCGTCACCACGACGACTTCAGAAGAGTTTGCAGGACCAGGAGAAACTTGAGCATCGGCCCATGCACCCGAGGAAACCACCTCCTGAGAAACCGGCTGAGAATCCATGGCAGGATTGGAGACAGGGGTAGAAGGAGACGAAGATCCCTCCTCCCGACCCATCGCGGCCTTCAACCTAGCCAAAGAAGTCAGCCCACCAACCATCTCAACTGAAAGAAACCAAAGAAAAAATCAAGTTACAAACTCGGGAAAACAAAACATAAAAAATTAGGAAAGAGACAGGGCAGACACCAATATACGCCCGACAAGCCTCGGGGTCTCCCATGACATCCCGAGGATTCAACGGATGCTCGCCAAACAAATGCCACAAAATGTTGGCGACATCCTTATCCTCCTGGGACAAGCCATCATAGGTGAACTTAGTCAAAACCGACGGGCCAGCACGGAAATTCCAGTACGTCGGAAACCGGCGGACGCCTTCCGGCGACAACCAAAACGGATGATGCCCCTGAACGGGACGCACCTTAAAATACTCCCTTTTGAAACCGTGAAAGGAATCCTCAAACAACCCAAAAATTCGGCGATGAGGCTAAAGCACGGAATGACATATATCCTTTCTTATGCTTTCCTTCTTTAGTCGGGAGAGTGCATAAGAAGAGAAAAAGAAAAACAGGAACAGAAGCCGGAAGGTCGAGATACCGGCACACCAATTCAAAAGACCGCACGGCAGCCCAACTATTCGGATGAAGCTGAGACGGCGCCACGGAACACCGACTCAGCAAATCCTGAACAAATGGCTAGAAAGGAAACCGCACGCCGAGCCGTGTAAACATCGACTCGTAAACCCACATCCAGTCCAGAACAGTGGGCGAATGAAGATTTAAATAACAGACACGCTCGTCGGCATCTGGAAGGGCAAGCTCGTACTACCGCTCCATCTCACCGCCACCACAAATCGCCCCCTGATCACGGAGGCGTTGAAGATCGGCCTCCGTCATCCGTGACGGAACGCCCCACACGTCGCTAGTCACCCAAGTGTAGCGAGCGGGGACGCCCCTGGAGGGAGCCACGGGAGCACCAACACCCTCATTTCTCCGCCGATGCATACCTAAAACAGGGAGGAGCACCACCATCAGCCTACCAACCCTACGCAGAAGCAAGAACAGAAACCTACCGCTACTGCCAAAACCAACACGGTGGTGCACCGCCACTACTAACCAAACACAACCACACTCAGCCCCCTCCCCCAAAACTCAAAATACCACCGCAGAAAACACAATGCAGCAAGGAAATAACAAAGTACAACGCATGGCAAATACAAAACAGGCATAGCACAAAACAAAAAAGAAGAAAAGAATCACACCAACCTAGAAACGGAGAAAAAGACCCTGGGGAAGCTTGAGAAGCAGAAGCGGCAAAAAAGCACCAGAGAACAGTAACACAGAGAGAAGAGAAGATTTCTTCAAGAAAGAACGAAAAAAGAAAAAATAAAACAAACGAGGGAATTGGAAGGCCAAAACGGTTACAAAAGGAGGGGGGCGAAAATACACAAATAACCCTAAAACAAGGTAAGGCTCATAGGGGCAAAAGAGGAAAATGCTCCCTCGCATTAAACACCTCCCTCGAAAATAGAAGCTAATAAAGCACGCCTCGAAGAACGCAACAGACGCAGTAGGCTCGGAAGAGTCACGTCAAACCAAAACGGTCAGACGAACCTTCCAGCAAAAGTCGAGGCCGAGACACCGATCTCACGACGGAGAATCAAACGAACACCCAAGAAAAACTAAAGACCCAGCC
>NC_029794.2:16208938-16219832 GCF_000816755.2 Arachis ipaensis | reverse complement strand
GAAACATCACAATCATCGAAAAACGGCTCCGTCCTAGGCATCAAGTGCTGATCAATAAACCCAGAAGCATCAAAACGCCGATCCATTACACTGGGCAAAGCCCCCTCCTCCTCAAAAGTCTCACTGCTAGGCTCCTCGGGCCTCTTCCTCTTCCGAGAAGCCTCGGCAGCCGTGACCACGACGACTTCAAGTGAGTTCGCGGGACCAGGCGAAGCCTAAACACTAGCCTGCACCCCCGAAGAGACCACCTCCTGAGAAACCGGCTGAGAATCCACGGCAGGATTGGAGACAAGGGTAGAGGGAGACGAAGACCCTTCCTCCCGACCCATCGCTGCCTTCAACCTTACCAAAGAAGTCAGACCACCAGCCATCTCAACTGAAAGAAACCAAAGAAAAATCAAGTTACAAAGTCGGGAAAACAAAACATAAAAAACCAAGAAAGGGACAAGGCACACACCGATATACGTCCGACAAGCCTCGGGATCCCCCATGACATCTCGAGGATTTAACGGACGCTCGCCAAACAAATGCCACAAAACACTGGCAACGTCCTTATCCTCCCGAGATAAACCGTCATAGGTGACCTTAGTCAAAACCGACGGGCCGGCACGGAAGTTCTAATACGTCGAAAACCGGCGCTCGTCCTCTGGCATCAGCCAAAACGGATGATGCCCATGGACGGGGCGCACCTTAAAGTACTCCCTCTTGAAATCGTGAAAGGAATCCTCAAACAACCCAAAAATTCGGCGATGAGGCTGAGCACGGAATGACATATATCCTTTCTTATGCTTCCCTTCTTTAGTCGGGAGAGTGCATAGGAAGAGAAAAAGAAAAACAGGAACAGAAGCTGGAAGATCGAGATACCGGCACACCAATTCAAAAGACCGCACGGCAGCCCAACTATTCGGATGAAGCTGAGATGGCGCCACGGAACACCGACTCAGCAAATCCTGAACAAACGGCGAGAAAGGAAACCGCACGCCGAGCCGTGTGAACATCGACTCGTAAACCCACATCCAGTCCGGAACAGTGGGCGAATGAAGATTTAAATAACAGACACGCTCGTCGGCATCTGGAAGGGCAAGCTCGTACTGCCGCTCCATCTCACCGCCACCACAAATCGCCCCCTGATCACGGAGGCGTTGAAGATCGGCCTCCGTCATCCGTGACGGAACGCCCCACACATCGCTAGTCACCCAAGTGTAGCGAGCGGGGACGCCCCTGGAGGGAGCTACGGGAGCGCCGACACCCTCATTTCTCCGCCGATGCATACCTAAAACAGGGAGGAGCACCACCATCAGCCTACCAACCCTACGCAGAAGCAAGAACAGAAACCTACCGCTACTGCCAAAACCAACACGGTGGTGCACCGCCACTACTAACCAAACACAACCACACTCAGCCCCCCTCCAAAACTTAAAATACCACCGCAGAAAACACAATGCAGCAATAAAATAACAAAGTACAACGCATGGCAAATACAAAATAGGCATAGCACAAAACAAAAAAGAAGAAAAGAAGCACACCAACCTGGAAACGGAGAAAAAGATCCTGGGGAAGCTTGAGAAGCAGAAGCAGCAAAAAAGCACCAGAGAGCAGTAACACAGAAAGAGGAGAAGATTTCTTCAAGAAAGAACGAAAAAAGAAAAAATAAAACAAACGAGGGAATTGGAAGGCCAAAACGGTTACAAAAGGAGGGGGGCGAAAATACACAAATAACCCTAAAACAAGGTAAGGCTCGTAGGGGCAAAAGAGGAAAATGCTCCCTCGCATTAAACACCTCCCTCGAAAATAGAAGCTAATAAAGCACGCCTCGAAGAACGCAACAGACGCAGTAGGCTCGGAAGAGTCACGTCAAACCAAAACGGTCAGACGAACCTTCCAGCAAAAGTCGAGGCCGAGACACCGATCTCACGACGGAGAATCAAACGAACACCCAAGAAAAACTAAAGACCCAGCCCGCAGTCAAATACCACACCTCCCAGCGACAGACCGACCTTGCTCGCTTTCCCACTGCGGGGGCAACTGTTACGGATCCGGCCTACGGATCTCGGACCCACGACTAAAACCGAACCCGGTTCCTCGGGTCCGACCCGTCTCCATCTTCCGGAAGGCCCGAAACCGGCCCTCTAGAGCTCCTAACCGACTTTCGAATTCAAACATCTCCCTTATCTTAGCCAGATAAGATAAGATAAGATAAGATGCTCACCAACACCTATAAAAGGAGGACCCAAGTCCCTCCAGGTATTCATTCATTCCTCACACCTTATACCTCTTAGATCCATTCTGACTTGAGCGTCGGAGTGTCTTTGCAGGTACATCCCCCCATTGCTCCAGTCAAGTGATCCGACATCTGCCTCAACCCGCAAGTTCTCGATCTATCTCTCAACCCGTACCAGAGACATCTTGTACATAATGTATTTGCATTGTAATTAAATTGATATTAGCTAGATTTTTATTTTCTCACTAAAAATATTTTTCTAAAGATATAACACATAAATTTAATATTTAAAAAATGAATTTAATTTTGAAATATTGACAATGTAAAATATATTACGCCGTCTGTAATTACATCTATTTTTTTAGATGATTATTTACACAGTCAATATAAATATAACATTACATAATTAGATACACGTGTAAAACTACTTTACACTGACAGCATCAAAATTAAATTTTTAAAAAATCTACATCAATTGAGCTATATAGTTTCAATTGGCTCCTACGTAAATGATATATAGGAAGAAAAAATCATATTTAACAATGTGATTTATGTTTTGATATATGAATTCTTATTTTTCATTTTTATATATAAAGGTTCACAATTTAAGCTTATCTTACTTTACTTTTAAATGTATCATAGTATGATTTATATCGATAAAAGAAATTAAAGAGAAAAAAGAGAGTAAAAATTGCTTGAGGTTCATATTTTTCAACTGCCACCTCATTAACACATATGATCTATTTGACAATAAATAAGAATTAATGTGACTAATTTTTTTATATATAAAAAAAATATTGGTGTTTTTGTTAAAAATGTAATTATTTGGTATAATTACAGGTAGGTAGATTTTGTAGATAAAAGGTCAACACGTAGGCAATATTCTGACAATATGTAGAGTGCGTGTTGGACACGTGTCATCATCCTGGCAACACATAAGGTGCATGTCACCTTTTTTATACATTCATAATACTGTAATACACTTCAAATATCCCATCTTCAACCAAAACATCATTTTCATCTCCATATTAAAAATAATTTCTGCAATTAATGTAAGTATTTACCTTTTCTTAATTCCATATACCAAAAGTTGCGCTGATGTGATTGTTTTCGGTTAGGCCAAATTTTTTTTTGACTAAATGACTATTTATACCCATAAAAATTGACATGTATGTATTTATATATTCGAAACGACATTTAAAAAAAAAATTTTGTTGGTCTTTTATATTATATACTCATACACACTTACACACACCACTACTATCATTGGTTCTATGACCTCCTGAACTTAGTCAAGGTTCGAACTCTTGTACAGCTCTTTATGAGATAGCAGATTCTACCACTAGCTCAAAGCCTCGGCTGCAACATTTTAGAAGTTTAAATATTGCTTGGTAAACCTATCCTTACATTATATTTAAGTGACAAAAAAAATACCAAATCAGTGAAACACCATGCGTTGGTGTGAAGTGACAAAGTTGGGGATACAACAAGAAAATAGGGCAAAAAATTAGAATAAGCCAAGAGAAGTTGCAAATTACCTAAATAAGCTAAAGTGAAATTTGTTTCAGCAATGAGCCAAACCATATATTTATATAATTCGAACCAATGTGGTTCGAACTCGAATCATTAATAATTCGAATCAGCTTGGTTCGAATTACACACAAACACACGCACACACATAATTCGAACCAGCTTGGTTCGAATTACACACAAACACAAGCACACACATAATTCGAACCAGCTTGGTTCGAATTACACACAAACACAAGCACACACATAATTCGAACCAGCTTGGTTCGAATTACGCACACAATAATTTATGGTATAATTCGAATTATGCTGTTAAAAAATTTGTGTGTAATTCGAACCAAGTTGGTTTGAATTAGTGTGTGCGTGTGTTTGTGTGTAATTCGAACCAAGTTGGTTCGAATTATGTGTGTGCGTGTGTTTGTGTGTAATTCGAACCGAGCTGGTTCGAATTACGTGTATGCATGTGTTTGTGTATAATTCGAACCAAACTGGTTCGAATTATGTAGAAATGGAATTCGAACCAGCATGGTTCGAATTATATAAAAATATGATTTGGCTTATTGCTGAAACAATTTTCGTTTTGGCGTATTTACGTTACATGATTCTTGACTTGGCTTATTAAGGTTTTTTACCCAAGAAAATATGTAATTTAATATGAATAATTTTACACAGTCAGTTTTTTCAAAAAATTTGATTAAAAGAAGCCAAGTGTAATTGCTAAAAAATAAAATTGTTATTGCCGAAATAAATAGAACGTAAAAAAAATTAAAATTGAGCCGTACCTTTTTGGGTCAATATATTGGGCCGTATCTTCAACAATGATCCATATGAAGTTGAACACTTATGAGTTATGGGACTCGAACAGTAATTAGGCCCAATATATTTTTCTAAATAATAATTTAGAAAATAAATGGATAAAGAGGTAAACCAACGCAGCCACACCTACTCACACAGCCACCGCAGCCGTCGCCGTCGTTTGGAAGCTCGTTGGCCGTCTCCTCTGTTCGAGCTCTCTCTCTCTCTCTCTCTCTCTCTGTGTGTGTGTCGCCGTTGTGTTTCTGTCACTGCCCTTCCTCCTCGCAGCCGGTGAGTACTGTGATAAATTGAGAACATTGAATATTGAGAATATTGAATGCTGTGTAGTTTGTTAAACACAGTCATTTTGCTGTTCATAATTTTGTTCATTTTTTTATTCATACCTGTTCATAAGCACTAATAATATTGAATGCTGTGTAGTTTGTGAATTTTGTTCATAAAATTTCTGTTTGCTGTTCATAATTTTGCTCATATTTGTTCATAAACAATGACAATATTAAATGCGGTGTAGTTTGTTAATTTTGTTCATAAAATTTCTGTTTGCTGCTCATAATTTTATTCATAATTTTGTTCATATTTGTTCATAAGCACTGTGATAATTCTGTTGCTGAGTTAATTGACTTAATTCTATTCATAAATTTTTTGTTTGCTGAGTTAATTTGGTTTGCTGAGTAGTTTTGTAAGCACTGTGATGAAAGTTTGTAAGCTGAGTTAATTTTTTTTTTTGTAAACGCTGTGATATACTGATATTTAATTAAATCGGTTGAATTCCGAATCAGTGAGCCGTTGAACCAGTGATTTTATCGGTTTATTGACTGGTCCGGTTCTGGCAAACTTGGTGTAGAGTGAGCTTCTTCACCTCAGAGCTTCTTCGATGGCGATGGTTTCTTCTCTCTCTGCGGCACTACTTCCTCCTCTTTCTCTCTCTACCTCTTCCTCCTCGCTCTCTTCCAACCTAAAGTTTTCGGCTTTGTGCTTTCAATCTGGTAACACCTTCAAGCTCAGAACCCCTAAGCTGCTTCACTCATCAACTAGGGTTTATGCCGCGCCTGAAGTTTTGGATTCGGAGGAACCGCTAGACGTACCTCCAGAAACCCTTGGTGATGAATCTGAGGCCACCACCTTTCAGGTCTGTGCATATCGCATTTCTTCATTTTTTGTTCATTCGAATTCGGATAACTTGAGTTTTCTGGATGGTGAAAATGATAATTGGAAATTGTGCAATGTAATATAGTAAATATCTATGTATGTTGTTTGATTTGTTTCTCAGAGTGCTTGGTCACTAGAATGAGATTGAATTCAACATTGAATGAATGAATTTAGCGAATGAATGAACTTAGCTCTATGATTTTCCTTTAGTTTTGTGGATTCAATTATGGATTAGGACAAGGAGCCTAGAAAGAAATTTTCTACCATTAGGTGGATATAATGTTCTAGGAAAGGATAACTATGCAAATGTTTAGGTTAAAATTTTATAGTTCAAGCTAAGAGACACACTTATCAAGGGCAAGTTTCTGTTGAGGGTTTAAGATTGGAATGTACAATGAACTTGTAAGTACTAATAGTGATTTATAAATATAATCCTTTCCCACTAGATTGAGTTGTATACATGAATCAAACAATGTTATTTGGTCTTTGTAAATTCACAGTTTTTGGAACTGAATTTCCAAGAGTGTTAATAAGAAATCATATTCTGTGAAAAAAAGAAAATGATATCCCGCCTAGCTATGAATGAATGATATCCATTCATACTTCTCCTGAATCAATTTGGTGGTTTTGTTGATTTTGTTGTGTTGTTTTTTAAGGTTGGAGATTCAGACACTCGTACCACTTCCTCAATTAGCATTGGTGGTGATCCGGATACAGTATATTCATCAACTCTGTTATATCTTGTTCCCGATTCGTAACTATTTTCCTTAATTCCTTATCAATTTCAGTTTATCTGAAATTTTCCCTCCATTTTCAGATGGCGCCTAAGCAGAAGATTAGAATCAAACTTAGGTCTTACTGGGTGCCCTTGATAGAGGATTCTTGCAAGCAGATACTAGATGCAGCAAGGAATACCAATGCAAAAACCATGGGTCCTGTACCATTGCCAACTAAGAAGAGAATTTATTGTGTTCTTAAATCGCCACATGTACATAAGGATGCTCGATTCCATTTTGAGATCAGAACACATCAGCGTCTCATTGATATTTTGTATCCTACAGCACAAACAATAGATTCTCTGATGCAGCTTGATCTTCCTGCTGGTGTGGATGTAGAGGTCAAGCTCTGAGCTATCGACATTTTACGGCATGTAAGGTGTGAATTTTTATTCTATGTATGTAATGTGATTGATCCGCATGCAAATCAAGTGTAATTTATAATGAAGGAATCCTAGAATATTTTACTTTTTCAAGTTAGTAAAGCCTGTATTTACCTATATCTATTTATTTATATCGTTATTTATTTCAACCCTATAGACTTAGTCCACAGAGTTGTAACATTTAAACATTTCAAATTGTAATGCTTGTAGAATGAATTACAATAATATTTTGGTTAAAATAATCTTTATAAAAAAGAGGTACATTAATATGAATTTTGACTTTACATGGAACATGTTTTTTAATCATTTCGTATATAATTGTTTGTAAATTGATACGTATCGTTAACTGAAGTTATAGTCATATATAATAATACTCTAAACAGGTAAAATTGATGAAAACAAGCAAGTATATTTCTTTCGTTATGTAGACTGGTCTAAAGATGATGAATTCATCGGTGAGATTTCATTACAGAAAAGTTAAGAATTGCAAAACACATACTTTTAATTTTTTTGCGATTCTTCACTAACCTTTAGTAAATGAATAAAATAACATGATAGTGTTTAAAAGAAGTTAATATAATTATGAGTTTACGAATAAAAAAGAGGGCGAAAATTAAAACATATACAAGTTTGTAGCTACTTCTTCTTTATGTTGCTTGACCACAATTATTGCTGCTGCTTTTTTTTTTTTTAGTTGGTTTATATTGATGTTCCGGTCAAGAACAAGATAAGCTTGCTCTCTAATTCAAAGATTGTGCAAACAAAATTATTATATGATTTTGTAGGCCCTAGACCTTTCTGACCTTATATAAAAAGTATATACAACATAAAGCATCAAATTTGGTAATTAATAAAACCTTTCTGACCTTTGTCAACCCAACACTAACCCAATTCTCTCTTCTCTTTCTTCTCAATCCAAAGTTCTTAACTTGCCACACCCCTTTTTCTCCTCTCACTCCTCTTCCTTCACCTAAAACCTTGCCTTCTAAGTCTTCTGCTTCAATTGATGCTTCAAGTTCAAAGTTGACCAAAAATAATTCAAGGGGTCAAAAATCTTCAGAAACAATTTCACTGATGGTGTTTGCAAGTACCAGGTGAAAACTCTTCAGACTACCCGTACTTTTCTTGAGGAAGTTCAAGAAAATGAAGCTGTGGATCTATGGCCGAAGATGAAGGAAGAGGCTGAACTTGATGTAACTGAGGAACCTATTCTGAATACCAATCCTCAATTCTGTCTCATGATTCATTGGAATCTGCTTTGGCCAATCACCTTGCTAACAGATTAAGCAGTGCAAGCCTTCCAAGTAACACACTCTTTGATCTTTTTGTTGGGATCTTGAAATCTGACCAAGAAATCATGGATTCTGTGAAGGATGATCTCAAAGCAGTTAAGGAAAAAGACCCTGCTTGCATAAGCCATGTGCATTGCTTCTTGAACTTCAAAGGCTTCTTAGCATGCCATAGAGTTGCTCATAAGCTATGGCTTCAAGGAAGAAAAGTCTTGGTAGTTATGATCCAGAACCGAGTTTCCGAGGTTTCGCAGTTGATATTCATCCCGGTGCTAAGATTGGAAGTGGGATTCTGCTTGATCATGCAACTGGATTAGTGGTTGGTGAAACTGCAGTGACTGGTAACAATGTGTCAATTTTGCATAGTGTGACTTTGGGTGAAAAATATTTCTAAGAGCTTATTTTATTAAAAATATATCAATAAAATTCATTTTTTCTATTCTTTTAAATATATTTACTCTTAAAATAATATTAAATATACTTTTCTTAAATAATAAATTAAAATAATACAACATATATAATAATTATTAGTTGAAATAAAACATAAAAAGAATATTTACTTATTTATTTCTTTATTTTTTGCGGATACGCGGATATACGGATACTAACACAAAATCCGCAATCCAATCCGATTAGTGTGCGGATATGATCCGATCCGATCCGAAAGCTTTGCAGATCGAATCCATATCCGCAATTTTTGGATCGGATTCGGATAAACACCGCGGATATGCGAATCGGATCCGATCCATAAACACCCCTATTGGTCTGGCATACATGAGAGAGTCCGAAACTCCCCTTCTATGGATTACTTTGAGACTTCAAAATCATCCTTGTATAAGAAGTAGGGGTGTGCATGGGCCGGGTAAAACCGGATTTGATGTGACCCAGACCCGACCCGAAATATATACCGGGCCTATTTATTAGACCCGAATCCGGCCCTAGACCCGATGAAACCTATACACTTTCGGGCCACGATTATACCGGGTAAAAACCGGGCCGTTAAAATTACATTACCTTGATACCTTCTTATAAGCTAGCATGTGAAAATATCCAAATTTATAAGACACCAACCATTATTTAACATGGTAAAATTCACTTAGAAAAATATAATAAGAACCAACTCTCTCTAAAATTAAAGCATAACCATAAGCAATACTAATATTGTCTAATAACACCAAATATTTAAATCAATATAAATAACACAATATTATGCATTAGTCTAAAATCTTATGCATTTAAAACATAAAACATTAACTTATAGTTTTATAATAACTAATAACACAAAATATTAAGGTTTACAATACTTAAATTCTACATAAGAATAGCCATCATCCATCACTAATAACACAAAATATTAATTGTGTATGATGACCGGGCCACTGGGCCGACTTCGGGTGACCCGAAATAATGACCGGGTCTATTTTTGAGACCCTTACCCGACACTAGACCCGATGAAATCACACCAAAATAGTCTCTAAAATGTTCGAAATCGAGCCAGGTCTTCGGACCGGGCCGGGCCATACACACCCCTAATAAGAAGATACGATTTCGTATCACAGTATGATTGATGGACCGGGAGGTCTTGGGTGATTGGGCCAAGGGGAACGAATTTTGCCCAAGGGCCAGATTTTTGTCGAGAAAACACTGTCCTTTTGAATAATATAAGAGTCAGGATGAGTTTCTAGATGGTACCGAGAATCTGGTCATTCCTCAACACTGTCCTTATCATTAATGATGAAATGAGATGCTTCTTTGTTCTTCTCCATCTTTATGCATCCAAAAGCAAAAGTAAAAGCAGTAGTTCCATACTTACATACTGAGACTCATTTTTGGTGACCCACGCAAAATAATGTATTAGAGAAAGAAAAGTTATATAGATCACATCCCTTTGTTTTATTGAAAGATCTTTTTGATAATATAATTCCATTAGGTTGGTAATCTCACACTGAAGAAACTATCGTGGGACGTGGATGGAACTGCAAATGCAATTATTAATGAGTCACAAATGTATGAGTTAACATGTGTCATTTTTAAAATGGTACAATATTATATTATTATTACTTACATATTCTACTTTCAACAAATCACTGACTATTAATGTCATTAAAACATTTTACACTATAATTACCTGCTAATTAATATACTATCGTATTAAAATTAATCAACAAAATTAGTTATTATTTATGTATAAATAATATATGTAACTATATATAGTTTAATTTATTTTTATTATATATTTTATATTTTAATATATATTTTATATTAATATTAATTAATTTTGGTAGCTAATTTTAATATACGTCTAATATGGTTAAATAAAAAACAACAGTTAGAATCATAAAAAGTAATTTGCTAAACTTTGGAAAAAACTAGAATCTTAATCATTTTGATAATTAAATTCAACCAAGATGGTTTAATAGTTTAAGAATTAATAATTAAAATTTTTAATTAAAAAATAAAAAACATAATAAAAGATTTAATTAAACTTAATTATAAAATTAATTTATTCTCTTATCATTTTTCTAATTGGCGTAACAACTTCACGTTAAAAGAAATTTGTTCCAAATAATGTAAAGATAAAGAGAAAACAAAAAGTAAAAGTGAAGAGACATTCCTTTTAATCTTTTGGGAGATATTAACAATTTAGCATATAGCGTAGAGATATTATTTGTGCTTATTTTTCTCTTATATATTGAAATGATATTTTTTTAATGAGAGATGAGATTTAAA
>NC_029794.2:16179735-16208913 GCF_000816755.2 Arachis ipaensis | reverse complement strand
AAACCAGTGATCATTTGCAATTTTCATAGTCAGTTTTTGTTATTTAAAATGACTAGAAAATCGTAAAAAAATGAATAATAAATTTTATTAATTATTTAATATTTTTTTATATTAATAGTTAATTTTAATAACTAATTTTACTATATACTGTTAAATATTTTTATATTTCAACATACGAAACAAAATAAATATACCAAATATTTACAGAGGCATACATATGAACTATTATCGACCCTATTTAAGTATAGCAAAGAAGTAACCTCATGGGGAAAAAAAAAGGAAGTAACCTCATGCGTGTGTCGCATAAAAAGAAGATACTTGATTCTTTTTTACATATAATGCTTAAATAGTGGGATTATTTTCACCATTATATTGCATTCTTTCAGCCATGGATTTCCATAAAAGGCACTCGGTTTCCCTGCTTTCAACTTCTAGCATGCTAGATGATAATCTCATAAAGAAGCTTCTCCTCACACACGATCCAGATGGTCGTTGGTTGGATTCTGAGACTATGCTTCAGGCTGTTGGAACTGTTATGTTTCATGCTTCAACAATAGTTAGTAATCATATTTCCACCCCCAAATGCATTCACACTATTAAACTCTTTATTTATTCATAACTCTCACTCTTCTTTTTCTCTTTGTCTTGTTTAGGATATAGATCCATAAACTATAGTATCGTTTTAGAATATAGATACTTACACCATCTATCAAGGATGATGAGGTCGTGAGATCCATAACTACTTCCAACACTATCCAAGATAGATGGTATAGATTTGGTGTCTATATGTCAAAAAATGATGATACCGTACATTATTGAACATAGAGATCTTAACCTTTTCCACTCAGAATATCATTAGATTCATAGTTTTGCAAGCACTGCTCAACAAATATATTGACATAAAAAAGTAATAATGATAGTGCCTTTTTTTTTCCTTTTACCTTACTGAAATGTTCAGATAATGATTTCTCAATTGGCTTTGCTTGCTTCAGGTGGCTTCTAATTTATCCTCTGCCTCCTTTCGAATTCTGAAGAACGACATAACCGAAATTGAGCAGCTTGATTGTTCCGAACCATTAGGATGCATCGTCAACAAAATTTCATACAAGGTATTACTTCAATTTCCTAAATTCAACAACACTGGATCACTCGACACATTCCTTGTAACACAAGTAATTAACATCTATTATAATGGCAGATTGTCTGCAATTGCAAACGCACCGCGGACGGCGATCTCAATTCAAGGATACTGAGTTTGTTTGATTTGATTAAGGATTATAGATGGGATGCGAAAGTAGTTCTAGTCCTAGCTGCTTTCGCTGCACGATATGGCGAATTCTGGCAACTCATACAGCTTCGGCCACAGAACACTTTGGCCGATTCAATAGCGAGGATTAAGCAATTACCCTTCAATTTAAGGCCACTGCGGCCACAAATCAAGGCATTGAGCTTGTTGGTTAAGACAATGATGGATGTGGCAATGTGCATTATTGAGTTTGAATCTTTTCTACCACATCAGCATTTAGAGCTTGGAAATGAGATAGTAACTGCCACAAAGTCTCTGGTGTATGTTGCTGTTTACTGGATCATTAGAAGCAGCTTTGCATGCTTTTGTCAACTCATGGATCTCAGAACCAAGAAGAAACATGACCAAGTGCATGTTCTTTCCCTTGAGGCTTAGTGATTAATTAATTCTAAAAACATATTCTTTTTGCTTACTTTCCCTCCGTTTCAATTTATCTGTCGTTATTTTATTTTTGAATAAATACAGTTACTGTAGACATTATACATGATAGTAGGATAAGGCTTTGTTGTTCTCGTAAATTATATCTAAATTTATTTAAGGCTAATATTGTAATTAGCATAATTTCTTACATTTACTAATATTATATATATATATTTTGTCCTAACCTGTGTGTTGTTTGGTTTCAGGTATTCAGATTCAACAATAATTGCTGCTTGGGAGCTCTCAAGTTTGACATATAGGTTAGGAAGTATATGCAACATTCTCAGAGCACAGGTGGATTTGTGTCACCAAGAAATAGGTTACTTTTCTGGTTCATAAGTGTTGTTTCTTCTTATAATGGAACTATAGTTATATATTAAAACAATTCTGAGTTATCCACTAATTAATGTTTCAGAGAGAAACGTACAAGACAAGCTATTGAATCTTGCTGATGAGGTTCACATTGATAATCAGAAGGTTCTCAATTTATTGTTTCCTTCAAAGAATTACTTGCCACTGAAGGATTGCTCAAAAAACGTGAAGGTATAAGCAGATCAATTGGCATATGAAATTCAAAAATACTATTTGTATACCAAAATCAACTATTAAAATCAGCTACTACCAATGTATTTGTATTCCAACATGTATTTTATACTGGTGGCTGACTTTAATAGCTGATTTTGGTGTACACGTAGCATAGTTGTATTAAATTATATTGAAAGTGATAAATATAGGAACATGATAATACAGTGATTCTCCTAATTTTGCAGCTTGGTGTGACTAAACTGAAACATAAGATAGTTCTTCTTTTAATCTCAAAGCCGAAGCTACTTGCGTTTGAAGAATTACTCTTACTAGTTCAGCAAACATGTGATCATCCTTTGAATGAGAGATTCAAGGACAGTTATGAGATTGTGTGGATTCCATTTCCATCTTCTGGTACATCATGGACTGATGCTGAACAGAGTAGTCTCGAATTCTTATCGAATTCTCTGCCTTGGTATGCTGTTTGGAAGCCAAGGCTACTAAGCTCAGCTGTAGCGAAGTACATCAAAGATAAATGGAACTACAGAGATGATCCTGTAATCGTCACACTCGATTCGAATGGAACGGTTGCAAATCGCAATGCTCTTGATATGATCATGATTTGGGGCGTTCGAGCTTATCCGTTTTCAGCTTCAAAAGAGGCAGAGCTCTGGGAAGACCAGAATCTCACAATGCAACTTTTGCTAGGTGATATCAACCCTCTTCTTGCATATTGGGTAGGAGTTTGTTTCATAGTGTATTTAGATAAGAAGAATATTTGTCTCTTGATATTTCTATATTTCTAACCTAACTGCTCAGCAACTCCTAAGCCAATCACCTTAACAACTTTGTCAGGTTGAAAAAGGCAAAAACATTTGCATTTATGGGAGTGAAAACCTGCCATGGATCCAACAATTCAGTGACTGCATAACCAAGCTCAAACAACAAGGCCTGCAGCTAGAAACAATATATGTTGGTCATAGTAACTTCACTGAACAAATAAAAAATATAATGTCAAGTTCTACTGAGATTAATGAGAGTAGCCAACTTTCCTTTACAAAGATGCAACTCTTCTGGATTCGGTTGGCGAGTATGAGAAGATCGAAAATCAGACTAGGAAAGACACCAAGTTCTGATCAAGTTTTGGCAGAGTTATCAGCAATGCTTGACATGAATGATAAAAAGGAAGGTTGGGCAGTGATTGGAAGTTGTTGTAAAGAAGATAATATTATAAGGCTTCAAGGAATGGTTTTGATGGATTTTTTAGGGAGATTTGAGGAGTGGAGTGAAGATCTAGAAAGGTTTGGTTTGGTTGGTACTGCAAGAAAGTTCTTAGACCCTAACTTTGTTGTTGAAGGTCCTTGCAATCACTCTTACATGGTTTCATCAAGTGAAGGTTCAACTCAAGGGAGTGTTGTAACTTGTCCAGTGTGCAACTGTCCTATGAAGAAGTTTGTGGTGTATCAACCATGATTGATTATCATAAAAGACAATTAGAGTTGAATTCCTTGGCTTTGTTATTCTTATAACCGTAAACTGTCTCTAATTTCGGCCTATGCTTGTTTTTGGTTGTTTTGTTTGTGGGACCAACATGAACTATGATATTAAAATGGGTGACAATGGTAAAAATATTTCTAACCTAAACCATTTTAGTTTTCGTTGGTTAATTTACTTTTGTTTTGGTTCCTTTGTTTTGAGTTGGAGACGGGAGAAGTTTGGGGAGTTGTTTCCTATTTCCACTTCTCTATATTGTCATATTTAACCATATTTTTATTTATAAACTTTTGTAATAGTCCAGTTTGGTGTCTTCTAATTCTTTTGGACAGTTAAAGAATTAGATTTTAAATCTTTAATTACTTAATTACTATGGTTTTGACAACTGAATTAAATTGGTCTTTTTTTCCAATCATGCTACACATCCATATAATTTTTCATTAAAGTCTATCCAAGCTGGCTCAATACCAACAAAACCCATTCTCATTAAATGAAACGTGACTCCACGCACCCAAATGCACGAAACTTTAATATATTCATTCGTGTCTTAAATATGAAACAACGTTCCTTCTTCAATATTGAAATCGCTACTGGAGAAGGTCGAATCTCTCTCAAAATCTCTCAAACTTCACTCGTGTTTTCTACAGAAATCGTTACTGGAGAAGAATTGCGAGAAGATTTCGAAAGAAAGAAGAAAACACGAACAAAAACAAGAATACAGACTGCGAAAAGGTATGATAAAAACTACTATTCATTTAAAATCTTGCAATCTCACATTTCTCTTGCATTTTAGGTTTACTGAATTGAGTTACTTCATTTAGTAGATTGACTTAATCTAATTCCATTTTTTGGCGTAACTAGGGCATAGAAATGGAAATGTGTTCATATTTTCTTTCTGTTAAGTGGAGTCATTTTCATTCATTTGATTGTTAGTGTGTTTAGTTGAGTCCTTTTGCATGCAGAAATTATTTACTTGATGATTGAATGTTTATCACGTTTTATTCAGCACATGATTGGTGTTCGGTTCACTGGTGTTTGCCATTTGATTCACCTGATTATTAGTGCGTTCAGTTGAGTTCTTTTGCATACAGAAATGTTTTTTTTACTGATTGAATGTTTATCAAGTTTTATTCAGAATATCAATGAATTTCAGTTCACTGGAGTTAGTTATTTTAATTCATTTGATTATTAGTGTGTTTAGTTGAGTCCATGCAGAAATAATTTACTTAATGATTGAATGTTTATCACGTTTTATTCCGCACAATATTAATGTTCGATTCACTGGTGTTTTCTGTTTTCAGAATTTTATGAAAAAAAAAAAAACAGGTAAAAATAAAAAATAATTTTATTGTTTTTTCTTTTTCTTTCAAAACCCAAAAATAAAAAATAAAAAATGATAAAAATAAAAATAGAAAATAAAAATCACAAACCAAACACACTCTTAAATATTCTTTAAAATTAATCTCTTTTAATTACTCCAACACATTCTAAGAACAATTTTGTGCTCAACACTTTTTTCTATATTTGAAGTCATCTGTCATTATATTTGTATTAGAAGTAACAACAAATATCTTTCTCAGTATAAATAACTAGATTATCTTTAAGAAACACATCATCCATTTTATTTTGAAATATTATTTTGACAATTCTCATAGCTAAAAATATCCTTTCCAACGTTACTGCAAATCAGTCTAATGATCGAATGATATGTTCTTGATTTTCCTATTGCTCTTGGTTTTGTTGAATTCAGATCAGTTCACGGTGCAGACAAAAAGCCAAACCATGAGTAGCCAGGAGAACTAATCACCTCTGGTTAGTTCATCAGACCAAAACTGTGTCTAGATACATCATCAAATTCAAGTTCATCAGAGAGTTTTAAATCTTGAACGATGAAGTAACTACTATTGATGCACAAGCATTTTGGGTTCAAATAAATTTCTGCTTATTCGGTTATTCCAACACGGCAAAGCATACAACCCAAATTGTTATTACCATAGAAAATAAAATATTAAAATGGAAGCTAGCGTCCAACAATATTCACTTCATTCTGCAATTCTGGAATGTTACTGTTTCCGAGCTGCTTCTCTCATAGCTGCCTTGACATATATTTCATAGCAGCATCCTGAAACATCATAAAAGAATGCAAGACATTGAAGAATCGAAGAATGTGTGATTGCATTGTGAGTAAGACCTACCATCTTAATCACAAACAGACCTCAGAGAAATGACAATATTGGAAATGCCCCAGACCACAAGGATAAAGAGAATAACATCCACATTTTATTGGCATTATTTATTGGAAATTCCTTGATAGTATATTTTTCTCTTCTAACATCGAAATGTGAAAGCAACTTTGCAGATTCGCAGAAAGGTGCTTAAGAACCCTGGAAATTAAGACTGTGTTGGATGAATCAAATACAATGAGGAGAGTTAGAGCTCTCAACTATATAAAACTACAAATGATTCTCAAACTAACTAACCGTGTGTTCTGCTATGTATCCCAACCTCCCAGCAACAGACTTTCCCTCCCAAATTCTGCCCTACCCTTTATTCTTATTCTGACTATTAACTATTTCATTACGTGGATCTACAACAGCAAAGATATATGGAGTTGGGAGAGCTCGTAACAATGACAACAACAAAGCCCTTTATTCTTATTCTCACTGTACAGGGTGAAAGCCAGGCTCATAAGCAACCATAAAATTTCCAACATATAAACAACGAATTTTAAGCCTTGAGAGAGAACAAAGCATCCATGATGGTTTCATTAGTCAAAATCAAAGACATCAGAAAAAAAAAATGTTATTCTACTTCCACTCATAAACCAAAACAAAAACAGGAAAAATAAAATAGAAAAAATAAAATACGACTTACCTGCAACGACAACAATTGTTAGAATATCGCCAATCTTTTTGAGCTTCTTAACCCTCTGTTTATATGACTTAAATGGCTTCAAAGCTGCATCTTCAGCCAAGAGCTGCAACAGTTGAGTGCCATAACTATAAGCAAACATTAAAAAATAAAATACAGATAAAAAAAAATATCATAAAAACCATGACTGCAAGACAGAAAAAAAGTTATCAGAAAGATTAGCGCATTAACTAAAGTTCTCTAATGTAGTCATAAAACTTTTATGGGGATTCCATCAGTACTCCTATCAAATTGGGAGGTTCATACCCTTATATTGTGTTGTGTGTCCAAGAAGTTGCCACTGGTTTTATTAACTAAAATGATTAAAATTTTAAAATTCATATAATTTGTGATCAAATCTCAACCATTGATTGGATAAGAGGTACTGAAACCCTAGTTTTTTTATACATGAACGCAGTAATACATCTACCCTAAGTCCCTAACCCTAACCCTATTCATTGCACCATTGGAGCCAAACCAACAAGATGTTGAAGCCAGATTCAAGAGATCATTTGAACAGTTTGCTTTAATTCAGCCCAATATTTTACTACATATTCAACCAATGAAATATTCGAAGGTATACACAAAACGTTTTATTGATCAACATCGTTCAGTAATGGGGGAAAAGAAAGAAGTAAAACTTAATAAATCGAAGTAACTATAGATAAGTGAAATACATTAGTTCAATTATTTGAACACAACAAAATTTTAGAAAACCTAAATAAAATAAACAGAAAAGAAAGGGTTTTAAAGCTTACCGCTTTTTCACGAGGCCCAGGTTCGATATGGTATTGACGGCGCGAGAGTGAAAGCAGATCTTCACCCTTCTGATCTCTCAAAAATAATAATCAGAAAGACAATGATATTTTATATTAAATAAATATTAAGTATTAATCAAAAAGAAAAGAAGAGAAAGGAAGAGGGGATCTTAGAAACCTGGGAGTGAGATCGGAAATGGGAAGCAATGGTGGTCTTGTTAAGCAAGAAGGCCATTTGGTTGTGTTGGTCAAAGTTCAGAGTTCTGAGAAGATAGAAACGAGAGAGCTGATTGAAAGTCGAAAGGAATCTTGTATAGTTTGTTACTGTCGGGATGGGGGTTGGGGAGGACGAAGGGGAACTTCTCGTTCTAACTAGTTTTCGACACGATAGAAACTTAGGTGTTTGAAGTTAATATCTGGATAAAAATTTAATCAAATTATCTAAATTATTTTACAGTTAACTATTAACTTTACGTGGCAATAGCCAAAAATCAAAGATGAAGTTGTAAATATTCAAATAGGAAAACGCCAAAGAACTTCGCATAGGAGATTTTCTTTTTAGAGCCTTAAAAAAAAACTGAAAAAGTTACTGTTTAACAGTTATATTGTCTTAAAATTAAAAAGTTGATAGTCGAAGTGTTTTTTTTTTTTTGGTTTGCAAGGGTCATATTGGGTCTTTTCTCTCTAAATTAACTCTATTTGTCTCTATTTAAAAGCAGAAAAAACCAATATTGTGAATACTATATAAATAACAATCATCTCAATCTGAGTAAATACTCTCTTCCACAATAAAATGCACACTTGAGAAGGAAAACACTATATAATAATGTCTGCTATGAAAATAACACCTCTAATTATACTACATTAGCATCCCAACCAAATTCAAAGTGACGGCCCAAACACATACAACAGCAAATAAAGGAGCATGTTTGTGAACCAACTTGGGTTGGTCGAGTAGTCAGCTCACTCGTCGCTTAAGCAAGTGTCGGGAGTTTGAACTCCGCCTTGTGCATGCAACAACTCATTAGCCAGCGGCAGACCCTTAAATAGAGCTCAGATCTGCGACGGATTAGTCCTCAATCTGTCGGGTTGGGAGATACCGTTTGGGTAAACAAAAAAAAAAAAGGAGCATGTTTGTGTCAATTAGATCAGATTTAACAAAGAAAATTGAAAACGCCACAAAAAGCTGAGATTAATTTCTTGGTTGTTTAAATTCTTGAGATTCAAAAGTCATCACAGACAGAGAATTTTCTTCTTAGGCCCATCTTCCTATAAACATCATAAGATGCCAAACACTCCCATATTACAGCGTTGACATAAAGTCATAAACAGATAAACTAGCGGGGTGAGAGAATGTACTTGTTTTAACTAACATGATTTGTTACATGCAGCAACAAGGGTTGTAAATCAAAAGTTACTCAGCTAGTAGAGTTAGTCCCACGTTGTAACCTAATCATGGAGTAGTAAGCACCCTTTGTTCCAACATTCATTAACTGGGAGTGTGAACCTTGCTCCACCAATTTCCCATTCTTGATCACAGCAATGGTGTCCACATTCTGAATTGTAGACAAACGATGAGCAATAACCACACATGTTCTTCCAACCATCATTTTCTCCAGGGAATCTTGCACTAGATTCTCTGAAACGCTGTCGAGAGCACTTGTTGCTTCGTCCATGAGAAGGATTGATGGGTTCTTTAGTATTGCTCTGGCAATTGCAATTCTTTGCTTTTGTCCCCCTGAAAGCTGCACTCCTCTTTCTCCACAGTATGTATCATATCCATCTCTCATTGAACTGCATTATTAGATAAATTCTGTTAATGAAAGCAATCAAGAACATTTATACATTTTTTTCCCTTCTAATTTTAATCTTGTGGCAACTAAGTTATATAATTGAATATGAGTGCTAACTAGTTCAAGAACTTGTTACAAATAGTTGAGAAATCAAGCAAAAAGATAAACAATGATAATAATAATAATGTACCTTATAAACTCATGAGCATTTGCAAGACGCACTGCCTTTCTTATTTCATCTTCAGATGCATCAATCTTTCCATACACAATGTTATCACGTATAGTTCCACCAAAGAGTGTAGGCTCTTGACTCACCAATGCAATATGTAACCTCAAACTTCTCAAATCAAATTCCCTAATGTCACAACCATCAATAAATATTGATCCATTAATTGGGTCATAAAATCTTTCAATTAGTCCAATGATAGTGGATTTCCCTGACCCACTTTGCCCCACCAATGCAATTGTTTTCCCAGCTTCAATTTCAAGACTAAGACCCTTTAGGATCATTTGTTCTGGCCTTGATGGGTATGAAAAGAACACATCTTTTAACTTCACATGACCCTTTATGTTGTTGTTCTTTCTGAACTTCATAAGCCTAGGATCTTCAGGTTCAATCTGAGTTTTCCTGTCCAAAATTGCAAAAATCGAGCTAACGGCTTTCCCGCTTTTCGCTATGTCCGAAGTCATGCTTACTGTCTCAGCAATTTGTCTTCCAGTTCCCATCAGTATTAAGAAAACTTGCAAAAGGTCATTTGAATTCACCATCTTTTTGTTTAGTAGCAATCCTCCATACCAAAATGTTAAGGTTATAGAAGCTGTAGTTATGAACTGTGACAACGACAAAATTGCAGCTGAAATCCATGATTGCTTTACGGTTTCCAAATGAGGTCCTTTCATTGAATTTTTGAACAAATTCAATACCCTTTTCTCTGATGAAAATGCAGCAATAGTTCTATGGTTAATGGTAGCTTCCATTGCTAATTGACTACCTTCACTTTGAGCCTTTCTTGCTTTACCTGACATACTTTTCATAAGCATGAATTTGGAATAGAAACAAGCAATGATCAAGGGCTGCATAGCTATCATTACCATTGCCACCTTCCATGAGACATATAAACCGAGTGCGAAAGCCAGGGTGGCAGTGACAAATACTTGAACTAGTAATGACATTCTTTCTGCTACAAGAGACCTGACCAAGTTTGCATCAAACGCCAAACGAGCGCAGATGGCTGCACTGCTGTTATCTTCTTGATCAAACCATCCTATTTCAAATGTAAGGATTTTCTCTAGCAGATTCTCGCGCACCCTTTTTAGCAATTTCTCGCCCATGATGGCGAAGCTCGAGTGCTGAATTAGGCCTGATATGAAGTTGACAACTGCTATGATGCAGAAAATTGATGAGTACAGCCTGATTTGTGAGACAATGCGCGAGTGATCGGTTATAAAGTAGATAGAAGCAATGAATCCAAGGCAATAAGAGTAAAAAGGTTGGCAAATTCCAGAGCCAATAGCACCTAAGCATCCTATCAGAGCATACTTCCACTCAGGGGAATTCATTCTTATCAAACGCCATTGCGAGAAACTTGCTTTTGAAGTTATCTCAGAATTCTCAGTGTAGTCATCAAAAGGGGACCCCAGAACACTGATTGAGTATATTGGTGAGGTGAATGAATGATGAGTTGGAGTACCTGGCATTGATCTTGGACTTGTTAAATATGACATAACTTGGGGACTCTTGCTCACATGATTCAATGTTGAATCTTCATTTTGATTTGTTTGTTGTTGTAGTTTTAGCATTTTGCTATAAGCACCACCTTGTCCATTGTTAAGTTTGAGTAGCTCAACATGGGAGCCAGATTCAACAACTCTTCCTGATTGAAGGACTACTATCCAGTCAGCATTTCGAATCGTCGATAAGCGATGAGCTACAATGATTGTTGTTCTGCCTCTTGAAGCCAAATCAAGGGCCTCTTGCACTATTCTTTCAGACTCTGAATCCAATGCACTTGTGGCTTCATCAAGGAGTAGGATTTTCGGGTTGCGAATTAGGGCCCTTGCTATTGCAATTCTTTGCTTTTGACCTCCAGATAACTGAGTCCCAAGTTGTCCCACCTGATAAAAAAATTATCAATTTTCCTAAGTAATCAAATTGATTAGATGAAAAATACTATCTAGGATGCTGCATATCATAATTCAAATGGATTAAACAAGATAGTAAGTATGGTACAAGAGGAGCAATTTTTTAGTTGATTTCAACTAATTTTGACTTGTTACTTCAAAAAGGGTCTCAAATTGATTCTTGTGAATAGAAAAGAACTAGCATTAGTCCTCAACTTGAGTAAAATCAATTGGAATCTAGGTGAGTTTAGGTATTAATGATCTAAACATTCTAAATAAATATTAAATCCTAATCTCGTCTATAATCAAAATATACAGAGGATAGTCGTTCTTAAAAATTTTAAATAATAAAATTATTTTTCAATAATCAGAAAATAGCGCCAAATTGATCTTTCATAAAAAATGTCAACGCGTGTAAAAAAACTAATATATCTTTCTTAAATATAAAGGACAAATTTATTTGATAAGAAAATAGTAACCGACAAGATTGAGAATTTACTCATAAATAAATAAAGTGTCTATATAGGAGAATACTTATGTCTTACTTGAGTTTCATATCCACTAGGAAGTTTAACAATGAAACCATGTGCATTTGCAGCCTTAGCTGCATCTATAACAGCTTCCATTGAAGCACCTTCCTTGCCAAACAGAATATTCTCCCTAATTGATGTTGCAAACAGAATAGGCTCCTGATTAACAAGTCCCATTTGTGACCTTAGCCACTTAAGCTCAAGCCTCTTTATATCATGTCCATCAAGCAATATCTCACCATATAAAGGATCATAGAACCTTTCAATCAAAGAGATGATTGTGGATTTTCCAGAACCACTGCCTCCAACTAGGCCTATTGTTTTACATGCTGGAAACTTCAGATCCAGTCCTTGGAGAATCGGTGTGTCCGGTCGTGATGGATAAGTGAAGTCAATTTTTGTGAATGTGATTTCTCCTCTCACATGGCTTAAGATCCTTCCTTTTTGTTGGTGAGAGTTTATGATTGGTATTTGCTCAATCATTTGGAAAATTCTGGTTGTTGCTACTTTTGCCTCTACTATGAAAGTTAGATTTGGAAGTGCATTCATCAGAGACCTGTATAGTTTTTAAATTGAAGTTATCATCAATGTCACGTGAACATTTTCTTCCAATATAATCTTGATGGGTTTTTATTCATTTACAAGTTCACTTGCTTATAAAACAAGAAGGATATTTGAACATTCCCAGTTCTAGATTTTACAATGAGAAACATACTAAAAGGTGTTGAAGGAAGTGCAGAGAGGATAATCACCTTACATCATCAATTATCTTATGTCATATTTAGACTCTATTTCTTTAATTAATGGTGAGTAACACCGGATAAAATCATATGAGAACTTCACATGAAAATATCTACTTGCTAAAATTCTTCACTTTAAAAAGACTCAAAACTTGTTGAATAGAATGGCTCCCTGCTTAAGTTCAAATTATTCAAGTCCCATCCAAAAAATACAAACAATATAGAATTTATTACTTCCATTCTTAAATAATTATCTTTTTAAATTACACTAAATCTTTTTTTTATGTAATCTTTTGTCCGAATAAACAGTTATTAAAGTACAACAAAAGGTGTATTCAATTACGAGTCAATATATGCAATGCAACTGTTGCACTAATGTTAAATCTTTCCCTTGGAATATCGTAAAACTTCAACCATTTATTAACCGACCAATTAACTAAGGGAATCAACTTTCTTCTAGCTAACAAAAATTGAGACAACTTTATTTTTCAGCTAACAAGAGAGAGGGAACAAAGACAGAGTTAGAGAGAGAAAGAATGACAAAATATTGGCTAAACGTTGGTTGGAAAAAGTTGGTCCCATTCATCTAACTCTAAAGGGAGCGTTTGTTTTGAAATATTGAGACAGAGATTGAGAGACTGAGACTTAATATCATATTTGCTGGTTCAGGTACTAAAATTTCTGTCTCTGTCTCCAAAATTTTAGTATTTCAGTACCTCCAAAATGTGGGAACAGAGAGGATTAAAATTTTTAGAGATGGAGACTAAAACTTTAATAATATTTTATACTTAAAATACCTTTATTTCAATTAATTAATTTTAATTTTACCCTTTGTATAAATTAAATTAGAATTCCATTCTTGTTTTAATTTCTGTCTCCCACTTTGCACCAAACAGAATACTAAGATTTATTTCAATTTCTATCTCTTAGTTTTTGTCTCTCGGTCTTAGTCTTTCCGTTTCTGTCTCTCCACCAAATAGGTAGCGTTTGGAAGACTGAGACTGAAACTGAGAGACAGAAACTGAAATAAGTTTCAATAAGTCAGTATTATATTTGGTATAAAATGGGAAGCAGAGACTGAAATAAGAATAAAACTCTAATTTAATTTGCACAAAGAATAAAGTTAGAAATAATTAATTGAAATGGAAGTATTTTAGATATAAAATGTTATTAAAGTTTCAGTTTCCATCCATAATAATTTCAGTTTCTTGTGTCACCATTTTTTGGAGGTACTGATACTAAAATTTTGAGAGACAAAGACTGAAATTTAGTACTAGCCTCAAATATGATACTGAGTTCCAGTTTTCCATCTCCGTCCCATTATCTCAAAACAAATGCTATCTTAGACAGCCGTGTATACGATCCATGGTAGTTAGCCCAATAGCATTGCAGTTTAATAAGTAGTTTAAACTTTTGGAAGAAAATCATAAATAAAAAGAAAAATTGAAGATGTACTTACAGTCCTCCGTAAATCATGCAAATTTGAGCAGCAAACACAAGTCCGCCTCTTTCACCTGTAGTCCTGACCACAACACTTCCAACCCAAGATTGAAATGCCCAAGTAGCATAAAGCAACCCAAAGCTACCAACTACAACACCCTTTGTTCTCCCTAGCTTTATTCCCAGCTCCATACTCCTTTCAAGAGCAGAGCTAAACCTCTTTAGTGTTTCTTTCTCGGCAACATATGAATAAACCGTTCGAATCGACGAGATAGCTTGTTCCGCTATGCTCCCTGCTACGCCATATGCATCCTTCATTTTCTCCCCAAGATCTTTCATTTCCTTCCCAAATATGATTGCTGGCATGATCATCATTATTGAGAATGGAAATGCAGCTATTACAAGCCTCCATGAGAGGAAGAGTCCTACTATGAAGCTAGAAAAAAATGCTGAGAGGTGAACTAGACAGTTCGGTATCTGTAACAATACATCAAATTTGAATATTTTGAAAATTAAATCTTGCATGTTAGAATGTTAAGCCTATTAAATCTTACCAGTCATGCAAAACAACTTGAGTATAAACATAAAAGCAATAATATTATTGAACAGGAAGAAGAAAGGTTCCGCAAATTCAAAACAGCACCTTCTCAGCCATGGTGTCTTGGATTGTTTGGGCATCAGAAGTTATGGTAGAAATTACTTGGAAGGTCTTTGAAGAATCACTATCGGCTTGCTTGTCAAAGAAGCCAACATCTTGCTTGAGAACTGATTTAAGATATTCAATTCTCATGCGACAACTTTGTCTTTCTGCACTTCTTGTCCAACATACTGCTTCTGCAAAATAATTGTGTTTGTGTTATTCTCTTGGCATATATATACAAGGTTATTTTCTTATCATTGGTAACTAACTATGTTCTTGTATGCAGGACGGATCCAAGAATTTTAATACGGAGAAGTCGAATATAATTGAGATAAAAATTTATTATATAATAAAAAATAATACATATAAAATTAATAAATTATATAATATTTTTTATTTTTTAAACACATATATCATATATAAATATAATTTCTTATCGTATATTTTTATTTTTTAAACCACTACTCGTTCTCTCTAAATCGGCCCTACTTGTATGACAAACTGTAATAAGAATAGTGCATAATATAAATTCATGAAGTTTTATATTAAAAAAACTATAAGTCAACTTTTATTTACTTGATCCTAATCCGTTTAACTCGTGAGCTATTCAAATTAAACCAAATTAACTCCTAAACAAATCGTGATTTTACTATCTCGATTCGCCTTACTGTAACATAGATTTGTCACTGAAGATTTGCACACAACACATACAAATACTGTGAATAAGAATATTAAACTCACTAAATTTAGGAATTTATTTATGGCCCTAATACATATCAATGATTTTAAGATAAGAGACCAAAAAAAGGGAGAAAGTGTCTAGCAGGCCACATTGTCTAATGTCTATGGAACAAAATGTCGAGAATTGCAAGAATAATACATACCAACAAAAGCACATACAGCAACCCCGATGGAAATATACAGCAACTTGAGAGCGTACTGAAATAATCATAAACAAAATTTGGTGAGATGCTTATGCCATATACAATGGCATCAACCATGGTAGGGTACGTGTACGCTAAATATCACCCATCAAATCAATTTCATATAAAATATTTATTAAAATATAAAATATATATTAAAAATAAATTAATAACATATATATTTATATATAAATATATAGTAATTGATTTTTTCTTTGCATATAGTATTTTTGCAATGACATACTATCTGACTGAACTTTAAAATTATTTCACACTGACTACATGTCTACATATAAAAAGAAAGAAAAATTTAAGGGCCAGTAATTTTTGTGTTTTGTGACCAGCATTTAATTATTAAAAGAAAAGTGAGTGATCTCTCACTATTAAATATAATCTTATACCATCAAAAATACTATTGATGACTAATTAATAGTTACAAAATATAAAAATTGCTGACCTCCTAACTAGCACTCCTCTAAAAAGAAAATGTTTAAATAAGTTTTTGGTACTTATAAAATATTTAAATCATTAACGAACTTTAGATAACATATTTTAGTCTCGGCACATTTTTTTTAAAAATCTTTTAGAATTAATTTAGTTAAACAAATTTATTCATTTGTTGTTTCAATTAAATTTTTAATATGTGTTGGATGAATAAGTTTCTAAAAAAACAATTATATTAAAAAACATCCTTCTAAAATAAATTAATCTCCTTTTAAAATAACAAAGAGATCAATTATGGAAAAAAGTTCAGAGACACCCATCCCATAAGTATTCACGAAATGAATGCAGATAGATGTGAAATTACCAGATGCCTTTTAATTTATAGTAACTATCTAAATGCTTAGAATTTTGAATGACACGGATGAAGATAGAACTTAGGGATAAGAAAACTTTTCGAGATGCAGAGATCCGACTGTGAGAAATTTTTTTTGCGGGAATGGGGACGGAGACACAATTCTCTTGAGGTAGGCGTGGGGACTCGAGCGGGAATTTCCGTCCCGTTCTCGTTAATCCCCAAAATTCATAAATTTATTGAATTGCTTTTAATAGTTGAATTATCTTAATCCTCATTTGCACAGCCCTTCTTCAATTTAGAGATCCCTAATGTTGTCCCTCGCCACTTTCTCTTCTCGCCGCGTTGTCACGCCTCACCATACCATCATCTTCACTGCGTCGTGTTCTCTATTTGCAGTGTTTCTTTTCGTAACTCTGTCGTTGTATCCATTCTCCTCTCTATTCTCCCACCTCGTCCGTTGCTTTGTCCTCTGGCTCGCCGTTGCGTTCCCCACTGAGTCATTTCGAAAGAAGTCACCATCTTGTCGTTTAAATTTTTTGTATAAAATCTTGTTGTTTTTGTATAAAATAGATATTTGCAGCTCTATTAATATATAAATTAATAATTAGTTAGAACTATCAAATAGATGGGGAATGGGGTTCCCGCAGGAAATAAGACTCTGTGGAGAATGGGGATGGGGAGTAATATTCTCCCATGATAGGAAATGGAGTCGGGGACAGAGAGCAAATTTGGGGGTGAGAATGGGGAGCATGGAGACATCTTCCGCCCCAGCCTTCTTGTCGTTTAAACTTTTTGTATAAAATCTTGTTGTTTTTGTATAAAATAGATATTTGCAGCTCTATTAATATATAAATTAATAATTAGTTAGAACTATCAAATAGATGGGGAATGGGGTTCCCGCAGGAAATAAGACTCTGTGGAGAATGGGGATGGGGAGTAATATTCTCCCATGATAGGAAATGGAGTCGGGGACAGAGAGCAAATTTGGGGGTGAGAATGGGGAGCAGGGAGACATCTTCCGCCCCAGCCGTGTCCCGTTGACATCCCTAATAGAACTTTATGTTATTTTCTTTTAAACTAATAAATTTTTTTATATTTAATGTATCATGATTTTTAGTGTGTAAATTGGATCGTATTGGATAGGTTAGATTTGGTTATGATTATTTTGTTATGTCATTTTGGTGCTTAGATTTAAAAAAAAAAAAATCAATTAATATCTAAGAATACCCGGAGATAAAGGCACAAATAAAAAGAATTTGCATTTCTCTTGATGAGGTGTGGCGGGAGTAGGCTCTCATGGATCCCCACCATAAATCCCTAGTCTAACAGGAATAATTTTCAATGATTTGTAAAGAATAAAATTTATTGAGAAAACAAAATGTCTGATTTAAAATTTTTTAAAAACTAATTTAAATATTTATTCGGCCCAAAAATTAATAGTAGAGACTAAAACTAGAACTCAAAAAAATTAAAGAGACCAAAACTAAAAGACCAATATTTTATAAAAACCAAAAACTTATTTAACCTGCTATTTTTTGGAAGTGATATATATATAAGTGTAAAAATACTTCAGATAATTAATCGTTTATTGCTATGTAAGCAGAAGCAAAAGAAGAAAGACACAATTATGAAAAGAAGAAAAATAAACTATTGAGTATGTGAATTTCAATAATTTTTTTTTTTTTAAAAAAAAAGAAGTAATAATTATATGTTATGGTAGCTATTTCGCTATACTAGTAAAAGAAATAATGGATCAAAATTTTGAGTTCCCCCACAATCGCAGTTCATGTATGTTTATTGATTTTCAAACATGCAAGTAATAAATTACCTTGTCTATGATATGCTTAGGAACAGAATCTCCAGAACCACGTGCATAATCGTCAATCAAACTCCCAAAAACAAACATTGTGATAGGTGTTTGTAGCCCATCCCCTATGCAACCCATAGTTCCAAACAACAATAGCAATTTGTCAACTCCATCCGCATAACGAAACAATCCACCTTTCTTTCCCATTTCGCTCTCAGCATCACCAGCACAATTGTTAGCGCATGTTAATGTCATAAAAATTATTCTAGTCTCTTGCTTTTATGCATAGTCATCTATGATTCTAGTGTTTGTCTATTATGACAATGGATTGGCTTATTATATGCTGGATTTTCCAGTTGGCCGGCTCTCTTGTTTTGATATTGGGGGGTTCCTCATTTGGTGTCACAATATGAGACGTTGCAGGTTCTCCTAAGCAATGTTGCATTGTTGCTTTTGTAATTTAGTGTAACTTGATAGTTACTGTAACAATGAAAAAGCCAAAAGGGTAATTTTCTCGTTCGCTTGTATTGAAAGATAACAAATAACTTTCTTAAATAACATGTTAATACAACGATGATGTATGTATGTTATTTTTGTCATATTATTTTTTAAAAAGATACTATTGGTACACCAAATATCATTGATATCCATATAAAAATGTAATTATTATTAATTAATTACAGATGTTGATTCAGTTAACAAATAAAGTCAAATTCACGTTATAGATTATATGCTTCCTAAATAATAATAAACATCCAACATATCCCTACCTTCTAGCATTTATGTTTATATTCAATTTTAGTTTTAAAATTTTAATTTTATTTTTTCAAATTGAACACAGTATTATTGCACTCCTTTGTCATTTTTTATTGTAATTTTCATGGTTTTTTTTTTCATCATCATTCTTTTCATTAAATCATTGTAAAACTTTACTTAGTATATTCCAATTCATTCTATATTTTATTGGATAAATATCCTATCCAACTCCGGAGTTTTTTCTCATGAGACAGTAGGACCGTCAAAATGGGCGGGCTTTGCCTCTAAAATTAAGCCCGTTTAAATTTTGGGCTAAACAGGCTAGCCCGCGGGCTAAACGGGTGGCCCGTTTAATTTTTTTTAACATTTTTAAAAAAAATAGCACTTTTAGCTAATATTTCTCCTGATCCGACCCATCAAGTAAAAAATATATTTTTTAATGATTTTTTACTTAAAAGTGATATTTTTTGTCAAAATATTTTTCAAAAAATAAAATAAAATGATAAACGGGCTGACCCGTTTAACCCATCGGGCTTACCATAAACGGTCCGGGCTAGAAAATTCTGGCCCGTGAGTAAAGCGGGTTTAAACGGGCCAGCCCGTTTAACCCGCGGGCTTAACGGGCCGGGCCTAAATGGGCTAGGCTAGCCCGTTTGACAGCCCTATGAGACAGCGCACCTTAATTCTTTTTAAATCTCAACCAGGCCCCCACCCATTATAAAAAATGGATAAATCGACCCCTGCTACCAAATAACAAAAGATTGATGTGTCAGGTAACAGTGTCATGTGTTACCTTCGAATGGTTACAGGGGCTATAAACCCCCTCCCTACCCCTCCTCCTTTTTCTTTCTTTTTGTTCTTCTCTTCACTTGTTCAATTCTCTGGCAAGAAGTAGAGAAACGATGTCGTGCCTCAACATCTCCACGAATGCCTCCCTCAACGGCGTCAACACCTCCTCCATCCTCTTCAAAGCCACCTCCATTATCGCCAATCTTATCGAAAAACTTGAAGCCATTAGCTTCTTCTTTCTTTACAATTTCTAGATTTATTGTTTGTTACTGAACAAATGGAAGTTTGAATTTTTATGCGTGTATGACGTGGTATATTATATAGATGGTGCTTAAATTTTACCTACTTAAAATTTCTTTAGATTATTAGGTATTTTAGATTTACCTTTTCTGGTGATGGTTGTAACACCCTAATTACCCTAAGCCTTATCTCATGCCGTAAAGCAAAGGTTAATCAAAGGTTACCACAATTTTAAGGCTTATACATAGGTATATATAGAAGGAATAATAATTCTAGAAGCCCGATGAAGAAATAAGCTCAAAGTCAAAGTTCCAAAGGCACAAAACATTCATACGAAGCTATAAACTTAAGGCACAAGATAGATATACAAGATAACAAAATATAAGTATATAAGAGAATATAATAGTCATAAGGAACTAGCCTCAGGCCGCGGAGTTTAGGCCGACTAGTTATATACAGACATATAGAGTTTTAAAAGTTAAAACAACATATACAAAATATCTCTCTCAAAGTAAGCCTCTAAGGCAATATAAATATAAAAGTGAGAGAACTAATTGGTGCACGAATTGTGAATCACACTTTTCACAACTCGTACCACTAACCAGCAAGTGCACTGGGTCGTCCAAGTAATACCTTACGTGAGTAAGGGTCGAATCCCACGGAGATTGTTGGTTTGAAGCAATCTATGGTTATCTTGTAAATAAACACACCAAACTTAGAGGTTTGCTTGTCCTCAAGCAAAAGAAAAGAAAGGAGAGGGATAGAAGGAGATTGAGGTGCACTTGTTGATGGAGGAGGGGGAGGCCGAACCCAATTTAAAGGGGTGGGGGGTGGATTTTCGAAAAATTGGAAGAGATAAGATAAAAAGATCGAGTTGAAAAAGATAAGATAGAAGATATAGTTTGATTTTGAAAAGATAGGATAAATTTTTGAAAAAGATAAATCGGGGTTTTTGAAAAAGATAATATGAAAAAGATATTGAAAAGATTTTAAAAAAGATAGATTTGTTTTTGGAAAAGATTTGAAAAGAGTTGGATTGAATTTGCAAAGGGGGTGTGTGCTTATGAATTAAGATACATTTGATATTTTGAGGGTAGGATTTTTAGAAATCAGGGTTCTTGACATGTTTATGTAAATGAAATCATGTATTGAATCATAAAATTATAATTTAGAATGGAAATACGTGTGGGATTACTGGATTTGGCTCCTCCCTGTCCTCCTGGCGTTTGAACGCCCAAACACTGCCTGTTTTGGGCGTTCAGCGCCCAAATGCTGATCTCCTGGGCGTTCAGCGCCCAGTTGCTGCCATTCCTGGCGTTCAACGCCCAGTGGGTGGCCATTTCTGGCGTTGAACGCCCAATTGCTGCCATTACTGGCGTTCAGCGCCCAGTGGATGCCCATTTTGGGCGCTGAACGCCCAAAATGCCCCTTTACTGGCGTTTTCTTGCCATTGAGCTCCCTTTCTCTGTTTTGTGTGCAAATTCCTTCTGTAACCCTGTAAACTTATACAAATGATGCTGTACCTTAGTGTCAGTGAACTTTATATAAACAAATAAAAATAAAAATAGGGCAGAAATGCTTAGAGGATTAATGCCCCATGGCTGGGTTGCCTCCGTTTTGGATATGCTTTGTCTTCTGAATCTCTGCTTTCCTCTGTCTTCTTGTTCACGCACACACGTCCCCTTATGGTAAGCTGTGTGTTGGTGGATCACCGTTGTCAATGGCTACCTTCCATCCTTCCAGTGAAAACTACGCTCACGTGCTCTGTCACAGCACGGCTAATCACCGGTTGGTTCTCGATCCGGTTGGAATAGGATTTACTATCCTTTTGCGTCTGTCACTAACGCCCAGCCTTCAGGAGTTTGAAGCTCGTCACAGTCATTCAATCCTTGAATCCTACTCGGAATACCACAGACAAGGTTTAGACTTTCCGGATTCTCATGAATGCTGCCATCAGTTCTAGCTTATACCACGAAGATTCTGATTAAGGAATCTAAGAGATACTCATTCAATCGTGTATAGAACGGAGGTGGTTGTCAGGCACGCGTTCATGGTTTGAGGAAGGTGATGAATGTCACGGATCATCACCTCCATCACAGTTATGCGCGAATGAACATCTTAGATAGGAACAAGCGTGTTTGAATGGAAAACAGAAATACTTGCATTAATTCATCGAGACACAGCAGAGCTCCTCACCCCCAACAATGGGGTTTAGAGACTCATGCCGTCAGAGAATACAAAGTTTAGATCTGAAATGTCATGAGATACAAAATAAGTCTCTAAAAGTTGTTTAAATACTAAACTAGTAGCCTAGGGTTACAAAATATGAGTGGACTATGATGGATGATGCAGAGGTCCACTTCTGGGGCCCACTTGGTGTGTGCTGGGGCTGAGTTTTGAGTGAGTCACGTGCAGAGGCCATTTGTGGAGTTAAACGCCAGTTTTTATGCCAGTTTGGGCGTTCAACTCCAGTTTTTGTTCCTTTTCTGGCGCTGGACGCCAGAATTGGGCAGAGAACTGGCGTTGAACGCCAGTTTACGTCGTCTATCCTTGTGCAAAGTATGGACTATTATATATTGCTGGAAAGACCTGGATGTCTACTTTCCAATGCAATTGGAAGCATGCCATTTCGAGTTTTGTAGCTCCAGAAAATCCAATTTGAGTGCAGGGAGGTCAGAATCCAACAGCATTAGCAGTCCTTTTTCAGCCTGAATCAGATTTTTGCTCAGCTCCTTCAATTTCAGCCAGAAAAATACTTGAAATTACAGAAAAACACACAACTCATAGTAAAGTCCAGAAATATGAATTTTTCCTAAAAACTACTAGATATAGACTAAAAACTAACTAAAACATACTCTAAACTATATGAAATTATCCCCAAAAAGCGTATAAAATATCCGCTCATCACTAATCAAAATAACCAAAAGACTCCAAAACATGATAAAGGTCCTCCGCTCTGTCACCATCAAGCAACACACCAAGGTGGGTTACGACATGCATCTGAAAAACAACAACAGAATATGGTATGAGAACTGGAGGTTCTCAATATGGTAACAGTGCCCAGTAATGTAAGATATAAGACTTCGGGACGCCAGAGGCAATCCTAGAGCTTCTTATCAATTACGAGATTCAACTTAAAGCATACTAAAATTAAAACCATGACTTTAAAAACCATAATGAAATAAGGGAATCTAACTTAGTGGATTTCTAATCTAGCCATTCTCCGCTGTCCTACAGCCTTCGCCAGCCTAACCACCATGCGATCTCATCGCCACCGCCTTCCGAACCTCCTCAATCCCAGTAGAAAACACAAGTAATAACAATGCAAGTAAAGCACAAGTATAAACATGTATATCAAGTAAATTCAGGAAGCAAATAATCATGTTATACAATTAGGCAAGCAATTCAAGTCAGAAAATCAAACAAACGGATAAAAGATGCACATAATGAATGCCTGTCCTATTTGACTGTGATATCACATTGTCGGTTCAACTGCTAACCCGACACATCTCTATGGAGATGTCACCTTTCAGTCACGAATAAATGGAAATTCCCTGGGATATCGTGCCCAGCACACGATCCAGGATATAGTGCCTGCACACTTCTTGTGAACCGAAAGAATGTGAGCGGGATACTCTGCTACAGACCTCACATCTCAACGTAAGCGAGATTAACCACCGTTCTTGCCAGGCGCATAGCTTCTCAACAGTCTCAGTATAAAATAATATAGCAGTGATTTTCATAAATCATTTTTCAGTACATCAGTAATCCATCATTCCACTCCAAGTCCTAGACTCATCTCAACCACCGTCAATTCATAATTTCCACAACTCATTACCTTAATCGTCATTACAGTACTCTGTCATCTCACTCAACAAATCCTTCCTCAGTACTCCAGAAACCTAAAGCTCCGTCTTCTAAATTCATGTAAAATTCATCTATTTAAGTCACTAATTCTCCTCTATTAGTCTTTAGGCCTAACTACAAGATATTACTCTTAAACTGCAACTTAAGGAAGTTTGGAAAGTTAGAGAACCCTTGAAAACGAAGAAAATAATTTTTCAGCAAAATAGGAGTCTCGCGTACGCAAGCCCCTGCCTTGCGTACGCATGCTGTTGAAAAAGGAGTGGTCGCGTACGCAACCCCCTGCTCGCGTACGCGAGATGCCCAACCCGAATGGGTTGCTCGCATCGCGTGTTAAAGTTCACGTACGCAAAGGTTGCATTTTTTATAGCTTGCGTACGCATGCAAGGCCCGCGTACGCGAGATGCTTAACTTGAATGGTTTGGTCACGTCGCGTGCACTGTGTCGCGTACACAAGGGTTAAAAATCTGCTAGCTCGCGTACGCATGCAGTGCCTCATCGAGATGCCCAACCCGAATGGGTTGGTCGCGTCACGTGCACTGTGTCGCGTGCGCGACCCTTACCAGACTTAGAAAATTTTAAAGTTGCAGAATTCAGTTTTAAACAACAAACTTCAAACTTTAATAACTTCCTCTACAAAAATTCAATTTCCTCAAAATTTATATCAATTTAAAGCTCTCAAAATAACTTTTAATTTAAAATAAAGTTCATTTAATTTCAAGCTTTAAGGCTCAAATTATGGTCCGTCAAAGTTCACAAAAAATAACTAGGTTCTCAAATTTCCAAAATTCACAATCAAACCAAATATCTTACATTCAAAATAGTTCCAATAGACCTAAATGATGATCATACACCTTCTAATTCATTCCTCATCCTACCAGTATGCAATTTCATCACTTTCATCGAAAATTCTCACTTACATTCCTCTAATTCTCAATTATTACATTCAATGCATTTTTTCACTATCCTCAACTTTCATCAATATCAATAATCGTTAAAATTCATTACCAACACTCAAAATCATCATTTTCAACTTCAATTTCAATAACTAACAACAACCTTAAAGTTCAACATCATAATTCATCAAAATCAACAATGACATCATACATTATCAAATTCAACAATCAATTCAATCTTATCCTAAGGTCCACTAGCCTAAGTGTCCAGAAATATTACATATACATAGAAGAAACCGAAACCATACCTTGGCCAATTTTCAATATATGATATACACCAAATTTGTGTCCAAACTCAAGCTTCCAATCACCAACAATTAATCCAAAGCTCCAATAATTCACAATTCAAGCTAGACATACATAATTTACCATAAAATCAATACCTAGGGTTCCTAAATACATAAATTCACAAGGGATAAGAGCAAGTTTACCTTACTCAACAGTTTTTGGGAGCAAAACCCAATAGCAATCAAGTGCTAGAGTATACCTAAATACCCAAAACACAAAAATCCACTAAAAACTCAAGCCTTAAATTTCAAATTTCTTAGGGCAGAGAAGAGGATAGAAAATTTTGAGATTTTACCTACACAAGTTAAATAGAACTAACGAACTCGGCAAGAGTTTCGCGTAGCCACTGACGACACGCGAATCGAAACACTGTAGCTCGAGTTATGGCCACCAGAAGTTGTATGTGAATAGTATTTTCTCTCTTCTCCTTCTCCTCTCAATGCAGCTGCTATGTTTGTGTTTTAGTGAAATGAATGAGTTGAATGGGTTCATTAATGAACTTATATATGTTGGGCTTGGGCCTAACTTGGGCCCTGTCTAACCCGTTAGTATTTTCGGCTCGTTTGGCCCAACTTTGGACCAAACCTTTAAAATTAGTGCCCGGTTTTCAACTTTAATTTATTTTCTAAGTTTTTCTACTATTTTTACTACCCTCTCATAATACCTGATAGATTTTGAGCTGGTACTGCCGGCTAAATTACCGGTACACATTTTTACGCAATTTTTTTGCAGAATATTATATTTTCTAACTCAGAAAAATCTACTGAGTCTAAATATCATATTTATATTTTCTAATTAACATTCTAAATTTTTGGAACCAATTTTGGGCAATTTAAATTATTTAATTAAACGGTTAATTAATTACGGTTCTTACAATGGTGGTAGAAGATTTTGGATGGTGGATCCTTGAAGTGAATGGAGAATAAGGTTTAGTGGTTGTAAAAGGGATGGCAGTGAAAACCGCCATTGATGAATGAATGGAAGCTCAATGGTGTCTGCCATTGATAAAGAAATAGAAGCTCAGTGGTGTTTGTGTAATAGAAATTGAGAATGAGTAAGTGAAGGAAGGAAGACTTTGAAGAATAGAAACAAAGGGGTGCATTATCCAGGGAGAAACAATGGCACAAGGTTGAAATTTTGAAAAGGAGGAGGTGGAGGGACGGATTTTTAGTCCCTGCAACCATTTGGAAGTGACACGTGGCACTGCTACTTGACACGTCAGCAGCAATCTTTTGTTATCTAGTAGCAGGGGTTGATTTGTCTATTTTTCTTAATGGGTGAGGGCCTTGTTGAGGTTTAAAAATGATTAAGGTGCGGTATGTCTCATGGAAAAAAGGTCAGAAGTCGGATAGAGTATTTACCCTATTTTATTTGACTAACTTACTCACACTCATTTTATACGAGGAATGTTAGAGAACAATCAAAATTTATCATTTTTGACTATTAATTATCCATCTAAAGAAGAATGTGGAGATCGATTCACTATGCAGCACGCTGTAGCAACTAACTCGGCCCACCATTCTCTGTCTAACCCAAAATTAGAGCGCATACACCTTGCCTTCTCAAGTAGTGTACGATTTAGTCTTTCCGTGACTCTATTCTATTGTGGTGTGTTTTTAACTGTCTAGTGTCTTACAATTCCTTCCTGATCACAGAACTCCTTGAAAGCTCCACCTGTATACTCTGTGTCATTATTAGATCACAGAGTTTTTAGCTTCTCACCTGTTCTATTTTCAACCATTACTCTCCACCGCTTTAAAATGTCGAATATCTCATTCTTATGCTTGAGGAAGTAAACCCAAGCATACCTTGAATAATTATCAACAAACGTAACAAAGTACCTGGAACCACCATTGGAAGTAACTTTAGCCAGACCCCAAACATCAGTATGCCCGTAGTCTAACAACCGTTTGCTTTTGTGTTTGCTTGTAGAAAACTTCACCCTATGTACCTTTCCATATACACAATATTCACAAAAATTTATGGTTTTTTCATATTTTTCAGCAAACCTTTTCTGCTAAACAATGATAGACCCTTTTCCAACATATGTCTAAGCTACATGTGCCAAATCCTCATGCAGTTTGTTTGATATTTACTTCTACCGATTCCAATTGCTAGCTCACTTGTAACAGTTGTCCCCAAAAGAGGATAAAGATTACCATGACGAACCCCCTTCATCATTACCAAAAAACCACGAACAACTTTTAAAATTCATTTTCAGCAACAATTTTGCAATTATTTTTCTCTAACAAACCTATAGAGATCATATTTTTCTGCAAGTCAGGAATATGTTTCACATCCTTTAAGGTTCTTACAATTCCATCATGCATCTTGATTCTTATAGTACCTACCCCTACAGTTTTGCAAGTATGATTGTTGCCCATCAAAACTGTGCCGCCATTAGTGCTTTGATAGGTAGTAAACCACTTTCTATTTAAACATATATGGTGAGAAGCTCCAGAATCAACCATCCACTTACCAGATATTTCATAAAAATCATCTATTACACAATAACAATCTTCATCATTGTTTGAGAGGTAACTTGCTTCTTATTTTTCTTTTGAGTTGTCATTGTTCTGTTTCTTGGAATTTATCTTTTTATTTGGACAATTTGCTTTAAAATGTCTAAGCTCACCACATTTAAAGCATGTTCTCTCTGCGTGAGGTCTAGATTTTAGCCTAGAATTTCCACACTTACCTTTTCTTTTTTCATTACTCCTCTCTCTAGCTACAAACAATCCTTGTACTTGATCATTATACTCTCTTCTATTTGAAGATGACATTACACTCGTAGCAACCTTACATAGATCATCCGCTAAAAGTGATGCCCCCGTCTCATCTATAGTCAGAGTGTCACCCACCAGCATCAAAGTCTACACCAGATTTTCATAGGACTTCGATAATGAAAGTAATAATATGAGTGTCTGATCCTCATCATTAATCTTCATATCTATATCCTTTAATTTTGATATAATCCTATCAAACTTATTGATATATTCTCGGATTGAGGTGCCTTCCTCCATCTTGCATTCTTGCATTATATAATTTGGATTTTAAGTAGATCCTGTTAGTTAGAGTCTTTGTCATGAAGTTACTCTCTAACTTTAACCAGACGTCTGCTGTAGTTGCTTCTTCGTTCACCAAGAAAGCAACATCTCTCTCAAAGCAAAAGATTATTCCGGCCCGTGCTTCAAGATCTAATTCTTTCCAATCCTCATCCTTCATATCCTCTGGCTTTTTCTCTTTTCCCGCCAGTACCTTGTGCAATTTCTATGATATAAGCAAATTTTTCATCTGCATCCTCTAATAGAAAAAAAATATTTTTTCCATTAAACTTCTCGATTTCATATTTGCCTACTTTGACATTTTTACTAGTAAAAGCCATCGTATTCAAACTTGAATTTTACCACTCAAATAATGAATAATATAATATTAGCTCTAATACCAATTGTTGAGTCTACAGTGAAATTTGGACTTCAAATAGATACAAAGTAATATGAAATTAATCACTACCCACAATAATGCACTTGCTATATATTTTGTAAAGACAAAACCAATATAAAAGATTTATTATATTAACTCTCTAATATGATGTGAATACTACATTTTTCATCTGATACAAAATATGCAATTCAATTTATAATGCTTGAAACAACTAAATTATTTCCTAATTAAAAAATAGTTTATGTGATATGAAAAATAAAGCTCCACTATTTTTTTTCCTTAAATTTCTCATGATTCTCCTAACCTTACTGAATACCTATTATTTCTACCGTTACCTTTTAGGTTTACTCTTAATGGCATTACAAAAAAAATCAGTTGTTAAATATTTTCATGAGAAATATGATGTCCAATTAATATATCGGAATCTTTCTGCTATCCAAGCTGATGCAAAATTCTCCTATCTGTCTATGGAGATTTATCTCTTATAGCTAACACTCTTGTTTACAATAATTGTTTATACACTTGCATGCTACTCATTGTTATAGACTTCATTTCTGGTTACTCCCTCTTTTTTTTTTCTAATTTTTTTATGTTTGTTTTAGACAGAGATACACTAAAAAATTAACGGAAACACG
>NC_029794.2:16163333-16179684 GCF_000816755.2 Arachis ipaensis | reverse complement strand
AAGCAAATTTTATGAATATAAATAATAATTTTTATAAAATAAATATTCTTGTAGAAAATAAAAAAAAATTTATTAGATATAAAGAAATATTTATTTTTTAAATTAAGTGTTAAAAAATATTTAAAATCATGAATGAGTACTTTGATTATCAAGGTATTATTTACTAATAATATCAAGAAAGTTATACATGTATCAACATTTTTTTTTGCAAAATTAGAGATAGTTATAATATAATTAACATTTAACTGCTGAAATAATAATATGATTATTTATCAAATAAAAAAAATATCATTAAAGTAAGAATTGAATATGTTACATGGTATCAACAATAAATTTAATCTTACATACTTTTTAATAAATAAAAATTTAAGATTTTTATCATCATTCAATTAAACTTATCCATTTTTTTATACGACTAATTTCTTTTACGATGATAATAAATTTGAGTTAAATGGTTAATTGTTGTTTTATTTTATTTTTGTAGACAATATCATATGGATATGGATGTTGATTGGTCTTGAAAAAAAACTGAATCTGTTAAAATAATATAACTTATTTCCCAATAATAATATTATTATAATAATTTAATTCTTAAAAAAATCATATTTTTCAATTAATTGATATCTAATAATTTATCTAAATAATTAGATTAGATATGATTTTATTTAATTTTGAAGCTCATCTTACCTCTAACTTGAGGTACAACTAAATATTTTGTTATTCTGTGTATATATATTTTTTTTACTAAAGAAAGGAGACTCGAACCCGCAACCTCTTAATTGAGTATGAGGAGACTATGCTATTTGAGTTATAACTCATTGGTATTCTATGTATATAAATAAACAGCAAACTCAAAAGGAAAATTATAAAATGCAACAAAAAGGGCTATATACATACGATTGATTATTGTTGCAAACTTTTTTTTATCTTCATAAACATAAAAAGTTAAACTCTTTCCTTAAACACTCTCAAAAAGTAATAAAAATAATTTTTAATACTTTTAGAAAATAATTTTAAATATATTTTTTTAATACATATTTATTGTTGCTTCTAGAATAAAAATAAAATTTTTAAATTTTACCACAATAGTGTTTCGTAAGAATAAATTATTTGGGTAAGTTAAATTTTAAAATGATATATTTTCAAAGACAATTTTTAAAAATGAATTAAATTTTTTTAAAACAAACGGTTGAATATTGTACTTTTATTATTGTCTAAAATAAAAGAGTACTGTACTCTTTATTTTTTAAATAAATAAAAGTAATTACTATTTACTTAAAAAATAAAGAGTACATTTTTAAAATTATTTTCTAAAAATATTAAAAATGAATAAATTTAATTGAATGATGATAAAATCTTAAATTTTTATTTATTAAAAAATATGTAAGATTAAACTTATTGTTGCTACCACACAACACTATCTTCGATTTCTAATTTAATGGTATTTTGAATAATCATATTATTATTTCAACGGTCAAATGTTGATTATATTATAACTATTTTTAATTATGCCAAAAAAATGTTGATAGAATTCACCTATACATAAATTGCTATAGCCACCAGCGATTTATGTATGTTGCACCTCCTTCAAAAACCACGGCCACCCGTAACGAATTACGTTTAGTTTTAAATTTGCTGGTGCCTATAGAGATTTATATAATTATAGAAAAGTTGTAAATAAATATGAAGTTTCAAAAAATTATAAACTAATAAATTTGGTTTTCAATTATTTTATTTAAATAACTTCTCTTTTTTCTTAATGATGTGATTTATTTTTATCAAAAATAGTATTTAAGAATGGTTTCATATAACGAAAGAAAAGAAAAAAGAATGGTCAAGGGAAATAAAATAAATTTACTCTCTTCTATTTTAAACTTTTATATTTTTGTAATCAAATTGAAGAATCAAGAGAAAAATGGAATATAATTTCATATTTTGTTGCCTTGGATATATAATTCTTTTATTCTATTATTAAACTTTTTACATATATACAGTTGTTGATCGAAAAATATTTTCGATGAAAGTAAGTTGATTCGGAATAAGTCGAGGACAATTTCTCGAGAAGATGTACGCGTAAGCGTGGGGTTGAAAGTGATTGGCGCAAATTGGATTTCGAGTGACTTATTAATTGGATAGGTCTAATCGAATAAGATATTCGAAATGAATAATCGAGTAAGGCATTCGATAGGCGGGTCGAATAGTTATGGTAGTGGAATAGTTAAAGGCTTCTATCACACGAAAAAATCATGGTAAACGTCTACAATCAAGCGGCGGGAACGGTTACCAAGAAGAATTGCATTCAAAGTTGTAATCTTGTAATCAATTATAATTAATTGTCAGTTATGTAAGATAGATTATAAATACTAGAAAGCGTTAGAGAATAAGGGTTGGAACTTTTACTCAAAAAAAATACTCAAGCACACTCACATTCCTGGGAATTCCTGAGTCTGCAATCAAGTAACTTTTTTGTAGGGTTCCTTCCATCTTTTCATTCTTTCAATTTAGTTTTATGTAAATTTAACATTTCAAGTAAATTTACTTTCCAAGTGTTCTTTATTTGCATTATTCAATTTACCCTTCTGCATTTTAAATTCGCATGCCAAAGTCCTTTGATCTAATCAAAGGCTTTTTATTGCTTTTTTTTTTTTAAATTTCAATGCAAATTATCTTTTATTTGTAAACAATTTTCCTTTTGAAAATTTTATCTCTTTTATATTCTTTTTTCAATTTACAAAGTTTAATTTATCTTTATTCCTAAAACTTATCTAATGAAAGATACTTTGATGCACTTTTAGAAGAACTGGTACCTGCAAAGAGGAGTAGGTTTCGCTCCCAGACTATTAGAATCGAACCACCATCGATTTGCTAAAAATCGACAAAATAAATTGGCACGCCCGGTGGGACAGTTTTAAAATCGAAGTGTGTCAAACAAATATTCTTTCCAGTGTTTTTCAGCGTATGCGATTGCAAAGTGGGAAGATCATTCACATGGCTGATGAATTATCAAATGTGAATGGTGGTTCATCCACTAATGATAGCATACCGGTATCCATGCAACAGGCCAACGTGTCTTCACATTCGGAGGGTGCAATTGGAACTGAAAGTATAGCAGTTACGACTGTTCAGACTGAAAATAGTGGATGTAATATTCGTCCACGTGATCCTGTACCACCATATCAACCTCTATTGACCGCTGGTTGGCCTCCTTATGGTCTTTCCCCTGGTTATACCCCACCAGTGGGTGGTTTTATTCCGCCTATCTGCTTTGGGAATGCAAATGGAGTAAACAATATTCAAAACCCACAACAACATTCCGAGTATTCTCGCGATTATAATGTGGGCTCTACTTCAAATGTTGCCAATTCAATGGCGGTATATCGACAACAAGTGGAAGAAAGTCATCATGACTTAGTTAACTTATTGACCCAATAAATGACTACAATTCTGAATCCCATGATGGCTGATCATGAATCAAAATTTGAACGCCTTGCTAGACAAGTCGAGAGGATTACTCGAATTGTTGATTATGATGAAGGTGAAAGGCATAATGCCAGGGGAAATAACAAAGGAGTAGAAAATATTTTTCAAATTGAAAATAATGTTTTGAATCGAGAAAACCCTTATGTAGTTTCCCGAGGTCAAAATGCTGATGATTTTTTAGCTAGATTACGTGCTAATCATGGTGGTGAACGTTATCAAGTCACTAGAATTGTAGAAGAAGTATTGAATCGGGTTGGGCTGAATGTTGATTTTATGAATCAACCACATTTTGTGTCCACTTTTTCCCAAGTTGTTCAGATGGCTGAAGTGTCGAGAGGGGTGAAGAATCCAAAGATAGTCACAAAATTTGCTGGTGGAGTTGGAGAATCAACTACTGAACATGTTGCTCGTTATTTGGTCAAGATTGGAAACTTAGCTAATGATGAAAATTTAAAAATGAAGTTTTTTCTTTTTTCATTGACGAAGAATGCATTTACTTGGTTTTCAAATCTCAAACCAAATTCGATCACAACATGAAATCATTTAGAAACTGCTTTTCACGCTCAGTTTTATCGAGATAAATGTAGCAGTTACTGATCTAGTGGCTTTGAAATGTGAAGATGGTGAAACCATCGATGATTATTTAATACGTTTCAAAAACGCTAGAAGTAGATGCTATGTGTCATTACCCGAAAGTGAGATAGTGAAAATAGCAACCATGGGGTTAGGATTCTATATGCGCAGAAAACTGCTTAATGTGCATATTCCTGATTTGGTCCATTTGGATGAAAAGGTTCGACAGATCGAACTCATGAAAAAAGAGAAAGAAAAGTATAGAAATGAGCAAAGGTCAAAGAGTAAACCTTTTAGTCGAAAAGAAAAGGTTGCTTATGTAACCATGGAGTCCTCAGAGGAGGAATTCGATTTTGAAACAGAAGTCGATTTGGCTAAACTTAAGAAAGGTCCTCCATATGTTTGTTCTTTACTAAAGAAACTTTCAGATAGTGAAAAGTCGAATGATTTAAAACTAAAAAGTGAAAAGAAGTATAGTTTTGATATTTCGAAAATTGATCATATTTTTGATATGTTGCTTAATGATAAACAACTAATTCTGCCTGAGGGTAGAACTTTACTTTTTGTGAAAGATTTAAAAGGAAAGCCTTACTGTAAATTTCACCAAGCAACAAGTCATTCGACTAACAGTTGTGTCCGTTTCAGGGACTTGATTCAAGAAGCAATAATGGAAGGACGGTTGAAATTTGACGATGGCAAGAAAGAGATGAAGGTTGATGTGGATCCCTTCGAGGTTGATGCTAGCTATGTCGAACCTTGTTTAGGAGTAAACATAGTTGGCATGTCTTATGACTTTGACGTGACTCTTGATGATCTTGAGTCACAGGTGAGATCTGTATACCCCAGAACAGGGGATGGTTTGCTGGATTTCTTGGTTCAACAAAAAATCAAAGACCGGGATGTATCTCTGTGTCCACGATGCAATGCTATCTTTGATGCTGAAGCAGCAACAATCTTTGAAAAGGAAAGGATGAAGAAAGAATTGGCTCATAGAGAAGAGCAAGCACGCCAGAGGCAGCCGATTTGGTGAATAGAGGGTTCCGGCTCAAAGACCCCTTAGCAAAATGTGACTACACCTTTAAGCCGGTCCCAAGCTATAGGTGTTCAGTGGATTAGGAATTGTCAAGAATTCCAGAGACGTGATCATCTGTATCGACGTAATCCACAATGGGGACATCGAGCGCCTTCTCAAAATCAATATTCCTACTATCGAGGTCCTGTGATAAACCCCATTTGTAGGGTTTATCTTGTATTGATTTCAGGGGATTTTATCACCTTTTACCCACATTTATTCAATGAAATAGTATGGTTTCATGATTGTCTCCTAAATTATGCTTAAGTGTGAAAACATGCTTTTTAGGCCTTAATTGGTTGATTTTAATTCACCTTTGATTCCATTAGATGCCTTGATATGTTTGCTAGTGATTTCAGATTGGAAAGGCTAGGAATGGATCAAAGGGATGGAGAGGAAAAGCATGCAAGTGGAAAACTCATGAAGAAACAAGGATTTGGGATGCTGAGATCGACGCGCACGCATGGATTGTGACGTCGCATGGCGACGCGTACGCACACATGATGCGTACGCATGGATGGAAAATTGCCAAGCGACGCGTACGCATGACGTATGCGTACGCGTCGGTGTTCGCACGTGACCCACTTAAAGTGAATCTGCTGGGGGCGATTTCTGGACTTCCCAGGCCCAAATCCAACTCATCTCTAATGCTATTTAACCCAAGGACTGAAGGGGAATCACATGTCTAGTGTCATTAGTTTAGTTTGAGTTTAGTTTTGGAGGGAAAGTTAGTTTTAGAGAGAGAAGCTCTCACTTCTCTCTAGAATTAGGATTAGGTTAGATCTAGATTAGGATTTCTTAGATCTAGGTTAATTTCATGCTTTGATTCACTTTTTCTTTTGTAATTCTTCTTCATCTACCTTTTCTCTCTCTAGTTTAGCATTTAATTCTTGTAATTCTCTACTTTTATGTTGATGCACTTTTGTTTCTTCTATTTCTTTTTTAATGCAATTTATGATTCATTTGTTGTTGTTTAATTCCTTGCAATTGAGTAGTATAGATTTACCTTCCTTTTATGCATTCCAAGTGTTTGATGAAATGCTTGGTTGGATTTTAGTATAGATTTTTCTTTTCTTAGCCTAGGTAGAGTAATTGGTGACTCTTGAGTTATCAAACTCCTTTGTTGATTGATAATTAGAAGTTGCTAATTGACTTGAATGCCACTAAAGCTAGTCTTTCATCTAGATTTGGCTAGGACTTGTGGATTCAAGTTAATCCATCTACTTGACTTTCCTCCATGGTTAGAGGTTAACTAAGTGGGAGCAAGGGACAATTCTCATCACAATTGATAAGGATAGCTAGGATAGGACTTCTAGTTCTCACACCTTACCAAGAGCTTTTCTAGTTGTTAGTTTATTTCCTTTGCCATTTACTTTTCTTGCTTCTTACCTCAAAAACCCTAAAATATACCTCATAGCCAATAACAAGAACACTTTATCGCAATTCCTATGGAGAACGACCTGAGGTTTGAATACTTCGGTTATCAATTTTAGGGGTTTGTTACTTGTGACAAACAAATATTTGTATGAAAAGATTATTGTTGGTTTCGAAACTATATTGCAACGAGATTTCATTTGTGAATTCTTTACCATCAAAATTCCATCCATCATCGTGCCAGGGGTTATTCGAGAGGAAGAGGTGGAAGGAGAAGTTTCAATCAAAATAAGAAACCTCAGATAGAGGAAGGTAAAGAGGTAAGCAAGGGGGCAACGCCTTCCATGCATTCTCAAATTGTCTTTCCTTCTGATGGAGAGACTTATCCCAAGGAAATTCCATCGCCTGCAAAAATGGAAAAAGGCAAAGCAGTAGCCCAGTCTTCAGGAGTCGATAAGAGTAAAAATGCCGATGTTGATGAAGAGTATTTTGATGAAGGAGATGATGACATGATAGGGACGATTTCGATCATTCCAACCAAATATTTGTGAGAGTATGAAAGTGACCCCAATGAAGATTATGATTCGGAGGATGAAGAAGCTTTTTTCTTTATCCGAATCGAAGATGAGCCAGGTTATTTCTTGTGGCCTACTGAGAAACAGATGTCTCATCTCCGCTCACTTCATATAACAACTACTTTGAGTGGGATAAGGGTAAATAAAGTCTTGATTGATGGTGGTGCTGAGATCAGTCTGTTGCCTGAGAGGATGTTAATCAAAGTGGGTAAACATCCTAATGATTTTGTCCCTACAAATATTGCTGTGACAGACTTTAGTGGGACTTCGACTCCGGCCAGAGGGTTAGTTATTCTGACTGTGAAGGTTGGCTCGTCTGAGCGTAATACTGTCTCTGGGGTGATTCCATCAAGAGCAAGCTATAATGCTTCACTGGGGCGGGATTGGATCCATGGTGTAGGTGCAGTTCCTTCCACCGTGCATCAGAGTGTTCTTCTATGGACAAAAGATGGTAAACCTGAAATCATTAAGGTAGATTCGAACCTTTATGTCGAACAACTGCACATTGATTTCAGGATGTACAATTCTAAACTGAAGCCTCTAAATGTTGATCGGACACTAAATTCTTATAATTGTGAAGGTTGCTATCTATCCTTTGAAGGCCTCTCAGTGAAGTTACATTATCCAGAATTGGGCTTTGAGCCGACTGGTTGGGACTGTCTTTCTTGAAGGTCTTGGAGAAACTGCTCTATGGACCAGGTTGAGGAAGTTTTCGACTACCTGGTAACATTACATAATTATTTGAATAATTTTCAGTTATTAGAGAATAAAATTGATTCTTCTGATGAAGTTGAATCACATAGGGGTAGTAATGTTATTAGTTGTAATGTGTTCGATTCGGCGTCTTCAGTCGAATTTAGTTATGATTTCCCTATTTCTTGTAATAAAAATAATGATGCAAGCCGGACTGCCGATTTAATAGCAGAGGCTCATTGTGTAGAAAATAGAAGTAATGATGATTTAATCAATGATCAAGTTTCTTCTGTTCCTGATAATTCTATTGATTTTACTTTTGATTGCATTTATGATTTAGAACCATTGGGTTTTGAAAAATACTCAATAAAAGATGATGATTATTATAAAGGGTTTGAATCTCAAGATCCCTTAGAGGAAATTAATCTGGGGACTCTTGATGATGTTCGAATTACATATATTTGTAAAAATCTTGTTGATCCTTTTCGAACTGAACTCTTTAATCTTTTACATGAGTTTAAAGATTGTTTCGCTTGGGATTATCATGAGATGCTTGGTCTCGATCATTCACTAGTGGAACACCGATTAGCATTAAAACCCAATGCTCGACCTGTAAAACAGACTCCAAGACGTTTTGCTCCTGAAATTAATATAAAAATTAAAGAAGAGATAGAACGTTTGATCAAAGCAAAATTTATTCGAACTGCATGATATGTTGAGTGGGTGTCGAATATTGTCCCTGTCATGAAGAAGAATGGGAAGTTGAGAGTATGCATCGATTTTCGAGATTTGAATAATGCTACTCTAAAAGATGAATATTTTATGCCTATCGTAGATATGTTAATCGATTCTGCAGCAGGAAATAAAATACTTAGTTTCATAGACGGTTATTCTGGATACAACCAAATCTTCATTGCAGAAGATGATGTAGCTAAAACTGCTTTTCGTTGTCCTGGGCTTAGGTACATATGAATGGGTAGTTATGCCTTTTGGTTTGAAAAATGCTGGGACAACATATCAGCGAGCGATGAATGCTATTTTCCATGAATTCGTTGAGAAATTTATGGAAGTGTATATCGATGACGTTATGGTTAAATCGATTTCGGTGAGTCAGCACATTGATCATTTAAGAAGAGCATTCTTTACTTTGAGGAAGAAAGGGTTAAAGATGAATCCTTTGAAATGTGCTTTTGGTGTATCGGTTGGAAATTTTTTAGGTTTTGTTGTTCATAAAAAAGGGATTGCCATCGACAATAATAAAGCAGATGCGATATTGGTGTTGTCTGCACCCAAATCAAAGAAAGAAGTACAATCTTTTTTGGTAAGGTAAATTATCTTCGAAGATTCATTTCGAATCTTTCATATCGAACTAGAGTGTTTGCACCTTTAGTGAAACTGAAAAATGATTCACAATTCGAATGGACAATGGAACATCAGTTGGCGTTCGATTCAATTAAGACTTACTTGTCTAAAGTCCCGATTATGGCGAATGTTCGACCATTTGAACCCTTAAAATTATATATTGCAGCATCTGAAAATACTATAGGGTGTATGTTAGCCCAAGATGATGAAAACGGGCATGAGCAGGCAGTTTATTACCTTAGTCGAGTTTTAACTGATATCGAAACGAGGTATTCACCGATCGAAAAATTGTGTTTGTCTCTATATCATGCTTGTATGAAATTAAAGTGTTATATGGTGGCTAAATCGGTGAAAGTTATAGCACAAACTGATCTGATTAGATACATGTTGAGTTTCCCTATGTTAAAGGAACGTTTAGGGAAATGGATGCTGACATTGACATAATTTGATTTACAGTATGTCCCAGCAAAGGCTGTCAAAGGACAGGTCATTGCAGATTTTCTTGTGGATAATTCGAAAGACCTGCATGAACAGGGGGCAAATATAATCGACGTAGAGGTTAACTATTGGAAATTGTATTTTGATGGATCTAAGCATAAAGATGGTGCAGGGGTCGGAATCCTTGTTGTTTTGCCAGAAGGTATTCCATCAGAATTTTTGTTTGAATTAAAGTACCCTTGTTCTAATAATATGGCCGAATATGAGGCTTTGATTTTGGGTCTTGAAATTTTAATCGGCAAAGGAGCTTTAGAGGTTCAAATTTTAGGGGATTCACAGTTGGTTTTAAAGCAGTTATCGAAGGAGTTTAAGTGTAATAATGAGACGTTACAAAAATATTTAGTAACTTCTTGGGAGTTGTTAACGTCTTTTTGAAAGGTTTCTTTGGTGCATATCCCTAGAATTCATAATGAAATTGCTAATGAGTTAGCCCAAATTGCTTCAAGGTATCGGATCGGTCCAGAAACTATTAGGAAGTTATCTAATATTCATCAAATTTTAGTACCAGCGAATGAAAGAGAAGTTTTGTGCATAGATGAATGGGAAGATTCTGATTGGAGAAAGCCTATTGCTCATTATTTAAAAGATCCTAATATTGCAGTCGATAGAAAAATAAAATTACGAGCAATAAATTTTGTTTTAATGGTTGACGAATTGTATAAAAAAGGGATTGATGGGAGTTTGTTGAGATGTCTAGGCCGAGACGATCAGAACATTGCCTTGGGTGAAGTCCATAATGGAATATGTGGTGCCCATCAGGCAGGAAAAAAGATGAAATGGGTGTTATATCATAATCATGTGTATTGGCCATCTATGATAAAAGATTGTATTGATTATGCTAAGGCATGTCAAGAATGTCAGAAATATGGTTTGATACAACAGATCCCAGCGGTTGAATTGGATTCGATAATAAAGTTGTGGCTATTTAGAGGCTGGGCTTTGGATTTGATTGGGTTGATTGATCCTCCTTCATCAAAACATCACAAGTTTATCTTTGTAGCGATTGATTATTTCACAAATGGGTTGAAGCAGTTCCCCTAATAGAAGTTGGCCAAAGTGAAATAATAGACTTTGTTGAGGAATATATTATCCATCGATTTAGGATTCCTCAGACATTAAGTACTGATCAAGGAACTATGTTTATTGGCCAGCGAATTAAAAATTTTGCGGTCTCAAGGAGTATTAATATGGTTACTTCAACTCCTTATTATGCACAGGCTAATGGGTAAGTAGAGGCAGGGTATAAAATCCTGATAAGTTTGATTAAAAAGCATATCGAAAATAAGCCTCAAACATGGCATGAAACTTTAAGACAAGTGTTATGGGCTTATCGAAATTCTCCAAGAGGTTCGATGGAAACTTCACCTTATAAATTGGTGTATGGCCATGATGCAGTGTTACCATTAGAAATTAATTTGAATACTTTAAGAGTATCAAGACAGAATTATTTGCTAGTTGATGATTATTGGAAGTTAAATGAATTAGACTCAGAGCGAATCCTAGCACTCGATAATGTGATTCGACAAAAAGAAAGTATTGCTCGAAGTTATAATCGTCGAATCAAAGGAAAATCTTTTAGGATAGGTGAGTTAGTTTTAAAAGTCATTTTACCGATGGAAAAGAAATTGAGATTTCTGGGCAAATGGTCCCATGTTTGGGAAGGTCCTTTTCAAGTAACAGGAACGTATTCTGGAAATGCCTATCAGATTAAAGATATAGAGTCAGGAAAGGTGATTAACTCGATTAATGAAAAATACTTGAAACATTTCTATTGTTGGCAAAAGTAGAAGTTCAACACGCATATATCCAGAAAAGATGGAAACCATTACAAAAAGTAAAACTTGAGATGAAAAGAAATTCAAGGTACCACTAGTTTTGCTAAATCAGAGCATAGCTTTGCCCTTTTGTTGTCCAGAATTGAAAGTGCCTCAATTTGTTTGAATTTTTCAAATCGTACTTTCTCAAGTTGTTTTTCATATTCTTCCCGCTTGGTATCAATTGAAACAAGTTCTTGAATGAGGTGTTGTCGTTCTTGTTGGGTGGCTGCCAGAGGTTTGGCTATAGTAGCTTGATTATGGCGTACTCTGGAAAGCTTTTCATTAATTTGAGCTAATTTCGCTTCAAGTTTTGCTTCTTCTTGGTCATGAAAAGCTTGAACGGAAATAGCATGGAAGATTCTTAGATCAAATCCCTCACGAGAAGTTTGAATTGGTTGAGTAGCTGCAAAACAACTTTTTATATTAGTTTTTATATTGGTTTCTTCAGTCTCAGTTTCTTAGAGTTGAAATTGAGACGCGACGCTCATTGAGAAGTTGTTTGAATTTTTGAATTGAGATAGAATTTGGTGTGTTAGTTGGAAGTTCAAAGGAAGAATTCAAAATATCAGCCAAGAGTTGGTTGAGAATTGGATCATTAACCCATGTGGTAGGTGGATGATCCAGGAGCTTTATGAGCGATCGAAGCTGCTCTAGAGTGTCAGTATTTAATTCGAATGAAGGCCTTGATGTAGCAAGTCTTGAGATCGGTGGCACTGGCACTGGTACTTCATTCTCTTGGATAATTTGGTTTAAAACAGAGATCAAGTTGGCCAAGGTAGCACTTGTTGGAGTGGTGGAAGCACTCGATGTTTCAGGTCTTGGTCTAGGAGGAGTCTGAAAATCAACTCGGAGAGAAGGACTAGACAGTTTTGGAGGGGTTTCCAAGACTCTGGATCGAGACGAATCTAAATTTGTTGTCTCAACAATTTGAGAAGTAGAATCGGAGTCTAGAGCCACTTGATTCTCTACAGAAAGTGCAGCCGGATTGTTGGGTGAAATAGATTCCAGTATTTGAGTTTGAGTTGGAGAATGTTGTCGAGGGTCTTTTGTCAAATTAACTACCGGCTGTACATGAGAAGGTGGAAAAATGGTGTGAAGTGGTTGAATAGACCCTGTAACTTGAATGGAATCATAGGATGTAGAATGTCCTTGATCATGGTGCTGTTGCAGAGTTGGCTAGTCAGGTATCACAGGAGATGTAATTGAATGAGCAACAGTGAAAGGCTGGTATGAAAGGTACATAGTTATGAGTTAAAATTTATTTTAATTTGAATAAGACACATATAGAAATGTTAAGTATTACCAGAGCAAGTTTTGGTTGCCGGATTAGTTGAGGACCAGGATCCGAGTCGGCTGTATCTTCCGATTGGGAGGAGGCAGCAAGAGTATCCTTATTAGTTGGTTCACTTTCATCAACACTTTCACTTGATGATGGCAACAGTAACTGGAAGAAGTTCAGAATTGAGTATGGTTAAGAAAATACAAATTGTAGAACATTTCAAGTTAAAAGGAAAAGTTGTAAGTAAAAATTGTTACCTTTCGAGAGGTTCTGGTAGGAGTCCTTCTACTTTTGTGTGGTGGTGGTCGAGCAGTGTCAGCTTTCCTTTTGTGAGTTCTTTTTGGGGAACTCTCAGTGACAGGGTCTGTTCAAATAGCAGTTTGTTGAATTTCTTCTAAGGTACGGGTATACCTTGAATAGTAAGCAACCCACCATTCGAAACAGGATTTGGTGATGTATGAGCTGCGATCATAGATCAAGAAGTTAAAACGGTCCCTGCGTTGTTGATTTTTTAAGAGACAAGAATTGAAATCTTCTTGAGATGTTAGAGCAATGTGGCAAAATGGGTCACCATTTTGAGGCTGTGGCGTCGGGATAGCTTGAGAAAACCCTAATTGTCTGGCTTTTAAATGAGGAGCATATAGGGTTATCTTGAACCTTTCTTTTTTGTGTAAAGGCAGCCCTATTGGAATTACTTGAACAGCCAGCAGGTTTGCCCAATTTTGGTTTGCAATTTCACTCTCTTCATTAGTGTTAGGAAAGAGTAAACGATCCAGCCAGGCAGGGCCGCAATTACGACACATAAAAGGAGTGAAATTAAGTTGGTCATTGTCAAAATCTTTGCAGGAATGAAAAAGAGAGAAAACAGCCCAGAATATGTCTTCGTCTGATTGGGTGTTCAGAAAATTAGGCTTGTAATTAGACAATCGAAAACCTTCAATGTGTTGCTTGTCAGTACTGCCACCTGCAGGTTTTGTCATAAAATTTTTAAAAATGGCATTGAGCCATAATTGAAGAAGTCATAGAGGGCCTCATGTACTGATTATTTTATTGTCTCGAAGGTCACAAACAAATTGACCAAGCTCTTCAAAAATGTCCCCTAGAAGAATCTTGGCCAAGTTGAGAATTTTTCCTTCATGAAGAATAATAGCTAAGGGAAGAAAGAGCTTTAACATTTGTACGCTTCGAGAGAAAAATAGGATTGCGTTTAGCCAATAAAACAAGAAGGCTACATGTTCATCATCTGTGATTTTCGTACCTTCTACACCCATGTTATGGGCAATGAAGTCGCTGTAGGAGTTGGTTAAGACAGCATTATACTGGTGCTTGGATTGCATGTTAGGGGTACAATCTGGAGAATTTATTGGGAGTCCTGTAATAGCAGCTATGTCGAGGAGAGACATTCCAATCATTCCGCAAGGAAGGTGGAAGTTGTTGGTTGTCCTGTTCCAGAAATAAGTCACAGCCCCAATCATCCAAGGGTATGTTGTAAGTGAGAAATGAGAGAGCTTTAGTAGTTTCTGTATTCCTAAAGCTCCCCAATCAGCACTTTTTGTGGGTTCAAGGCGTTGGTACCAAGCTGTGAAATGGAATCCTCGAGGATTGATTTTTGGATTATTTCTGAAGGGTTTCTGATTGATGAAATGAGAGATGTTAAAAGCCTGGTTTATCAACAAATCTTTCCCATCAGCACTGGAGAAGAAAGAAAATTTTTTGTTTGCTCTCTCAAGAGATTCGATTGGTCCGAGAAAACAGTGTGTATCTACACCGGTTGTGAAGGGGATTAAGATTCTAGTGTCATTAATATGCAAATGGGGATCATCAATGGTTTCATCATTGACTTGATTAAGAATGCGAATGGCTGGTGGAGATGGCGGTGCTACTGCAGGACCTTTACCCTTGTCTTGGGTGGTAGCGTGAGAAGTGGAACCAGCCATTGTTGAATAAAAAAGAGGAGACTAAAGGTTGAGGATGTTGTGAGGAAGTTCTTGATGTAAGGAGGATTCAAAGAATAATGAGATTCGAAAGATTTGAACAAAGGTGAGAATGATGAATTTAAAGTATTACTGTAGCCATTACTGTGAAAGGGATGCGAATAGAGGTAACTTCCCGAAAAAGATGAAGTGGTAGAGAGAGAAAGCACAATTTTCAGGAGACGTGCCGAGTGGGTCAGTATTAATGGGGAGTTTAAATGACAATTATTACTGATTTGAGGACTGACGTTTTCAATTTTGGATTAAGTGTTTTATTTTCTAATAATGTTATCGAAGGCAAACACATTAATCCAAGCGGGCAATTTGTTGATCGAAAAATATTTTCGATGAAAGTAAGTTGATTTGGAATAAGTCAGGGACAATTTCTCGAGAAGATGTACGCGTAAGCGTGGGGTTAAAAGTGATTGGCGCAAATTGGATTTCGAGTGACTTATTAATTGGATAGGTCTAATCGAATAAGATATTCGAAATGAATCATCGAGTAAGGCATTCGATAGGCGGGTCGAATAGTTATGGTAGTGGAACAGTTAAAGGCTTCTATCACACGAGGAAATCATGGTAAACGTCTACAATCAAGCGGCGGGAATGGTTACCAAGAAGAATTGCATTCAAAGTTGTAATCTTGTAATCAATTATAATTAATTGTCAGTTATGTAAGATAGATTATAAATACTAGGAAGCGTTAGAGAATAAGGGTTGGAACTTTTACTCAAAAAAACACTCAAGCACACTCACATCCCTGGAAATTTCTGAGTCTGCAATCGAGTAACTTTTCTGTAGGGTTCCTTCCATCTTTTCATTCTTTCAATTTAGTTTTCTGTAAATTTAACATTTCAAGTAAATTTACTTTCCAAGTGTTCTTTATTTGCATTGTTCAATTTACCCTTCTGCATTTTAAATTCGCATGCCAAAGTCCTTTGATCTAATCAAAGGCATTTTATTGCTTTATTTTTAATTTCAATGCAAATTATCTTTTATTTGTAAACAATTTTTCTTTTGAAAATTTTATCTCTTTTCTATTCTTTTTTCAATTTACAAAATTTAATTTATCTTTATTCCCAAAACTTATCTAATGAATGATATTTTGATGCACTTTTAGAAGAACTAGTACCTGCAAAGAAGAGTAGATTTCACTCCCAAACTATTAGAATCGAACCACCATCAATTTGCTAAAAATCGACAAAACAACAGTTAATTTTAACCTCTTACCTAATGGGTAATTTGACTAATTTCTAAGCTTCATGTTTTCTTATTATTGTTTTTCAATTTCTGTAATGTTTTTGAGTAGATATAAAACTAATTTAATTTATAAACATAAAATGCGTAAAATTAAACTTTAAGTCTTAAAAAAGTCTTTAAATTTTGTTATTTTTGTTAATATTGCAAGTGTGAGGTGTATGAAATTAGTTTCACATTGAAGAAAGTAAAAAAAAAATAAGGAGTTTACAAGATGAGAGACACATTAATTTATTATTTTAAGATTTTGAGTTGAATGTAATATCTTCTCATTTTATGTTCTTTCACTTGATAAGTTTTTCACGGTGGCCCAACAATTTTGAGGGACCAAATTAATTTATGTATACTTTTTTGAAGATACTTTTAAGTTTTAACATTAACTCTTTATCTGTTATCTA
>NC_029794.2:16159698-16162289 GCF_000816755.2 Arachis ipaensis | reverse complement strand
TAATTTTACAAAAATAACTCATTTAATAATTTTTTTATTTATGTATACGTATATATTAATTTTGTTAAATAATTCTAAATATTTTTTTATTTATGCATACATATATATTAATTATACATTAAAATATTTAAATCACATATATTAATTATTTTTTGTGTTATGATTATTTCCTTATGTATATATGGTTATTTTTTAGGCTCAATAATTTGAATATGGGAAGCAAATGGGTGTTTTGGCCAGAAATGGAGCAATGGTGTGTTTCACCCAATGATGGATGCAAGCCCAAAACGCAGGGGCGTGTTGCCTTCGACAAGTGGTACGTGTGATGAAGTGGCGCGGCCTGAGATGGACACGTGGCACCACGCAGGGGCGTGCTGGTCTAGCACGCGGGGGCGTGATGATGACGTGTAGAAGCGGGAATGGTCCACGTAGGCAACACGTGGGGGTGTGCTGACCTAGCACGGGGGGCGTGATGGTGATGTGGCATCACATGGGGGCGTGATGGACACGTGGCCAAGCTTGATTGGTACACGAGGGCATCAAGTGGGGGCGTGCTGAGTCAGTACGCAGGGGCGTCCTGACACGTGGCACTACGTGATTGGAGTTCGCAGTGAATGCTACTCTATATATAAGGCCGTGGCTGGGTTTATTTTCATTCTGAGGAAGTGTGAGAGTGTTCTTTGAGTGTGTTTCTGGTGTAATGGAGGATACCGCAAAGTTAGTAGTGTATCGTGACGGTGAGATAATACGTAATACTCACGAGGGAGTGAGGTTTGTGTGTCAGAATCCGTTTTCGTTTGTGGTTCCATGCACGATGACGTTTATGGAACTTCAGAACGATCTCTGTCAAAGCATGGAGAACAGTACATTAATGAGAGTGAGCAGAATTCTGTACCGGAATCCGATTATAGTTTTTGGTGGTCTAATACAGTTTGATACCATGCCAGTCACTGACGAAGTGACTATGCGTAATATGTTTCAAATTCACCGGCAGACTCAGATGCGACAGCCACAGATTGAGCTGTATGTTGAGTTTGAAACCGCAGAGGCAGAAGGGATTCAAAATGACTTAGAGGTAGAGGATGATAGAGCTGCAGTGTACGAGGGAATGAGTAGTGACAGCGAAGAGGACTTCGAAGCCACTTATGAAGCCGGTGACGAAGAGCAGGATGGTGATGCGGGAGTTGAGACGGCAGCTGATAATGTAGTGGTTCACCCATCGAGCAGTCAACCGATGAACGTGCCACCTTTTATGCGTGAGTTGGATCTCGACGCCATGCATGCACCGGAGTTTCCGGAATACTTAAACATAGGTACGTGATGACCGAATAATTTTTTTTTTTTAATATATAATTTGGATTTATTAATATACGATGATGGGCACTTTCTGTAGGCGTTGCTGATCCCGAGGACGGAGAGTTCCGGATTGGAATGGAATACAGTTCTAGAAAGTCGGTCGTGGCAGCAATTAGAAGTTACACTATCGCTAGAGGAGTTGACTACGACGTGTATGAGTCTAAGCCACAGACGTTCTATGCAAAATGCAAGATGTATGGGCGCGGGTGCGACTGGCTAATCCGAGCCAGCTTGATACGGAAAAAAGGTTGTTGGGAGATACGCAGATACAACGGTAGGCACACGTGCACGATGGGAGTGATTTCACAGGATCATTCCAAGTTGGACTCGGACACAGTTGCTGAGGCTATAAGGCCATTGGTCGAGACTGACCCGTCCATAAAGGTGAAAACTATAATAGCCGAAGTCCAGTCAAGGTTCAACTATACCATCAGTTACCGAAAGGCTTGGTTGGCAAAGCAGAAATCCATAGCGAAAGTTTTCGGTGATTGGGAAGAGAGTTACCAAGCCTTGCCGTGGTGGCTCTCGGTTATAGTTCAGAAGATGCCTGGGTCAGTTGTCCAGATAGAAACACGCCCACTCTACAATGGGAATGAAGAGGCGCAAGGGGTAAAAATACTTCATCGCGTATTTTGGAGTTTCAATCCATGCGTTAGGGCATTCAGGCATTGCAAGCCCCTAGTTCAGGTAGACGGAACACACCTATATGGAAAGTACAAAGGTACACTTCTGGTAGCTGTTGCACAAGATGGGAACCAAAACATTGTGCCTATCGCTTTTGCCTTGGTGGAAGGGGAGACAGCTGATGCGTGGCACTTCTTTCTAAGGAATCTGCGAATGCATGTTGTTAGAAAAGATGGTGTGGGTATCATCTCGGACCGGCATGAGTCAATTCGAGTAGCAGTAAATCGTTCCGGAGGTGATTGGCAACCTCCAAGAGCATGGTGGATGTTTTGTATAAGGCACATCGGCAGCAACTTCCTACGCGCATTCAAAGTCCCTCACTTGCAGAAGCTTGTGGTCAATATTGGGTATTCAAGAACGGTGGAGGAGTATAACATCAACTATAAGAGGTTGGAAGAGCGAGGTGAGGCATATGCCAGGTGGTGCGATGCCATTGGGCTTAGACATTGGGTATTGGCATTCGACGAGGGACATCGTTGGGGCCATATGACGACGAACCTTGTCGAGTGCATTAACTCAGTGTTGAAGGGTGCCCGTAATCTACCTGTGTT
>NC_029794.2:16152180-16156970 GCF_000816755.2 Arachis ipaensis | reverse complement strand
AGCAGTCAACCGATGAATGTTCCACCTTTTATACGTGAGTTGGATCTCAATGCCATGCATGCACCGAAATTTTCCGGAATATGCAAACATAGGTACATGATGACTGAATAATACGTTTTTCTTAATTTATACTCTGGATTGATTAATAAACGGTGGTTTCTACCTTTTGTAGGCGTTGCTGATCCTGAGGACGGAGAGTTCCGGATTGGAATGGAATACATTTCTAGAAAGACGGTCGTCGTAGCAATTAGAAGTTACACTATCTCTAGAGGAGTTGACTACAATGTGTATGAGTCTGAACCACAGACATTCTATGGAAAATACAAGATGTATGGGCGTGGGTGCGACTGGCTTATCCGAGCCAACTTGATACGGAAAAAAAGTTATTGGGAGATACGCAGATATAATGGTAGGCACACATGCACAATGGGAACGATTTCATAGGATCATTCCAAGTTGGACCTGGATATAGTTGCTGAGGCTATAAGGCCATTGGTCGAGACTGACCCGTCCATAAAGGTGAAAACTATAATAGCCGAAGTCCAGTCAAGGTTCAACTATACCATCAGTTACCGAAAGGCTTGGTTGGCAAAGCAGAAATCCATAGCGAAAGTTTTCGGTGATTGGGAAGAGAGTTACCAAGCCTTGCCGTGGTGGCTCTCGGTTATGGTTCAGAAGATGCCTGGGTCAGTTGTCCAGATAGAAACATGCCCACTCTACAATGGGAATGAAGAGGCGCAAGGGGTAAAAATACTTCATCGCGTATTTTGGAGTTTCAATCCATGCGTTAGGGCATTCAGGCATTGCAAGCCCCTAGTTCAGGTTAACGAAACACACCTATATGGAAAGTACAAAGGTACACTTCTGGTCGCTGTTGCACAGGATGGGAACCAGAACATTGTGTCTATCGCTTTTGCCTTGGTGGAAGGGGAGACAGCTGATGCGTGGCACTTCTTTCTAAGGAATCTGCGAATGCATGTTGTTAGAAAAGATGGTGTGGGTATCATCTCGGACCGGCATGAGTCAATTCGAGCAACAGTAAATCGTTCCGGAGGTGACTGGCAACCTCCAAGAGCATGGTGGATGTTTTGTATAAGGCACATCGGCAGCAACTTCCTACGAGCATTCAAAGTCCCTCACTTGCAAAAGCTTGTGGTCAATATTGGGTATTCAAGAACGGTGGAGGAGTATAATATCAACTATAAGAGGTTGCAAGAGCGAGACGAGGCATATACCAGGTGGTGCGATGCCATTGGACTTAGACATTGGGTATTGGCATTCGACAAGGGACATCGATGGGGCCATATGACGACGAACCTTGTCGAGTGCATTAACTCAGTGTTGAAGGGTGCCCGTAATCTACCTGTGTTGGCGCTAGTCCGAGCAACGTATTATCGGTTAAATGAACTTTTCACACGGAAGAGTGCTGAGTCTCACGAACGCAAACGTGCTGGATATACTTATTCCGTATTCGCACAACAGCGGATAGAGGCAAGTATGCAACAGGCTGGGAATATAGTTGTGCACCGTTTTGACAGACGGAATGAAGTATTTGAGGTGCGCGAAATGAGTAGCGGAAAGGTATTAGTCGTTGATCTTGCACGACGTACGTGTGATTGTGGGCACTTTCAGGTGGAACGAATACCATGTCGCCATGTTATTGCTTGCTGTGCTAACCAGCGGATCGATTGGCACGTGTATGTGCATGACGTGTACAAGATGACAGAGATCCGTAAGGTATATAAATTCGAGTTCTCACCGTTAGGTGATGCCGAGACATGGCCTGCGTATGAGGGACCCACATTGGTCGCTAATCCCGCCTTGAGGCGAACGTCAAAAGGTCGCCCAAAATTGACCAGATACTTGAACGAAATGGACTCACGCGACATGCGTGGTCCTCGGATATGCCGTCTCTGTGGTGCTCAAGGACATAGTCGGAGTCGATGTCCTCAGCGTGCTGGATCAAGTGGTGGGGGGAATGACTTTTATTTTGTGTGTGATTGTATCTTTGAATTTTTATTTTTATTTTTATTTTTATTTTTTTTTTTATTTTTATTTTTAGTCCTCGAATTTGCATTTTTATAATAGATTTTCTTTTTTGTCTTAGTCGTGTTTGTAATTTTAAATTTGAGGTTATCCATTGATGTTTAAGACCGTGATAATGTTAACATTTACTGCCTTACTGAAGCAAAGATACAAATTTTTAACTACTAATAACATTGGCGAACATACAGAACATTAAATACATATTACATTGATACCCCAGTATGAAATCTAAAAACCCCAACCCCATGCTCACTTCTTATGGCCCATCCAGTTCAGTCCCTTACCCATCATGCCCAGACCTGGCTTTGACGGAGTATACCTATCGGGTGGATTTCGCTCCGTCCGTAGGTCATATGGGTGACCGGGAACTGCGTCACCCATATCTGCAGCGGCCGACCCACCTGCCTCTTCCCCGGGTGCCGACCCACCCGCCTCTGCTGGAGCAGATGCACCGGGGTTGAACTCGTCAACAAGTGTGTATGTCCGCCGAATGAAACCACTATCACACGATGCACCCTCTGACGTGTGGTCGGAAGCAGGACGCTGCACCCCATGGCTCCCTTTCTTTAGTAAGGGTTAACTAAGTGGTAGCAATGAACAATTCTCATCACAATTGAGAAGGATAACTAGGATAGGACTTCTAGTTCTCATATCTTGCCAAGAGATTTTATAGTAGTTAGTTTATTTCCATTGCCATTTACTTTTCATGCCTCTCATCCAAAACCCCAAAATAACTCATAACCAATAACAAGACACTTTATTGTAATTCCTAGGGAGAACGACCCGAGGTCCAATACTTCGGTTTATAAATTTTAGCGGTTTGTTTTAGTGACAAACAACTTTTTGTATGAAAGGATTAGTGATTGGTTTAGAAACTATACTTGCAACGAGATTTCATTTGTGAAATTCTAAACCGTCAAAAATCCGTTCATCACTCATACCTACTGATGTCCCACGTGGATCAACTGAGGCTGACGGTGAATGCATAGCACTAAAATCTGACCAACCACCCAAACTAGCATTGGCCCAATTTTGTAGTTGCTGATCTCCGTGACCGCTGATGGAGAAGTCAAACCAATCATGACCGATTGGAATCGTCAGCATCGGCTGAGAGTGCTGTGAATGGTGGCTGTGCTGAGAGTGCATCGGTACAGGCGCAATACACGGCATTCGCCCCCATGCCCAAACAAACAACAGATTAAGAGGACCATCCATCTCCTTCGTATCATATCGTGATGCACGGCATAGTGCTCTGTAAAGATGTGCAAGACATGCTGAACCCCAACTATAAGTATGGATCCGCTCGAAATCGCGAAGCAACGGTAGATACTTCGCATGGGCGTATGCGGTCAACTTATCTGTGAATAGAGTCGACCCTAACAGACAGAAAATCTGACATCTCACGTATCTCATTATGGACTCTTCAGTATCCAACGGCTCTTCATCTCTGATACTTCGAACCCAACCAAGCTTTATATAGGATTTCGAATTACGACTGAGCACCGGTTGACGTCCGAATATTGCCATGCTCTGACTTTGAACGAAATCACTACTACTATCAGTCCATCCACTCACAGGCTCTCCATCAATTGGTAACCCAAATATATGTGCGACATCTTCCAATGTCACTGTAACCTCACCCACCGGCAACACAAAAGTGTGAGTCTCCGATTTTTATTTTATTAGAGTATTATTTTTATATTTTTATTGTAGATATTTTTTTAAAAACTTTTAGTATATCGTATAGTATAGTATAATATAATATATATTTTATTTTAGTATTTTTATATTAGAAAATTAATGTAAAATTAACAAAAAATTATTTTTTAACATATTAAACAACAAAAAATAACAGATAAAATATACAATAAAAATATAATTTATCAACTTACATATATAGGATGATCCAAATAATTTATTATATGTTCCTCCGGAGCATTATAATTACGAATCATTCTTCAAAATAAATACAAAATAATTTTTTTTTTTGCCTATTATTTTTTCACCCTATCCACTAACAGCAACACTCTTCCCCTGCAACCCCCTTCTTCCCTCTCACTAACATCCTTTCGAAACTCTCTCACAAACTCACCCTCTCACAAACTCACCCTTTCTGTCTTGTATATGGAGGGGAATAATGCTCCTTATATAGAGCTTGAACACCACCACGCTTTGATGTTTACCGGGAAACCTGTCCCCTGCATGCCAGCACCTGCAGCACGCCCCCCCGAAGTGAATAAGGAACATTAGAACTCAGCGACGCCAGCTGCACCTCGCCCCTGCGTGGTGTCAGACGCGTGCATGGTCGCCGCGTCACCACGCCCCTGCGTGGTGGTGACACGTTGGTCCGCCAGCTGCACCTCGCCCCTGCGTGGTGACAGAGGCCTGCTTGGTCGCCGCGTCACCTCGCCCCTGCGTGGTGGTGACACGTTGGTCCGCAGCAGCTTCACCACGCCCCTGCGTGTTGACTGCGTATTCCACCACCCGACAAATCACCCCAGCCTCCAATATTCTCCCAAAACACCAATTGCTTTTCCATAATAAAAATAAATTCCGACAAAATAAGGATATAGGATTTTTTCTATTTTTTCCATCACACACACATCAACTCACACATACTAAAGATTCTTTTCTATCACAACCCAATTATTGTCGGGAATAGAACCTGCGTGTGACGTATGCAAACAGATTTGTCACTCATAAGTCATACCCTGCTTCAGACAAACAAATAGTTGACATATACA
>NC_029794.2:16150239-16152130 GCF_000816755.2 Arachis ipaensis | reverse complement strand
AGATATAGTGTATAACTAGCAAATAAAGATAACAATCAGTATATGGGCTGCTGTCTGTAGTGGGCTTCCATGAGGCTAACACCCAAACACAAAATCAACCCCCTCCCTGAAAACAAAAAACATTAGAAACTACTAATTTGTCAGAAATGTATTCAGAGTTTCAGACCAAAACACGAAGTTTATTCATAACCCCTTTTAATTTTTTTTTCCTAAAAACAATTTGTGATTGAAATGTTCTAGGCTTGATTACTTTTTTTAAATACCAAAATAAAAAATACTAGTTTTAAAAATAAATACTAATTTTAGGGTCGTATAGATTTAATAAAATATTTTTGTTTAACTTTTTTTCTAAAATATCTCTTAATCTATCTGATTAAGGATTAATTCATCACAAATTTAAATTTTGTTTAAGAATTTTATCAATAATTAATGAATTACTAAATATATAAGATGAGATTCAAACATTAAATACTTACTTAAACAGATAAATAAATTAACTATTTGTCTAATTCAAATTAGTTATAAAATAGTTATTCAGATATATTTTGTGCCTGTAACTTTTTTTTTTTGGGTAAAATAAGGAGGCTTAAGCCCAAAAGAAAAAAACAGATTATAACATCTCTACAACTTGGGATATTGGAACCTTATTAACATCATTACTTAACAAACTAACTTGAGTTGATTGAGTGATCAACTCACTTGTCCACTTAAATAAGTATTGGGAGTTTAAATTCTACCTTATACATCCAGCAATCCATTAACTAGAACAAAAAAAAATCATCACTTAACTCAGAGAGAATATAGAAACTCAAAGTCTTAAGTCCAAAAGAAGTCTTTCTTTTGCCGATATGTCAGCACAGTTATTTGTCTCTCTAAAATTGAAGTTACATTTCATCTCCCAAGATCTTGTATATATCCTAAGTTAAATTGAAGTTAAATTCCAAATCGAATCTTGTAAAATGATTTGGTAAAAAAATTATTCACAAGTTGTGGCGGTATTATCCCAAAAAAATATATATGTATGAACACTTCAGACATATATAATAGGATAAAAGAAGTCGTTATTTTTTATTTCGTGATGTCTCTTTTAAAATGATAAATAAATAATTATACTCATTTTTGTGGGTAGTGACTAGTACATAGTGACCACTAAATTTTACAGATGTATATTTTTAAATTTTATTTTAAAAAATTTTGTGAATTAATGTTGTGTTTGAAAAAAAAAAAGATTGAAATTGAGAGACAAATATTCAAAAATAGACATTGAAAGAGAAAGACTAAATTAATTTTTTATATTGTGTTTGGTGTAAAGTAGACAAGACTAAGTTATGTTTCATTATCATGTTTAGCTTAAGTTAAATATGAATATTGAGGTATAGATTTAAAACTTAAAAAGTTAAATAAAAGTGTTTTTGAAATAAAATGTTATTTTAAGTTTTAATCTTTGTCCCTAATAATTTCAATTCCCATTGTCTTCACTTTTTGGAGGCGCCGAAGAAATTAAAATTTTGTGTCCCAAAATTTAAATTTAACTTTAGTCTTTGACCACCAAATACAATACTTAGTCATAATTTTCTAGTCTTAATCCTAGTCCCAAAAAATAAAAGCACCCTAATTGTTTTTTAACTATCCAAATTAAGCATTGAGTATTTCAAGTTTGAGTAATTACCCAAATCAGTCTCCAAAGATTTTAAAATTGGATATTTTAGTCCCTAAGAAAATTAATACACAGATCAATCCCCAAAGTTTTACTCCGGCAGACAAATTAGTTCCCAGTTCATTTTCCGACAAAGTAATTACCCAGATCAGTTCCTAAAGATTTTAAAAATGGACATTTTAGTCCCTAAAAAAATTTAATGTACAAATCAATCCCTAATGTTTCTCTCTGTTA
>NC_029794.2:16149343-16150158 GCF_000816755.2 Arachis ipaensis | reverse complement strand
TTCTAATAATTTTATTATTATTATTATTATTATTATTATTATTATTATTATTATTATTATTATTATTGAGTGACTATATATATATAAGAATTTAATGAATAAATTTATTATTATTTTTGTCCAAAAAATACAAAAAATATAGTACAATATTATTGTGCAATTAATAGTAATAATTATTTTATTTTATTTTATTTTTGGACGGAGGATTATTATGTCTAATAGAGAGAAATGTTGGGGATTGATTTGTACATTAGTTTTTCTTGGGGACTAAAATGTCCGTTTTTAAAATCTTTTGAGACTGATCTAGGTAATTACTCTGCCGAAAAATAAACTGAAAACTAATTTGTCTGTCGGAATAAAACATTGAGTTTGATCTATGTATTAATTTTTTTTTAGACTAAAATGTCCGATTCTAAAATCTTTGGAGACTGATTTAGGTAATTACTCTTCAAGTTTTGAGATATATATATATAAAAGGTATAGCAGTTTTCGAATTTATACGTAAATTGCGAGATCCTGTCACAGATTATAAACAACAACAAAAATCTATCAACCGCTGTTGCCAATTGTGGATTAGGAGCAACAAAGGATGGCCATAAACTGCTGTATACTGCCACAGTTTATGAAGGAAAGCAAAGTAAAAACTATTATTCGGTTATCAATATTACTTAGTATATATTTGTATACAAATATATGTATAGTTAAACTCATTTTTAATAGATTTTTTATTTTAATATATATTTTATTTTAATGTTTAATTTTAATGACTGATTTTAATATACACTTAGTATAATTATATATAAAATAATAATGTC
>NC_029794.2:16147109-16149228 GCF_000816755.2 Arachis ipaensis | reverse complement strand
ATATATATATATATATATATATAAAATGTTAGAAAATTATTAGAATTTATTATTTTTTGATTATCAGTTAGTTATTAATGTTTAAAAGTAGGTGAATTTTATTGTACCATCTCTAAAATAAAAGGTAAATTACCCCTTGTGATATATACAGTGATTATTGATAATTATCTTTCTACCAGAGTTTCAAAATTCACGTTATCTTTTCTTTTCTTTTCAATTGACGCTATGTTTCTCTTAATACTTGATAACAATGTCATTTTCATCATCCCCACCAAATACACTTCTTCTCCAATTTTAAAATTCTAATTCCTTTCAAATCGAATCACCATTTCCAATCAATTAAGCTAGGATTTTAAACTTGTTCTTACGTTTTTAATCTCCAATTTCAACAAACACAACTATCAATTTTTCAGCTCTCTTTTTTCTAAGATTTTTTTTTTCGTATTAGAAGATATTACGTTAGGAGAGAAGCAAGAGGGTATGGATTTGCATAACAGATATGAATTTGCACCATAAATAAAATTCTTGTAGGTAATTAATGGCATGAATAATAAAATAATTAATTAATATTTGAGGCGAATATAAATATTAAAATATTTATTTCATTTTGTCTTATTGTTATTTGAATAATAATTTAATATTTTTTGTGACAATATAATAATTTAATATGCTCCCACCAATGCATTAGTTTTTTTTTTTAAATTAGGGAAGAGGTGTATTTGGTAGAGATGATGAAAATGACACTGTTGTTAAATTTTAAGAGAAACATAAAGAAAAGAGAAGATAACGTGAATCTTGGAATTCTGATGAAAGGATAATTTATCAATGAGAAAGTCTAGGGGGCCATCAACTTTTGTATTTTGTGGCCAGCACTTAACCATCAAAAGAAAAGTGAGTGATTTTCCACCATCAGATGTAATTTCACACCATTAAAAACACTATTGATAGTCAATTGATGGTTACAAAACACAAAAATTGCTAGTCTCATAGCACTCCTCTTTATCAATAATTATGGTATATGCCACAAGAGGTAATTTACTCTTTATTTTAGAGAGGATATGGTAGAGTTCACCTTAAAAGTATAGAATAAAATATGTTGTTGAATTATTAAACTAAATAAATTAGACTAAAAAATTGAATTAATAGTTAAATAATAATAAAAAATAATAAATTTTAATAATTTTAAATTAATATATATATAGGAGAGAGAGCACAGTCGCCAGGAATAAGGACAAGGCTTCCGTACCAACGGTGTTTCCAAAGTGGTGACAATGTGGCATGGCATCCAACTCAAGTATGAAAAGCTTAATTTAAACTTGCCATTTGTATGGGGCTTCCAAAACAAAAGGGTAATTGTTTGTTTAAGGGGATGGGTAAAGGTAGCCAACCGTGTGTCCTAGATTGTTTCAAAAGTGCACCCACGCATGCCACAACACAAACCAAACTTTCCACGACCATGGTCCGTAGTCTTATTTCTCGCCATCTTCGACCTCGGTCCCGATTCATCATATCCCTCATTCCCAGGCTCCATATCCGCATTTACCAACACATTTTTTAATGGGGTACTTGTTCCGTTCCAAAATAATTCTTGATAGTTTTGCGGATGAGTCTTTTAAGGTATTTAACAAGGTTATATATTTAAGGTTTAATTACTCTGTTGTCCCTATAGTTTCACCAAATTTTTAATTAGGTTCCTATACGTTTTTTCTTTTCAATTGGATCCCTACACTACTATAATTTTGTAATTAAGTCCTTCCTAGTGTAAAAAATATTAGAGTTAACTGAATATTTATTTGCAAATTGAAGGTATTTATAATTAAAAACTTAATTAAATCTTTGACCGCATGCATTCTGGTAAAAATATTATGTTAATTTTAACATTTTTAACATGAAAAGGACGTAATTACAAAATTAAAAGCAGTGTAGGGACCCAATTGAATGAAAAAAAAGTATAGAGACCTAATTAAAAATTTGGTGAAACTATAGGGACCAACAGAATAATTAAACCTATATTTAATTATTAAGCTGTAAAAGTCTAAAAGATTTTAGTTATGTGATTGTAAAAAAGTTTGTTTATTTGATTATTATATGTATGCTTATTCCATAATGATATGTAATG
>NC_029794.2:16146424-16146998 GCF_000816755.2 Arachis ipaensis | reverse complement strand
ATATACGTAAATATATAGTAGTTATTAATATTTTGTGTTTATAAAATATTTTATTTTAATAAATTGAGTAAACTACTAAAATTACATTTAAAAGATGTGGTTAATTTTTTTAGAAATAAAAAAGCATAGTATGTTATCCACTGTTATGGATAAATTAAGTATTTTTTTAATATAAAGATAAAAAATTGGAGGGTCAAATTTTATTATAAAATTTTAGGATTATACAAATTGAAAAGTTAGATTTGTGATTTTAAAATAATAAAAAAAATTCATAAACACAAATCTAACTCTTAAATTTCTAATTTTAAAAAAATAAAAAATTATAAACACAAATCTAATCCTAAAATTTTGGTATTCAAATCTAATGCTCAATTTTTTTTTAATTATCCTCCACAATTTTGTGATGCACCTCACTCTCATAATACAATAAAATATACACTCTTCTCCAATATTAAAAATAACATTATGTGAGAAAGAGAAACACAAATGTTTATGTGACAATATTAAAGAGTACTACATAAGCTTTAATTGGTTATTTTCTTTAATATTTTAAAATATTTTCAAAGATCTTTTA
>NC_029794.2:16144743-16146276 GCF_000816755.2 Arachis ipaensis | reverse complement strand
AGCTAAGCCATTTTTTAAATCACCTTTTGAGCTACATCAGTTCCAATGTTTGGGAACAGACGAAAAAACCCGTTTATTTGATAGTTATGGAGTTTGATTAGATGGTTGTCTGGAAATAAAAATCTTTGTAATAATACAAGTTTCGGGGTTATAATTTTTTGGATTTGGATTCTCTAAAATTTGAATTTTACTTTAGAGAGTAAAGTGTGATCTTTTATTTTTAAATAGTTTTTTTTTTATATTTATTTTTGGTTCCACCTATAAAATCAATGGTGAGAGATCATATTTTATTCTCTAAAGTAAAATTCAAACTTTAGAGAATCAAAATTCTAATTTTTTATGGAAAGTTTAAATCTCTTATTTTATGCTTAAGAAATATAGGATACCATCTCATCTTGTCGTTTCTTGAGCACTTGTGGATGTTTGATGGGAATTCCTAGAGCATCCAATGACGGCTAATCTTCCTAATCAAATTATTCTATTTTCGGTTTGTAATTTTTTTTTTTTTTGGTGTTAATCTATAAATTTATGGATTTTGACCTAGTTCAACCAAAAGAAGTATGTATTAGTTCCGTTCAATGAATTAGGCCAAGTCAGAAAAATCATTAACCTATAATCAGGAGCAGATTTGAGGATGGGACAAGTGGGGTTGCTGTGGCCCCTCAGAAAATTTAGAAATTCTCTAATATATTATAGGATGTGCAGATTTTAATAAAAGTCATTTTAACGGGTAATTTACACTAATAAATTAAATGAATTTTTCAGAGCTTATTTTAGAGAGCTATATTTTATATTAATTTTTTTAATATTAAAAATTTCGATAATAATTTTTTAAATGCTAATGAATCAAAGAATAATTTTTAATGAATTTTTAGAAATCGTTTATTATTCTGTCTTAAATTCACAAGTTTATAAAAATGAAGATTTTCTAGAATTTGAACTAAAATATAAAAGTTAGATTTCTATTCTTATTCGTTTTGATGTTTTTGATATTTTATTTGAATTTAAATATGAGGTATTTTTTATTGACATTTATGTTTTAAAGTTAATAACAATTAACTTAAAAATAAAAAATGTTAATAAGTTGTATAAATAGTAAATTGAATCAAACTGATTCGATTTACTGTATATATATTAAAAAGTAGTAAATCGAATTAATTAGATTCAATTTATATGTATATGTAGTAAATTGAAATAGATTAATTCAATTTATTACTTCTACAACATATATATAGTAAATCAAATCTACTAGTTAATTCAATTTACTACTATGATAGCCAAATCGAATCCAATTAATTTGATTTACATAAAAATATTTTAGGACAAACGTGTAACAAAAATTATTTTAAAATATTTATGTAATTTTAATTCCCATTCAGCTTATTGGTGTAAATTACCCCTTTTTTAACCCAATCAATAACGTGTGGCATTTTCATTCTACAAGCATGAATCCAATTCTCATTTCTTATATTTTGAATTTTTATTAAATGAATTTAATTTTTATTTTTCCTTCTATCTTTTTCCTTTTCTCCC
>NC_029794.2:16137216-16144718 GCF_000816755.2 Arachis ipaensis | reverse complement strand
GTTATAAATGATATTAAAAATAATAAAAGAAAATCATATCACTAAATATATGATACAATATTTAACTATATATATATATATTTAACTTTTGGTCTCTTCTTTATAAAATTTTTAAATCTGATATGATCTATAACGTATAAAATGACATTTTTAATAGGACAAGTTACATGAATAAATTAAATTAGTTTAGAATTTATCCAATTGTAACTTTTTGAAACACAGTAGATATGTTTATAATTTTTTTAATTTTATGTAAATCGCTACAGAGTATAGTGATTTTTAACTTGCACGTAATTCACTACCGGATAAGGCAGATTATGTGAAAAAGCATGCAAAATAGAAACCGCTAGAGGGTGTAGCGGTTTCTGAAGAATATGTACGATACATAAATTGTTACTGAGTATATTAGTTTATGATGAAACAGTGGGTAGCGTAATATCTGGCACCCTGTAGCGGATTATGTATACGTGGATTCTCTATATATACTAATGGAAGGCAATTGTGAAGAAGTAGAGTGTCATTTTCACAATGGATAGCGAGGAGAGTTTTCTAGCTCTAGTGCATTGCTCTGGAAAAATTCAAAAAAGCAAAAGGTACGGTGTTAAGTTTACTGATAGGGAATCACTGAGTGTCTTTATCCAGTCATCAAATACCTTATCAGAGCTAAAAATCAGTATATTGCAAAAGCTCAGGGTGTGTGGGACAAAGTGGGTGAAGAAGTTCTTTTACAAGATCCATATTGCTATTGTGTCAACCGGTACGAAGTATGATACATTTGTAATAGGGTCCGACCAAGATATGCAGGTTTTGTTTCATTATCGGCGGAGTTTTTCGAAAATGAGAATATACAAGTTTTATGCCAAGTTGGAAGATGATGTCAATAGTTATGGGGCATCAGCGCGGAATTCTCAGTCGACTTCGTTGGGAGTGCTTCTACCTTGATGTCGTGGTTGCACATGCTTATCTGTTGGTTGATCATCCATCTATTGCAATTGGGATGGCTAGTTCACCTCGTCTAATTCCTGATTTTCGGGTGAGGGTGAATCGAATCGAGTTGAAAATGCGATGTGAGAGGATGATTCAGACGAAGAGCCTATTGACATTGTTGGGGACAGTGATAAGGATACTCGGAGCAATCCACCTACACAACATGACCCATCAAATTTCGGTACACAACAACATCCTCCACATTTCTCAACCTTGAACTTGGAAGCCATCGGCTAACAGCCGGACGTAGATCCTACCTTTGGGGGTCATGGATTGCATGATGAAATCACTCCTACGGAATTTCAGATTGACCAATCTTTTCAAAGTAAGTAGGAAGCTATGTTGAGTGTAAAGGATTATAGCATCCGTTGTGGAGTTGAGTACAGGGTGATAGAGTCAGATCGTCTTAAGTACCATAGAAAATGCAAGGAGTTCGGTAAAGGTTGCACGTGGTTGATTCACATCATACTTCGATAACGAAAGAGTACCCGATAGGTTAGAAGGTACAACGGACCTTACACTTGCATTGCTACATCGATTTCAAGCGATCATCGACAGCTTGATTATGATGTCATTTGTGCGAGGATCATTCCGTAGGTTAGAGCCAATGTTGCGGTTACGATAAAGGTGTTGCAGCAAGCTACAGAAGCAACCTATGGATTCAGGTCTAGTTACAGGAAGGTCTGGCTGGCAAAGCAGAAGGCAAGAGCACAGATCTTCGGAGATTGGGAAGAGTCTTATGGCGAGTTTTTCGATGGATCCTTGGGGTGCAGTCCACTATGAAAGGAACCATTGCACTGTTGAAGACTTCTCCGGTTAGAGTTGGTGATCAGGTTGATGAATCTATCGTGTACTTTCATCGTCTTTTCTGGACATTTTCTCCTTGTATGGAGGCATTTCGACATTGCAAGCCACTGGTCATCATCGGTGGTACTCACTTGTACGGTAAACTTTGCTTCTGAATATCACACTAGATGGAAATTTAAATATCTTGTCAATTGCATTTGCACTTGTGGAAGGAGAAATGTGGAATTCTGGCTTTTTTTTTACCAACCTGCGACAACATGTGACTCCACAAGAGGGTATTCTGGTGATCTCTGATAGGCACAATGGAATCAAGGCTACATTGGAGGCACCTGATAGTGGTTGGCTACCTCCTTATGCATATCGAGCATTTTGCATTCGTCATGTTGCAACTAATTTCTCCCTCAGTTTCAAGGGACATGATGCAAAAATGTTACTTGTAAATGATGCTTATGCGAAGACTGAGGCAGAGTTTGACAATTGGTTTAATATTATGAGGACAGAAAATCTGGCTATGTGTAATTGGGTAAACATAATGGAATATGATAAGCAGACCCAGCACTAGGATGGCGACAGACGCTTTGGCCACATGACGACCAACATATCTGAGTGTGTTAATGCTGTTTTAAAGGGCACAAGGAATTTACCAGTCACTTCGTTTGTAAAGTCCACATACGGACGGTTTGCAGAGCTGTTGTAATTCAAGGACAGATGGTAGAGACACAATTGGAGACTGGGCACCAGTTTTGTCAGGCGCTGGAGAAAGCAATAGAGCACAACTTGAGAGATTCGAGATGCTTCACTGTAACTCTGTTTGATAGGCATCAGTCTGAGTATACTATGGTCGAGACAACTCCTATCGGTAACTTCTCGCTGGGTGCATATCGAGTTTTCCTTAGGGATCATACCTACGACTGTGGCTACTTTCAGGCTCTCAATTACTCATGTTGCCATGCGATCACATGTTGTGCTCAATTGCGACTAAACTAGGCAACATATGTTGGAGATGTTTATAGCATGACTAAGGTGTTCAACGTATATCAGATGGGGTTTGCATTGCTTGTTCTAGAAGAACTTTGGCCGCCATATGATGGCTCCACTATCATTCCTGATCTTAACATGAGACGTGAAAGAGAAGGACAACCGAGGTCCACCAAAATCCGTAATACCATGGATGAGGTCGATCCTAGTAGACCGAAGCATTGTGGCCTTTGCAGACAGCCCGGGCACACTTACAGGAAATGCCCTCAGCGAGGCTCCACAATTGGAGGTGATGTGTAGATGTCATGATGTCTTTTAGTTTATGTTGTTCTTATTATTGCCGTTTTATCTTTATTCGAACCAGGATGAAATATTGTACGGTTTTAAAAATCATGTATGAATTCATGTATTGCTATATGGTCTTGTTCTTTTGGTTTTTTTGTTAATTTGATTTCTTTTAGATAGAAGATATGTAAACAAAAGTGACCATAAAAGGCGTAAATTTAATATAAATATAGAAGGCATACATATAGCTATAAATATAGAAGGTGTACATATAAATAAAAACAATCATACAAATAAGCATACATAAGCGGAATACAGTCATACAAATAAACATACATAAGTGGAATACAAAGTCATACAAATACTACAGTCATAAGAATGCTACTGTTCATCGCCATCATCATGGTCATCGTCCCTAAATACACCAAGTAAATGAGAGCCTATGCCACACCGAGCAGGATGCCTCACTCTAGCAGCTCTCTGAGGTTGATCTGCTGAAACATCAGCTGGCGGACCCACTCCAAATACAAATGGGGGCGTCCCTCCCATGTTGAACCAAGTGTCATATGGACTACCTGCAGGCTCATTAAGGTCAACCACGAACTGTGGCTGGTAGCCCAAAATTTGAAACTGGCCCTTCGGCATCTAGGGCTGGTAGCCCGAAATTTGAGACTAGCCCTCAGGTATCTAAGGCTAGTACTTCGATATCTGAGCCTGGACCTCTGGCATATGCGGCATGTAATGCCACTCAATCACGAAAAAATATATCAAGCTGGTGACCGCCCGCTATAACCGACAGTGCTCTTCGATAAGTATCTCCGGATGAACCACGACAAGTACGTCAAGCGCAGCATAAGAATCCCACAAAATCTTAAAAGGAAAACAAAATCTAACGTTAGAATACTATATACAAAGAGGTTGGTGAACCACTAATGAAACATCCAATCACACACAATCAACTTATATCTCGACCACCCAATCGGTCTAATGCAAGGTGATACTGAATAAGTCTTTGCTCCTTTCCATCAAATTTTGGTAAATAGGTGGCCCACTTGAAGGATAATAATGTAAAATCAATGTTTAATACAGGATCTAAAAGGTTAATAACTTAAAACAAATAAACGAGACACTCAGTGCATTGAACGATACCTGGATGTCAATGAAAAAGAAACATTGTCAAACCCATACGGCCTCAGCGTAGGGAACCGCCAGAAGATCCAAGATTGTAGTAGTTGAAAAGGACCAGCCAAGTTGGTGACATTTCTGTTGGCCACCCGACACATGCATCGATACAACCATGCCAATGCAGTTGAACCTCAGTTATAACTGCCCATCTCATTAAGCTTCGCCACAAATGGCAGCCACCAAATATGAATCGAACTCTTGTCACCAAACAACTGAGTGGATAGCAGCATCATGATATACGCACGTGCGTATATACGAACAGTATCCTTACTCACATCGGCTGGTAGCACTCTAAACCTCTCATGGAACTGTGTGAAGTAGACTGTCATCTGCTTGACCTTAGTCGGCGGTGGCAGCTTGCCGAATAAATCTTAAAACCACTCCCAAACTAGTCTGCCATCCTCCATAAAGTGTTCGAAGTTATTGAGGCACCCACTAACAGCCTTTTCATCCATAGGCAACCCCAACTAATATGCCATATCTTGCAGCGTGATGGTGCACTCTTCGAATGGCATGTGAAAAGTGTGCGTCTCAAGATGCCACCTCTCAATGAATGCACTGACCGTAGGCTCATCCAACCAGAACCAATAATTGTTCAACCTAGTCAAGTGGTACAAACCAGCCCTTTGTAAATAAGGTATAATTCTTTCATGCATAGGCATATTTTGTTGCCTCCGAATGTTGTAAATCTGCATCATGTGATAAAAATAACCACATCCTAATTAAATTCTAATACTTACAAGCCTAAACCATAAATTATTACCAAAAATGTCCTAATCCGGTGCAAAAATTACGTAGTTATTATCTATCTAATCTTTTAGAAGTGAAAATAAAAAAATATAAAAATTCTAATATATTAAAACTTAATCAATAAATTACTGATAAAAAAGATACTAATCTTGTTTGATTTTGAAGAACAAAGATACATTTTTCTCACAGTATAGTAAACGTTATCATACTTTTCTAAAAACAGAAATCAAATTCAGGATATTAAAACTTATCTGCTTCTTGTTAATTTTTAATTAATATGCATTAATTAAATATTTAATTTAGTTCTTTTAAAAGTGTATGTTAAATATTTTATAAGTTTAATTTTAATAAGATAGGAAAATAAGGGTCCGTCTGGGAAGCTTTAAAATTAACTTTTTTTAGCTTTTGACTAATAAAAAGTAGTAGTATTAATGTTCGGTGTAATTTTCAAAACCAAATTGCGGCTTTCTAAGAAGTTATTTAGGAGCTTATAGAGAAGTTAAAAAAAATGACTTCTCTCATAATACTACTACTTTTTACCACATTTTTATAAAATAAGCACTTTTAGAACTAAAAATCTAAACACAAAATAACTTATTTATAAGCTACTTTTAATATAGTCATTTATTGTTTAAGCTATTTTTTCAAAAAGAATTTAATTAAATTGTTTACCCAAATTGGACCTAAGTATGACTATCTAAATAAAAATATAGGACAAATGCTAATGTACTTTATAACAAGTAAGAAATGTGCAATTTTTGAATTTTTTAAGTTTAAATTTTAAATGTTAAATTTTAAATTTTAAATCTTAAGTTTTAAATACTAAACTATAAATCTTGAATTCTATATTCTAATTCCTATATCCTAAATATTAGTTTTATATTAAATACCGTTGAGTCGGTACAACGATTTTAGTCCGTCATGATTCCACTTGAATATGTCCTCTCCAAAAATTCCAACTCGTCTCCTACCCTCTCCTCTCTCTCTAGCCACAATTTTCTCTCTCTAACCAAATTTTCTCTTTACACCAAATAAAGAATTCGCTGCTAGCTATTGCGGTTTTATAACCAAGTTTTACGTAAATTGCGGCACCCTCCAGCAGATTAGAGTAGCCATTATTTCTTCATAAATTACTAGAGTCTATAACGATTTATGTATTGTTGCGTTCCTTCAAAAATTACTACACCTTCTAGCGGTTTTTACTTTACACATTTTTTACGTAATTTGCATTATACTGTAGCAGCAGATTACATGCAAGTTAAAAATCGCTACATTACATGAAATAAAAAAAGTTACAAACATGTCTGTTATTTCAAAAAATTACAATTAAATAAATTTAAAATTTAATTAATTTATTTATGTAACTTGTCTTTTCAATCCATATAATTCGACTTATTTAATATTAAAACAAAAAGATATATTATTTTCACTTTCTTATATTTTCTTCTCTTTTCTAATGATATATTATTTCTGTTTTCTTCTCATAAACACGCTGTTAGAAAATAAAAAATACAGAAGTATTTCCATATTAAGAAGAGACTGTTTGTATGGGAAGTGCTGTCGTTGAGAAGGTGGTCAAACGCACAGATACGGGTATGCCATGGGCAGTATATTGACATTAACAATACGAGGTTTGAAACTGGGACGTGGGAAGGAACCCCAATGTGATGATGACGTGGACAAAATCAGGTGGTCCACGTGTCAATACCCCAGAGCATCATGAAAAAGGAACAGGTTTAAACCTGATAGAGATGTGTGAAGAAGTTGGGTAGCGGTTGTGGGGTATGGTGGCCTCAAAGCTGAAAGCTACAGAACGTGGCGCAGAGCCGCAGAGCATTAAATGAGTGTGACCAATACAGGACACAAATGAATGTGAAATTGAGAATATCTTGGTCCACAACACAGCAGGTAGATTTGTATTTTGTGTTGTGTTTTTTTTTTTTTTTTTAATTGTTAAATTAATGTAACATTTTTCTTCTGTTATATTTTAAATTAGCAATATTTTTATATTTTTAATTTCTATCAATATAACTATGTCTAATTAAACTGTACATTTAAAAATGGACACCTATTTAAGAATAGAGAGAGTAATATAATGTTTTTAGAAATAATATATTTAAAGATATTGAATTATTAATACTAGTAATTAATTGATATTAATATATCTATTAATTCATTATTTTATAAATTAAATATAATATTAGAAAATATGGAAAATTCATTCTTTATATATATTATATCATAAGAATGACATTTAAAACTATGTAATCTTAATAGATAACATAATTTTAACATATAACTAATATTCATTAACTTTGTTGTTAATTTTTTTTTCTTCTTCGTTCCCCTCTCTTATTTTTCTTAAAAAAAAATTGGTTTCTCAATTTTTATTTTGTTAATTGTTAAAAAACAATTTGTCCTCCATTCAGTCTGTACTTCCTAATCCCTAAATCCTACTTCCTAAAATTTATTTACAATAAATTGCAACACTGTATTTAAAGATTGATATT
>NC_029794.2:16135487-16137031 GCF_000816755.2 Arachis ipaensis | reverse complement strand
GATGTATTATAAAATTATGAAAGAGAAGTCCAAAAATTTGAAAGTCAAATTTGAGAATAAAAATTAGAGGATGAAATTTATGTTTATATATTTTTTAAATGATAAATATGAGAGCCAATTTATGTTAATAAATTTTTTATTATTTTAAAATTACAGATATGAAGGTCAGAATTGTAGATTTGTAAAATTTGTCTATGAAATCTGATTCTCAGATTTTTTTAGATTTATATTAAAAAAATATTCGACTTATCCACACCAATAAATAATACATCATGTTTATCCATTAAAAAAAAAATTTTGTTTGGGCTAAAATTGTCTAATTAAAAGATGTGGCTAGGGTTGTTATAAGATGGACACCACACTATGAGCACGCGAGTAGTCTAGCACACAATTATACTTTGACTATTATACCCTTTATCATGCACAAATGACCAAACTCAAGGACATGAAGAGTTGAGAAAATTACTTAATAGCAATTTGAATTAGTGAATTGTGGGGTGAGTGATTTCAGCTAAGATAGTTTTTCTTGTTTAATAGATGCGAAACTCGAATAAAAGAATAAATAAACTATTCTTTGTCTTTAAAAATTTTTAAAAATATTCTCAAATTTTAATTTTATATTTGCTGTCAATTTTTTAACGGTCAAGATGAAGTCAAAATAATTTTACCAATTTTACTCCTCTTATATTTATCATTATTTTTATCATCATCATCATCAGATATCATCTTCATCCTTCAACCCCATCACACCACACCATATCATCATAGTATCAGTGCACACCATACCACACCACCATCCTCATGGCATGCATCCTACCCCCTTAGTCACGACCACTACCAACCAACAATGTTATCAAAATCACATTTTCTTATCTCACCCTTACTTCTCCATCTTCGTTCATACACACATATGTAAGATTCAGAACTTCTGAAAAAGGATTATTATGAGCTAATTTTAAATTTAATATTTTTGTAGTTTTAACTTCAGAAATTTTTTTGTTAAAGAAAATTAAATCAAGTTTCGATTAATTGAATTTGAAATAAATTGGGGTTATTATCCAATTTTTACAATTGTTGAATTACTTTCTATATTTAAATTATAAAGTTGATAGTTATGAAATAATAAGAATTTTATATGATTTGGATTAAATAATTAATATTCTAAAATATTAATACTGCTGTTTTGGAAAAATAAAGGATTTAATTATATTACTTCTAATTATTTGATTTGGACATTTTATTGAAAATAATTTATAAAATTGATGAGCAAATAGTATTTTCTATATACAATTAGTGTTGGATTTAATTTGGGTTTCAATTATTATATTATTTCCAATTTTATTTGAAATTACCAAATTACCCCTAACACTAATTTTACTGAAAAACCCTAACCCAATGACCCGGTTCCCTTTTACCCCAACACCCAGCAGCAGCCGAAATCCCTTCTTCCCCCCAAAATAGCAGCAAACACATACGGTTTCCTTTCTCTTTTCCATGAAAGGAAAGAAGCCGAAGCAGAAAACGGAGATGAGGGGGAAGAAACG
>NC_029794.2:16129723-16135363 GCF_000816755.2 Arachis ipaensis | reverse complement strand
TCCGGGCCGTCTTCACCGGCGTCTCACTGCCGTCGCTGGGGAGACCGCACGCCTTCGAGGTTCCTGCCGCCGCCTTGGAGTATGCCGTCAGGTCGAGTTGAAGGAAGAGAGAGGCACGAGGTTAGTGTCGCGACCAGAAGGGAGATCTGAGAGAGAAGGAAGAGAAGACCGTGCTCCCGCCACCAGCCGCCGCGTCTTGCCTGCGCCGTCATTCACACGCGTCACCGCCGTTAAGAGCAGAACCACGAAAGGGAGGGGGAGAACGCCGTTGAGAGGGGAACCGTGAGCTGCAAGCCACGGACTGAGAAGAAGCTCCACCCTCGTTGTCGCTGGAGGAGTTTCGTGCGTCGCCGTCGTCCTTGCCACAAGGTCAGCTGCTGTCATGTATGGCAGAGCCAGAGAGAGAGAGAGAGAGAGAGAGAGAGAGAGAGAGAGTTCTAGAGCAGAGCAGATGAGAGAGATCTGAGGCTGAGCTGGGAGTCCAACCACCGCACCCAGCCGCCGTTCGCGTCACTGGTGCCGCCTCCGTCAGAACTGCCGCCAATAAACTCTGCTGTGTCTCTGGTTGCCAAAAAATGGTGTGGTTGCTTCTGGAGGTCGCCGCCGGAGCTGCTGCTCGATTCTGCCATTCCTTTTCATCACAGTAAGTCTCCTGCGCTCTGAAACTCAAACCGTAATCGTTATAATTATCTGCGGTTAAGAATTCAGATGAATATATGTTGTAAGGTTAATTTTATAGGGTTTCATGTCGAAAATTGAGGTTTGTTGCTGAGCCACTGGAGATTCTGGCCACTGACGGAGCCGTTGCCAGGTTGATATGGAGCTGAGGCTACTTCGTTTTGTTAATTCAGTGAGTATTTCGATTTTTGAAAATCCTGCGTTAGTGTTCTGTTCTGTGTAATAAAGTATTTGCGATGTTAATGATTTTAGGAGTTAGAATCCGATTTGCTTATGCCTCTTGTAGCTATTTCTGCTTTTGAGATAGCAAGCAGAACCGAGGTTTTGATTGTTACAGATTTTGGGCTGAGCGAAAAGAGTTCAGCTGACACGCTTAGGTTATGGTTTTGCGACTTTGAGGTAGAGCTTTTTCCGAAAACTATATTTTTATATATTGGAATTATTATATATGGATACTGATGTGAGACAATGTATGGTTGGTGATTGTATAAGCCTTATGTGATGTTGATTGTCTTGAATGAATATAATTATATGTTTGAATGGATTATTATTTGGTTTTGATGAATGGATTGTTGCTGAACTGTTCCTTTAAAGCTTTGGAAACGAGTTTAATCGATTGATAATGGTTTGATTTTGAAACGATTTCCTTGAGATATAAAAATGAGGTGATTGTTGGATTTAGCTTGCTTTTGAATTGGTTTTTGGTTTTGAACCGTTGGAAAGGATTGTGGAATGGTTTAGTTGGAACCCGAACCGGGTGGCAAAGTCCAAATTTTAGGGGAGGTGTTGCAGAAATTTCTATAAAATCCGAGTCTTTATTTGAAATGTTATTTGAAAAAATTATGAGTTTAATGCCTTTACTAATTTACTTGGGGGATTGTGAATTTGAGGCCTTTTTATTAACTTTACTTGGATCAAGTTTTGAGAGTGATGAAGCTACGCTTTGAAAAGAATTACTAAAAAGAGAATTATGATTTCTCCTTATTTCCTAAGAAGGATAGTATGTGTTGGGTGCAAGTCATTCGAAAGAGGATTATGCTTTAAGGTTGTTTTAAAAGGTAAAAAGGGTTTATACATTCTTTCATTTAACTTAAGGATTTTTACTTGAAGGGGTTTTCGTGACTTTAAAAGAATTTGGGTTTCGATTGATGAACCTCATTTTTCTGACATTTTAAATAAGCTTCAGAGTATCCTTTGAACTCTAGTTTAACATAACAAAAATGGTTTTTCTTAGCAGTTTGAAGCACTTTAGATTTAATCATGGGATTGAAGCTGGTTTTGTTTAAGTAAAAGAAATGGCTTTGAAAGGGGTAAATGATTACATGACTCGATTTGGCTTAGATCCTATTTTATTATTCAAATCAAGAAGCCAAGGTTTTAATGATTTTAACTAAATTTGAGGAAATGAGTTATGTTATTCTCCCCTAAAGACTTGAGACTCTGTCGAGAAACTTTTGTAATAAAATCCCGTTGTTAGATGGATGATTTTGAATATTTCAGAATAAATCTTTAACTTGCCATGGTTATGGAAGTTTTGGAAAGAGGATGCCGAGAGTGGCATTGTTTTTAAAAGGGAAACTTACTTTGAGTATAAGTGGCTTATGAGCCTGAGATGATTTGAGAAATGAGATCTTTAAAGCCAAGGCTGAAAAGAGTTGAAATTTGATTTCAGAGTAAATTGAATTGAGAAAAAGTGAATTATGGCTTTGAATAATGATTTTTATGAATTTGATGATGTTGGATTGTGGAAGTGCTGTTTTTGTTATAAGCCAGAATGGCTGTGTATGATTATGAATTTTGGCTGGTTCTGGATTGAACTATGAGCCGGATGCTTGACTATGAGTCATGAATTCAAGCCGGTTGGCTGAAATAAATATTGATTTATGGCTGAGAATAAATGCATATATGTTGAGATATTGATATTGTGGTTTTTGCACTTCCACTTATCTGAGATACAAGTTTCCTTGGGTGGAAGTAGTGGCTAGCTACCACGTGCTCCAGGTTGAGACTCGATACTCTGCTGACCCTATGTCGTAAGTGTGGCCGGGCATTGTGAAAGTCCCGGATGAGCTCGCCCCTGTGAATATACACCAGTGAGGGTGTTGGATATGGATTATGATTATGATCATGATGATGATCGAGAAATAACTCGAGTTGGGGATGCACGACAAAGGGACAGTCCAATGGTTAGCTACCAGGACTTGTCGGGCTGGCTTTATAACCGACAGATGATATCATCAGCCACTAGGACAGGTATGCATCATATGCATCTATGTGACATTGTCTGGGTGTGCATTTTGTACTTGGTTTGCCTTTGTGATTACTTGTGATTAACTGCTATTTGTTCTACTTGCTGTAACTGTTTGTTTGTGCTTGAACTTCCTATCCGTGTTTGCGACTGCGACTCTGTTGGACTGTGGTGATTGGTTGTTGGGTGGGTTGTTTAGGCCTAGGGCCGTGGTTGAAATGAGATGGACCGATGGTTGGTTTCGGTTTTGTATTTCTGGTTTGGAAAAGTATGAAAGGCTAATTGGTTCAGCATAGATAAACCTTTTTGAAAGGCTTTTGAGTTTTCAAGAATTGAACTGTTCCTCTTTCAGAAAAGATTTCAGATTTCTCTTTTATCATAAACCGTTGTTTTTGAAAAGATACATCAGGCGGTTATCAATCACTATAACAATTTTATCTCTTGGTGCATGGAATTGTGATCACACTTTTCACAACTCCGGTACAAATAACCAGCAAGTGCACTGGGTCGTCCAAGTAATAAAACCTTACACGAGTAAGGGTCGATCCCACGGAGATTGCCGGCTTGAAGCAAGCTATGGTCATCCTGTAAATCTTAGTTAGGCGGATTCAATTGGTTATGAGTTTTGATAATTGAAAGATAAATAAAACGTAAATTAAAATAAAGATACTTATGTAATTCATTGGTAGGAATTTCAGATAAGTGTTTGGAGATGCTTTGTTGCTTCTGAACCTCTGCTTTCCTATTGTCTTCATCCAATCATGCGTGCTCCCTTCCATGGCAAGCTGTACGTTGGTGGATCACCGTTGTCAATGGCTACCATCCATTCTCTCAGTGAAAATGGTCCAGGTACGGTTTTTGTACGGCTAATCAACTGTCGGATCTCTCGTCTCGGATGAAAAATACCAGGCACAGCTACCGCACGGCTAATCATCTGTCGGTTCTCACTTGTGTCGGAATAGGATCTCTCTATCCTTTTGCACACTGTCACTGCGCCCAACATTCGTGAGTTTAAAGCTCGTCACAGTCATCCCGTCCCAGATCCTACTCGAAATACCACAGACAAGGTTTAGACTTTCCGGATCTCAGGAATGCTGCCAATTGGTTCTAGCCTCTACCACGAAGGTTCTAATCTCACAGATTCGAATGCTCTGTTGTCAAGAGAGGCAAGTCAAATCCGTGGATCAGAGACCCAAGAGACTATACTCCTGCTGTCGTCCAATGACTACGTTGAACATCATGTAGACCGCTTGTGGTTGTCAGGCACGCGGATCTTGGCTAAGCGAGTAACGAAGATAGTGGGTGATTGTCACGGGCCACCTCTTTATTTTGACTTAACTGAATTAAGTACGAGAGTATATCCTGGAGAAGAAGTAAGCGTGAATTGAAAGAGAAACAATAGTACTTGCATTAATTCATGAAGAACAGCAGAGCTCCGCACCTTAATCTATGAGGTGTAGAAACTCCACCGTAGAAAATATATAAGAGAAAAAGGTCTTGGCATGGCTGAATGGCCAGTCTCCCAATGTGAAAAATGAGCATAAGCTTCTCCAATACAATAGTAAAAAGTGCTATTTATACTAAACTAGTTACTAAGGATTACAGAAAATAAGTAACTAAGTGTAGATAGTGCAGAAATCCACTTTCGGGGCCCACTTGGTGTGTGCTTGGGTTGAGCATTGAGCTTTACACGTGCATAGGCCTTTTTAGAGTTAAACTCCAGTTTAGATGCCAGTTTGGGCGTTTAACTCCAGTTCTGGTGCCAGTTCCGGCGTTTTACGCTAGAAAAGGGTCTCTGACTAGCGTTTAACGCCAGTTTGGGCTATTAAATCTCGGGCAAAGTATGAACTATTATATATTTCTGAAAAGCCCAAGATGTCTACTTTCCAACGCAATTAAAAGCGTGTCAATTGGGTTTCTGTATCTCCATAAAATCCACTTCGAGTGCAGAAGGGTCAGAATCCAACAGCATCTGCAGTCCTTTCTCAACCTCTGAATCAGACTTTTGCTCAGATTCCTCAATTTCAGCCAGAAAATACCTAAAATTGCAGAAAAACACACAAACTCATAGTAAAGTCCATAAATGTGATTTTTGCATAAAAACTAATAAAAATATAATAAAAAGTAACTGAAACATACTAAAAACTACCTAAAAACAATGCCAAAAAGCGTATAAATTATCCGCTCATCATCTCTCGTATCCTATTATAGTAATTCTACAACCCTACGGTGAGAAACCTTTTGAGGATGATATTCTCACCCCCCTACAATTTTCTCTTTCAGGATATGGACGCAGAAGTCACGAAGGGCTTATCTAGTTATTGTCGTGATGTGTTGTATTGCTTTAATTACTGTTTATTGTTCCCTCGCCTTTATCTTTATACATTATGTAAAAGGGATACGAGTTGTAATGATTAATGCTTGTAAGGTTATATATATATATATATATATATATATGCATGTACTCNNNTACTCTTTGAGAGTTTTTGTAAGTTGTATGATATGTATGGATGTATGTTACATAACAAAGGTATTTTTGAGCGGTATTGCGGTTTAAAGTTTTAAACAGAATCATATTTTAGTATTAAATAGTATAAAAGTCGTCGTAATGTCCGAGCTATTAGAGTGGCGCAGCTAGAAGCGTGAGCTTTGGTAGTTAGGGTGTTACAACACACACACACACACACACACACACACACACACTCTCTCTCTCT
>NC_029794.2:16118739-16129699 GCF_000816755.2 Arachis ipaensis | reverse complement strand
TCTACCTTCTCTACCTTCTTCTACCACTGCTGCATTTGACTTCTATCCTTATCTCACCTTTGTCCTCCTCCAGCGCACGCTCTATTTTTCTCTGCGAAACTTCATGGATCTTTCTTTTTCTCTCTTGATTTCGATCTGCATTTCTTCAATATCTTTTTCTTTGTCTTTATCTCATTGTTATTGTTGATTTTGTGTGTATATGTGTTGATGGTGATAGAGATAGAATTTGTGTGTTAGTTTAAATTAGGGCAACGTGAGAAGAAGAGGTAGAGGAGGTGGTAACGGTAGAAGTGGGAATGTAATGATGAGTGTGAATGAGTAGAGATTGATAAGAAAAAAAGAGAAAGAAAGAGTTAACTAGAGAAGACAGAGGGACCGATGGCAGTAGAGATTTGGAGTGGGAGGGCTAGGGTGGAAGAAGGAAGAGGTGGTTATCCGGTAAAATTGTTGTTGAGATGTTAATGTTCATAATGATCGTGGTGGTGGTCGGCGACCATGAGAGGTAATGGTGATTCGGTTGTTGTGGTGGTGGGTGAGGAGAGATGATTAGGGAGATGACAGTGAGATGAGAAAAGATGGTCCGGTGAAGTTGTTGATGATAATGATGATGATGGTGGTGTTACTTGTAGGTAAAGGGTAATGGTAGGGCTATCAATAATATAGCAGATGATAACGATGATAATGATTACATATGATGTAAAATTAATAAGGGTAAAGTTGGTAAATTTTTTTTATTTAGCTTTTATTGCTAAAAAAATTAACTGAAAGAATAACATTCGAACTTAATTAGATAATAGGACAAAATTAAATCAAATTAAAATTTGAGGATATTCTGAAATTTTTTAAAAACTTCGAGGATAAAAAATATATTTTATAAAAAAAATTAATAAGGATTTAGAATTGATGTTTTCTACTAAAATAGATTAATTAGGTGAAATACTAGTATATCTATGTATTTCTTTTTATAATTTGTGAAAAAAATGCATACTGATACCTAATGACACTTGACATAATTGATAGGTTATAAAATATAATTATTGGTTTAGAATGTTTTTTACAGGTTGCGAAAAATAGATATTTTTTATCCATTTCACAAGTTACGAAAAAGAAAATATTTGAAAATTATAATAATTCAGTCATAACAAGCCAAAAATTTTTAAAATTGACTTCATTTGTATAACCTTTTTACATATTTTGAACTTTTTTTTATGTCATTCGCTTATCACACAATGTATCACACATTATACGCCCCACATGTTAATCATAATAATATATCCTTAACTATTAGGATGCAACTATATCATATATTAATAATACATTTTATAATTTGATTTTCATATATACTATTACAGTAAAGACTAATCATAATAATATACTTTAATTGACATTAATTTTAATTTATTTTCCTTTGTAACCACTAATTTATTGATTCACCTCCTTAAATTGGAAGGAGTTGAAGTAATTATAGACATCGTCAAGATCAAGAAATAAAAATCACAACTTTAGAGCAATTGGAAGCACAATTAAGAAGTTTGATGCCTCAATTCTTTGAGAGGCAGTGAAATGGGCTTTGGGATGGAGGATGTTACATGTGTCGGACAAACATGTGCATACTCTCTCTAATTGAAACTTTTTTAGTTTGATTTCGGTTGGGGTAGGCTAAAGAAATTCACAATTGTAGTTATCCTTTTAGATAGTGTGACATTTGGATTCAATCTTAACATGGTACCTATGTCGGAAGGAGTTGAAGAATTTGAACAACAAACGGACTCACTCGATGAGGTTGTTCATAGTCAACCAATTTTTGAGAATATGAAAAATCACACTAGATATGATGAGGTATGGTAATAAGCTAATTTAAAATTTTTATGTGTATTTATGTGTAGTTATAATTATACTGTAAAAACAAGTGTACTGTAAATTTTCACACTTTATTTATATGCATGACATTTGTGATGTCATCCATAAATTCTTAAAAGTTACATCCAAATTTTAAGATACATAACATCCATAATTATATAAAACTAACATCCAAAATTACAATAATCTGTTATAGTTATTATATCCGATATTGAAACTAGCCCTCACTACATAAGTAACTATGAGTTGAGTTTCGATTGTTATTTTTCACTTTTTTTTTCAAGTCATAAACCAAGCCATTGGTGACAAGGAGCTAGAGCCTAAGGAACGGATGTGCTACGGCACATTAGAAAATGTGCGCATATATTATCACCAATATACAGCAAGGACTGATTTTGTTGTTAAAAAAAAGAACCACTGTTTGGAAAACAAAAATGGTTAAAAGGTACTTGTTAATTAGGCTTTATATTCTAAAGATGGCTACTACATATCTCTTGTAAAGGCACCCAAGAGAAGGAAAACACTGTTCTCTACAAACTGCAAAGCCAGTTGTTGTGTAGCATTAGACAATATAACTGGTAGTAGAGGATTTCTCATTTAGAGTTATCCCATACACAACTGCTTAATCCAAATCTATTCGGCATGTTCCCAGCAAACCGACGACTAAGTATGTTGTGAAGGACCTGATACAACAAAACGACCAAACTGGCATTAGACCGAGTAAGACATACCAAGCACTAGCCAATGCCGCCGGTGGCCCTGCCAATCTCACTTTGACAGAAAAGGATGTTAGAAATTACATCACTCATTACTTACACATTGTCGAGTATGAGATAGATCCAAAAGAGTTGCTTAAGCACTTCTCATGAATGAAGGAGCTGAACCTAATCTTTTTCTTTGAGATAGATGTGGACGAAAATCATAGCCTCAAAAATGTATTTTGGGCCAATGTTCGGTGTAGAACTGCATGGAAATATTTTGGTAAAGTTGTGATGTTTGACACACTTACAAGACTAATAGGTACCAAGTTTTTATTTTTTTTATTTAATTAGATTTTTCAGGTAAGGCATTTGGATTTTACACTTACGTTATATGTTTTTATCTTTCCATTGTTAAGGTATGTTATGTTGTTTGGGTCTTTCATAGGTGTCAACCACTATGGGATGTCTATGCCTCTTGGATGTGAATTATTGCAAAATGATGAGACTAGTACATTCCAATGATTTTTTCTGACTTGGGTGAAGTACATGAGGAAGGCCCCGCTTATTTCATAATAGACTAATGCCTTCAGATGCATTATGCATTAGAGACCACCTTACCAAACACATGTCATAGATGGTGCATATGGTATATCCTAAAGAAGTTATTACATAAGGTGTTAGGTTTCCGTCGTTTCGATGAGATAAGCACATGCGTGAGGATTGTGTGGAAATCCATATCTAAAAATTCATTTGAGAGAGATTGTCACAATTTTATTTAAGGGTATGACCTTCATAATTTTAGGTCGTTAAATGGTAACATAATCTCTCGGTCTATTATAGTGTGTGTCAGACATGATTATAAATGTTACTTTCTAGTAGACATGAATGTTGCACTTAAGGGTTAACATATGCTGCTCTCTTTGCCGAACGACACATGTGGGTGCTAGTATTTTCAAGGATGAATTCTGGGCTGGCATGAGGAGCACACAGCGTAGTGAGAACATGCATGCAGTTTTCGATAAATATTTAAACCTCCATATTGCAATATATTTGCTAGTACCAAAAATGTCTCATAGACAAGGAGCAAAAGGAGCTTGATTTTTATGCTGCTGATTTAAGGAGAATTATCTCTTGGGTTTCCAGCTCCGCAATAGAGAAGAAGTTTCAAAAAAAAAATACACTAACTCTATCTTTCAAGATGTTCAGGATCAATTTATAAAGAAGGCAGATTGTATCCTCTCTTCAGTCAACCATCATGACACAAGTACAGTGTGTGAAGTTAACCAACAAAAGATGGTGTGTGACATGTCAGTGTATAGTAGATACCAAGTCGTCTATTGCTCAATCTCATAAGAAGTTTGATGTGATTGCTACATGTTTCAATCGGATGGTATTTTATGTTGCTATATTCTTGTTGTTCTTTTGCATTTTTGTGTAACAACGGTGTCCTCACAGTATATTCTATCCTGATGGAGTAAAAAGGTTAGTTGTAGACACACACATCAGGAGTAGCCATGACATGGATCATTTTGACAATAGCATAATCATTTTTAGAGAATTATGTTCTCATTTTTACAATGTCACTTAGAATTTCATGGCTACTATAGAGGTTGCTACTATATTCCGTGATGCCATTGGCTGTGTTCGGCACAAGCTCAAAGAACACAGAGAATCCAAGCCTTAAACTGCCCCTGTAACAAGTGCAATTAACTTGCACATGCATGATGAGTGCCATGTTGGCATAGATGAGCTACAGGGTCTACGTCTTGTTTCTACTCAAGGTCGACCACCAGACTTGGGACGACTTTGGACAAATCATATACATTAATGATTGATGTTGTAGTGAGATTAATGAACATGAATTATCATTGTTGGTATATTAAGGAATAACGTGTATTGAATGTAATTGTTGAAGTTGGACTAGAAGATTTTGTGGAATGGAACATCATGATATGAAAATGAAATGTTGAGGCGTGGTTTGGTATGTGTTAGTGCTGTGTATAGTTGTCAAAGATTGGTAGGAAATTGTGATTTGGTGAAAATAGAGGTTTGAGAATTTTCTATGAAAAACTAATTTTTGACCGAATTTTGATGAGCCATAACTCGGCTTCCGGACCCCAAACCTTTTCAAACTTGTTTTATTCAAAAATTGGGTCCGTGAAGTTTTTGCCGTTCGAAGAATGGATTAAAAATGATTTCTTACGAAAATTTTATGTGCGTCAGAAGTTTAGTGTGTAAAGGTGAATTCTGCAGCACTTAGCCAATTTTTGTCATCCTGCAGAACTCGTGTACGCAAGTACACACACTGCCCGGGCATTCCATTCGGGTTTGATGTCCCACGTACAAGGGAGTATACTGTGTACGCGAGATGGGAAAATTTTGTATGCTATGTACACGGGCACATGCACGCTTCACGAGCAAACTATTCGGGCTAAGAAAACTCACTTATGCAGGTAGGTGTCGCGTACGTGAGTTGGGAAAAATCATACTTTCGCATACGTGGGACATGGTTCGCGTACTGGGGACCCTATTTTTCAACAGCTTGAGTTTTGTGATTTTAAACATGATTTTGTACTTCTAAACCTCTATTTTTACTCTCTAAGACCCTAGAATTGAGTTGTAATGATAGTGAAGAGGGTTGAACTAGAAAAGGAAGGTAACTTGAAAGTGAAGGAAGCCTAAAGTAAGATGAATTATATATGAGAAGTGTAGAAATGTGATCTATATATGATGAATATGGCCATAATAAAAATGAATATAAATGATGAATTGGCTTGTGCACTTCTTTCTATCTGAGATACGCGTTTTCCTGGCTTGCCACCACATGCTCCAGGTCAAGACTCGATACTCTGTTAACCCTATGTTGCAAGATATGGATGGGCACTTTAACGCCCTGAAAATTCCCCCATTGAGCAGAATTTGATTATGATTGAGAAAAAGCTATGCATAGACTCTTGAGGATGCATGCATGGGGGACTGTCCAGGGTTTAGCAGCCGGATATGTCGGATTGACTTTATAACCGACAGATGAGACTCATCAGCCATAGGGCAGACATACATCATATGCATATGTTTGCTTTGTTTGATTGTACATTAATTGAGCTTTCCTATGTGATTATTATTCTTGCTAAATTTCCTACCTACTGTAATTGTATTCTACTTGTGTTTGCTTTGCATGTATTACTTGTCTATGCTCTGGAGTTTTGGAAGAATCTGAGGAAGGTGAGAAGCTAAAAGGATCAAGTTAGGTTTGAGTTAGAATTTTAAGACCCTTAGCTAACCTACCTTATTTATGGTTGAAAAGTATATTTTTAAGTTTACAATCTGAGTGTCAGAGTTCTAGGATTGCCTTTGCTTTTTCCAGGACCTTATATCTTATGTGTGTGGCTCCTTTACCATGATGAGAACCTCCGATTCTTATTCCAGGCGGATATTTGTGTTTTTTAGATGCAGGTCGAGAGGCACCTCATTAGGCTTTTGGAGTTCCTATCGCAGCGGAGTGAGATATTACTTTTTGGGGTGTTTTATGTATATGTATATGTATATATATGTATAGACTTCTCACATGTTATGTTTTTTTGCTATACCTCATAGAGGCTTTTGATGGAGAACTAGGAATTATTTTGAGTTCTTTAGACTTGGGATTATATGTATGTATGTAAATATTCTCCGGCCAGCCTTAGCTTTGGAGGTTGAGCTTGGATCCCTAATATTTTGTATCCTTGATTCTCCACTCTTATTATCTATATATATGTATCTATGCTTTCTTCGTATACAAGTAAACGTTATCTTGAGCGTTGTGCTTTTATTTTCACGATATTGCTTTAACCAACTTTTAAGACTCATCGAATATTATATTCCTTCAATTATATTATGTATGTATGTTTTATCTTAGAGGTCATAATACCGCACCATCTCTATTTTACGGCTTAAGCGTAAAGCTCTGTGTGGTAGGATGTTATATTATGGTATCAGAGTAGTTCGTTCCTGTAGAGCCTGAGGGACGGACTGACTATACTTCTGGGCATACTCTAGGAATCTATACATGGTAAATTAGGTTATCTAACTGATATATATGGCAGGAATGTTCATGAGAATAAATTTGGGACTTTGAAGCACTAGACTTGCGATATTGAGACTGATCAACTTTATATCACTTGTTTGGTGTGAACAGGGACCCGATATTGACTCGTGGATGTGATCGCGGGTGAGGCATAGGTGGAATAGGTAATGCGAATCCTGGAATGGCAGGTAACGACCCTGTGGACTTTATGGCTGCCCTAGGAAACATGGTTTCGACTGTGCAAGTGATAACGGAAGTGCTTGGGAATCAAATGAACAGTGGGAATGGGAATACCGGTGAAGAGGGGCCGAGGACACTTGCTACTTTTCTGAAAGTGCATCTTCCGACCTTCAGAGGGACCACAAATCCTACGGAGACCGATAATTGGCTTCAAGCAATAGAGTGGGCTCTGCAAGCTCAACAGGTTCCTGAAGAACAATGGGTGGTGTTCGCAACCTACCAGTTACAGGGTGAAGCTCAATACTGGTGGAAGGGGACGCGACGTATTCTACAACCCGATGGCATTGTGATATCTTGAGAGATGTTTCGGATTGAGTTCTATAGAAAATACTTTCCTAATTCAGTTAGAAATGCTAAAGAGCTTGAGCTGCTGCAATTAAAACAGGGTCAGATGTTTGTTGCGGAGTACACAAATAAATTTGAAGAACTGTGCCAGTTTTTCCGAATCTGCCAAGGTGCTCTGGAAGACTTTGTAGAATGGAAATGTATAAAGTACGAGGGAGGACTTTGGAGTGACATTCTAAGCTCTGTTGGGCTGATGGAGATCATAGTCTTTTCTGAACTTGTGAAAAAAAGCCGAGTCGCTGAAGAGTATATAAGGAAGTCAGGAGTAGAGAAAGAGAGTCAAAGGATGCCTTTTCAGATGAACCAAAGGAGGAACTTCGCGCCAAGGGGTAGGACTTTTAAGCGTGGAGGATTTGTTCTGCAATAGAATCAAGGTCAGAACAACTTCTGCAGGCCTAATAACAATGATAATCGAGGGAGAAGGTTTGGGGAGTAGCCATAGAATGAGCTGAGTTGTCCGAGGTGTGGGAGTTATCATCGTAGAGTTCCGTGCAGAGCTGGACTGGGTATGTGCTACTTTTATGGACGAGTCGGGCACATGGCCTGGAATTGTCAGGAGAAGAAAAAGTATGACGTTGGGAGAGCACAGCAACCAGGACGAGTGTTCACTACATCTGCTGCAGGTGCTGAGAGATCCAAGACATTGATTAGAGATAACTGTGAAGCAGCTGGTAAAATTTTGAATACTTTATTTGATTCTGGAGTGACTCATTCATTCATAGCATTTGAGAAAGATAGTGAGTTAGGATTAAAGATAGTTGTGTTGACTTATGATCTAAAGGTGCATAATGCTACTTCTGAAGCTATTGTGACTAGATTAGGCTATCCACAAGTTTTGTTCCAAGTTAAACATCAAAATTTTATTCATGATCTAATCTGTTTATTGATGACTAGTTTTGATCTCATCTTGGGATTGGATTGGGTATCTAAGAATCGCGTTCTACTTGACTGTTCTAAAGGTTGTTGTATTTTATGTCGGAAGGGTCGGAAGGACCGGTTGTTGCGAAGGGTTATTTTTTGAACTCTGTTATTGTAAATTGCAGTGGGTGTGAATGTCAGGGTGTTATATTGTTAGCTGCGAATGTATCAGGAAAGGAGAAAAGTTTAGATCATATCCTGGTTGTTAATGAATTTCCAGAAGTGTTTTCGGAAGACATTCCTGAATTCCCTGCTGTTCAAGAAATCGAGTTTGTGATTGAGTTGGTGCCTGGGGCGGGGCCAATCTCGATTGCTCCTTATTGAATGTTGCTATTGGAATTGACTGAACTTAAATCTCAACTGGAAGAACTGATGAGTAAAAGTTTCATTTGACCTAGAGTTTCTCCATGGGGCGTGCCGGTGTTACTAGTGAAGAAAAAGGATGGGAGTATTCGTCTGTGCGTAAATTATCAGCAACTAAACAAAGTCAATGTGAAAAATAAATATCCGTTACCGAGAATCGATGATCTAACAGACCAACTACAGGGAGTTGGAGTGTTTTCTAAGATTGATCTGAGGTCTGGTTATCACCAGATAAGAGTGAGAGACAATGACATCCCGAAAACTACTTTCAAAACTCGTTACACCACTATGAAAATGCGGTAATATCTTTCAGGTTAACTAATGCTCTGGCGGTGTTTATGGACTATATGAACCGGATTTTCTGTCCGTTTTTGGACAAATTCGTCGTTGTCTTCATTGATGACATCTTGATTTATTCCAAAACTGAAGAAGAACATGCGGATCACTTGCGAACTGTGCTACAGATTTTGAAGGAAGGAAAATTGTAGGCCAAGATATATAAATGTGAGTTCTGGAAGAATGACGTTAAGTTTCTTGGTCATGTGGTAAGTCAACAAGGAATTGCTATGGATGCTGCTAAAGTGGAGGAGGTAATAGACTGGGGGCGACCAACCTCTGTGACGGAGATTAGGAGTTTCCTAGGTTTGGCAGGTTATTACCGAAGGTTTATTAAAGATTTTTCTCAACTCGCTTTGCCTTTAACTAAGCTGACCAGGAAGGATGCGCCATTTGTTTGGACCTATGAATTCAAGGAAAGTTTTCAAGCATTGAAGTAAAAACTGACCACTGCACCTGTGCTAGTGTTGCCTGAGCCTAACAAACCTTTTGAAGTATACTGTGATGCATCATTGAAGGGGCTGGGGTGTGTGTTGATGCAACATCGTAATGTTGTGGCATACGCTTCACAGTAGTTGAGATCGCATGAAATAAATTATCCGACTCACGATCTTGAATTGGCTGCGGTTGTGTTTGCTCTGAAATTCTGGAGATATTATCTATATGGCATTAAGTTTCAAGTCTTCTTGGACCACAAAAGTTTAAAGTATCTTTTTTATCAGAAAGAACTGAATATGCGTCAGAGGAGGTGGATGGAGCTGCTAAAGGATTATGATTTGGAGTTAAACTACCACCCAGGAAAAGCTACTGTTGTGGCAGACGCTTTGAGCCGAAAATTATTATGTGTTACTTGGATGATGCTTTGAGAAGAAGAGTTACTAAAGGCATTTGAGAATCTGAACTTAGGCTTAAGAGAAGTGTCCAAAACTCTGTGTTTAAGTCAATTGCATATTTTAAGTGATTTTAAGTCTGAAATCTTAAAAGATCAACAAGACGATCAGGAGTTATAGAAGGTGTTGCCGGCTATTGAGCAAGGAAAGCGATAGAGAGTTTCATGGGATAGAGACGGATTATGGAGATACAATGGTAAGATCTGTGTGCTGAATGTTGGGACTTTGCAGCAAGATATCTTGAAAGAGCGTATAGGAGCGGATTCTCTATTCACCCAGGAGGTACTAAGATGTAACATGATTCAAAAGCAATGTTCTGGTGGCCGGGAATGAAGAACGATGTAGCGTTGCACGTTTCTAAGTGTTTAACCTGTTAGAAGGTCAAGATTGAACACCAGAAACCATTTGGAACCCTTCAACCTTTAGAAATCCCATAATGGAAGTGGGAAAGCATTGCGATAGACTTCGTGTCAGGTTTACCAAGAATTCGAGCTGGATTTGATGTTGTTTGGGTGATCGTGGATCAGCTGACAAAGTCAGCTCACTTTTTACCCGTTCGGATGAATTGTACCTTGGAAGACGTAGCACGCTTGTACATCAAGGAAATTGTGAGGTTGCATGGCGTGCCTACCACTATAATCTCGGACAGAGATCCTCATTTCACCTCAAGGTTTTGGGGAGCTTTCCAACGGGCGTTTGGAACTCAGTTAAGCTTAAGTATAGCGTACCATCCTCAAATTGATGGCCAATTGGAGATGACACTATAAACCCTGGAGGATATGCTGAGAGCTTGTGTTTTAGACTAGCCGGCGAGCTGGGATCGGTATATACTGCTAGTGGAGTTTGCATATAATAACAGTTACCATGCGAACATGGGAATGGTCCCATATGAGGCTCTGTATGGGAGAAAGTGTCAATCTCCACTGTGCTGGTATGAAGCTGGGGAAACAAGCTTGTTAGGGCTTGAAATGATAGCTAAAACCACCGAACAGATCAAGAAAATCCAAAGTTGAATGCTTATTGCTCAAAGCCGTCAAAAAAGCTATGTCGATAAGAGGCGAAAGCCTTTAGTGTTTGAGGAAGGAGAGCACGTGTTCCTAAAGGTCACACCAACAACCGAAGTGGGTAGAGCAATCAAAACAAAAAAGCTAAACCCTTGTTATATCGGTCCGTTGTAAATTCTGAAGAAAATTGGAATAGTACCCTACAGAATTGCCTTACTGCCACATCTTTCGAACCTACAC
>NC_029794.2:16064064-16118605 GCF_000816755.2 Arachis ipaensis | reverse complement strand
TCTGATGCCAGTCATGTTTTGGAACCTGAATCGGTTCAAGTACGAGAAGATTTGACACTTCAAGTAATTCCGGTTATAATTGACGATACCAACATCAAACGATTGCGCGGGAAAGAGGTTTCATTGATTAAAGTCGCTTGGAGTTGCACTGGAATCGAAGAACACACGTGGGAACTTGAATCTGAAATGCGGAAGGACTATCCACACTTGTTCTCAGGTAACTAAATTTGAATTTTGTGGGCAAAGTTCTTATTTAGGTGGGTAGGATGTAAACCCTGCATAATTAACAAATAATTAGCCAATCAATTAATTATTAATCAAAGAAATTAGAAAATATAATTTTATAGTTTAATGAGGTAGAATTAATTAGAACATGAATTTCGACACTACTTTTAAAGGTTTTGGCCCAAAATTAGGCCGAACGGGCCAAACCGGACGAATCGAGTCCAAACCGGGCCCAAGGTCCAACCCAACTTACTTAAACACATGAGCATCAGCTCTTCTCTCCCTCCAACATAATGAAACACACTAAGCGTCCATGGAAGAAGAAGGAAGAACTTTAACCATAACCCATCACTAAATTTCGCATATCTCACAACTCCGAGCTCTGATCGCCACACTGTTTGCGGTCACACGTCTACTGCGTTGAGCTCTCACAACTCCGAGCTCTAATCACCGCACACTTCATCTCATCCTCTCATTTTCCCTTAATTTTTGAAATTGAGAGTTTGGTTATTAAAACTTGATGTCTTGGTGTTTAGGCTCAAATTAGCTTGAGAATTTTGCAGGTTTTTGTTCGATTAAGGCACGGGTAAGGTAAGGATTCTCAAACCCTAGTGAATTCCTTGATTATTTATGGTTGAGTATTAAAATTTTATATATGGATGTAAAAATATGTATTAGGAAGTGTATATGTAAATTTGGAACACCTTTGAGGAGATTGGACTTGGTGGAGCTTTGGGTGCTAGAATCTTGGAGGTTGAGAACCTTGGGGCTGAGTTTTGTGCCAATATGAGGTGTCTTTGGCTTAGGGAAGAAATCGGCCAAGGAATGATTTTAGTTTCTCGTATATAATATGTAATGTGCCGTGAAAACTTGGGCTAGATGACCTAGGATAAGATGAATTGTGTATTTGATGCCTATTTAGTGATTTTAGTTAATGCATTATGGGTTAGATTGATATGGATATTTGGTATGTTGGTGAAACGTATGAATGTGGTGTATGATTGATGAGGTGATGGATTTAATGAACTATAATGATACATTGATGATTGATGTTGCAGTGAGATTAATGAACATGAATTATTATTGTTGGTATATTGAGGAATAATGTGTATTGAATGTAACTGTTGAATTGGGACTTGAAGATTTTGTGGAATGGGACATCATGATATGAAAATGAAATGTTGAGGCATGGTTTGGTATGTGTTAGTGCTGTGTAGAGTTGTCAAAGATTGGTAGGAAATTGTGATTTGGTGAAAATAGAGGTTTGAGATTTTTTTTGTGAAAAACTGATTTTTGACCAAACTTTGGCGAGCCATAACTTAGCTTCCGGACCCCCAAAACTTTTTAAACTTATTTCATTCAAAAATTGGGTCTGTGAAGTTTACGCTATTCAAAGAACGGATTAAAAATGATTTCAAACGAAAAAGTTATGCCCGTTGGAAGTTTGGTGTGTAAAGGTAGATTCTGCAGCACTTAACCAAATTTTGTCATCCTGCAGAACTCGCGTATGCAAGTACACACGCGGTGCGGGCATTCCATTCGGATTTGATGGCGCACGTACACGAGATGGGAAAATTTTGTATGCCGCATACGCGGGCACATGCACGCGACGTGAGCAAACCATTCGGGCCAAGGAGACTTGCATATGCGAGTTAGGAAAAATCAAACTTCCGCATATGCAGGACATGGTTTGCGTACGCGGGGGCCTGTTTTTCAGCAACTTGAGTTTTGTAATTTTAAACATGATTTTGAACCTCTAAACCTCTATTTTTGCTCTCTAAGACCATATAATTGAGTTGTAATGATAGTGAAAGGGGTTGAACAAGAAAGTGGAGGTAACTTGGAAGTGAAGGAAGCCTGAAGTGTGATGAATTATGTATGAGAAGTGCAGAAATGTGAGAAGGTAAAAAGATCAAGTTAAGTTTGAGTTATAATTTTAGGACCCTTAGCTAACCTACCTTATTTATGGTTGAAAAGTATAGTTTTAAGTTTACAATCTGAGTGTCGGAGTTCTAGGATTACCTCTGGCTTTTTCGGGACCTTATATCTTATGTATGTGGCACATTTACCATGCTGAGAACTCTCGGTTCTCATTCCATACGGATATTTGTGTTTTTCAAATGCAGGTCCAGAGGCATCTCGTTAAGCGTTTGGAATTTCTGTCGCAGCGGAGTGGGATATTACTTTTTGGGGTGTTTTATGTATATGTATATATATGTATAGACTTCTCCCATGTTATGTTTTGTTGCTATACCCCATAGAGGCTTTTGATGGAGAACTAGGGTTTATTTTGAGTTCTTTAGATATAGGATTATATGTATGTATATAAATATTCTCTGGCCAGCCTTAGCTTCACAGGTTGAGCTTGGAGCTTGAATATTTGGTATCCTTGACTCTCCACTCTTATTATCTATATATATATATATGTGCTTTCTTCGTACGCAAGTAAACGTTATCTTGAGCGTTGCGTTTTTATTTTCACGACTTTACTTTAACCAACTTTCAAGACTCCTCAAATATTATATTCCTTCAATTATATTATGTATGTATGTTTTAGCTTAGAGGTCGTAATACCACACTATCTCTGTTTTACGGCTTAAGCGTAAAACTCTGTATATTAAGGTGTTACAAGATAAATATGCGATCTATCCATTTTCATGTGATTTGCCTTCTTTATTGTATCGATCGAATGTTAATTTAGGATGTTATTTTCATTTTAAAAAAAAAAAAAAACACAATTTTCTGTTTTAGAAATTACAAACAATTTAGCTATGCACTCTGGTTATTTCACATCACAATTGAATTCATTTCGTAATGTCAAACAATCATGTATATTTTCTCATGGTATTTGTTATTTTTATAATGTTAATGTCATGTCCGTTTATTCACACATTAATGACTTGTTTTATTTTTTCACAGGAAGCATCTTTGGTGGGCTCAAAGTTTAACAATACTAAATAAATAAGTTTTAAATTTTGGTAACTTACTGCTTTGTAATTTGGTCATTTTTCGTATTTATTTGAGTTGTCATACTTGGCTTACAGATTATGACATTTGATTTTAATACCTCTATAGTATTGGAAGTTTAGTGGGTTAGTTGTAGATATTTTATATATTATTATTAAATACAATATAATAATACCAATAAAATAGAACTTTTTGTTTATTTTATTCTTTTGTACCTTTATTATTTCTTTTTACTATTTAAAAAGTTTGTTAATCAGTGTTATTGTAAATAAATCAAAATATAGTTAACATTGAATAGAAAATGTTCAATTGATAATTTGATCATGATGATAAATTAGTGTATTAAATAAAGTTTAAAATTAAAGGAAAAATTAGCTCGTACAAAAAAGAAAGATCTATAATTTATTATATATAATATTCACTTTTATATATTGATAACGTGCATTACTTCAGCTACATAACATCTGTAATTAAAAAAATATCTATCTATTCAAACTTTTAAAACTAAAAAGGATATAATATTTTTACTTTTTACATGCATGAGACTCTTTTAAAACAAACGTCTTAAACTAATTTTAAGAGTTTGCAACTAAAAAAGAGTTAAACTATAGCATAGGATACTCCTAGGAATTTGATTACTCGCATATATATATATATACACACTAAAGAAATTGTAATTATAAGAATAGCAATAATGTTTAACGGTCAAGTGTGGTTAACTTATCAAAAAAGTGTATTTTTTTTTTAATCCATTAACATCCATAAGCATTTTTTAATAACATCCATAAAATCCTGAAATCATATTAACAGTAAATCTACATAGACACTCACACATATCCAAAGTTATTGTTTATAGTTCCGTTTAGTTTTTCATGCTCTTTCCTTCCTTCTAATAAGTGATTTCGTCTTCAGATTCATCTCAGGGTTTTTAGAATTCTTTTTTTTGCCCCTATCATCTATTTGACGACACGACACATTGAATACACCCTCTAGCACACTCCTAGAGATATTGTTTTTGCAAAATAATATGTCGATTATCAATTCCTTTCGAATTTGTTGCAACTGGGCCTGTGATAATATAAATACATTACAGAATCAAATATAAATTCAGCCATTATAAATAAAATATATAAAAAAAGAATTAGATATTAAATAAGAAAATAAGCATCGCATATGTTTTGAATTACACTAATCGTCTTCCAAATAGGCATGTTTGATTCTTCCTCTGCCATGCTTTTTAGATCCCACATTTCCACCTATTTTATAATATATACACCACAATCCTACCTATCCAACACAAACAACAGAAAGATGTGTCAATAGATTAAAATTTTGCTTCTATTTTTTCTTTTTACTTTTTTTTATTTTTTCTCTCGAGCCCACTTACCCATTTCACCATAGTCCCTCCCCTGTGAATACTGCACTCTCATCCATAGTTATCAGAATCAAACCGGTAATTGACCCGGTCATACGACTGAGTCACTGGATTACTGGTTCAACCGGTGAGTCACTGATTTACCTGGTTGACCCGGTCATAATTAGATAAAAATATAAAATTATAAAAATAAAATTAAAATTAAAAGTTAAATGCATATTTTCAAAAATATATTAATAACAATCAAATATCAAATTATCAATCCTTAGATATAATTTATGGTACAAAAAGAGATAATAAATTAGTCACTAGTACAAAATACTTTCCCAATTTAAATGAATAAGTGAGAAAACAAAAGATAACACAATCAATATCAATATATTTATATATCACTTTGTTGTTACTTGTTTGGTATTCATGTCAATCCATGCTTAAAAGAAAAAAAAAATTCATTCAGGGTTTATTATATATTTCTTTTTTGTCACTTATTATTAAGAAATAAAGTAGCGCAGTGGCAAGGAAAGTGCACTGCATGCATGCTTCCCATCAACTGCAGCCTGAAGCGTGAACCAATCGATTTTCAACAGGTTTGACTATCGTTGACCGATTAAAATGCAAGTCCGGTCCAATCTACCAATTGAACTGGTCAGACCACCAGTTCACTGGTTTTCTGATCGAATCGGCCAGGAACTGGTTTTCTGATCGAATCGGCCAGTCTGCAAGTCCAGTCCAATCTACTAATCGAACCGGTCAGACCACCAATTCACTGGTTTTCTGATCGAACCGGCCACTCTGGCTCGGTTCTGATAACTATACTCTCATCTATAGCCGCAGCGAATTCCTGGAGAAGAATTCCCTATGACAAGCCAAATAGAAAAAAAGGGAAGAAAATTAAAAAAATATATAATAAAAGTAGCAAGTAACACCTATGAAAAATTCAGCATCACTTCTATTTCACTTACAACATATTTATCTATTTTCTTTCACCGCTCGAGTCTGGCCCATTGTGTATGGAGTCTAACACTCATAGTTATTGGTTTGCCAATATAGCACATATAGCCACCAGTGATCATTTTGACATACTGGAACAAACCACTTCATTGTTGAAAAAACATGTTAGCATATAATGTTTTTGGATCAAATGCTTATAAAGATAAGAAGATTCTGTGTATAGTTGTTAAGGAACTAATTACATAGTCCATTTCTTTTGCCTTTTCCTCATCAAACTAGTGTTTTCCGTGACTTGTGACCCGACTAAGAACAGGAATGAATCCCTTTTCGTACTCACACATCGTTTAATATTTTTATCAGTCAATATTATCCCTTGCAAACCCACTTTCTGATGATTTAAACACCTAAAATAATATCTGCATAAGACTAGTGAGCCACACACTTGTTCATGGTAGTTATGTTAAACAGACTAATTACACTTAGTAAGTAACAACCAAAGATCATCAAAATATCCAAATAACATTCTTATTATACCCAAATTAAAAATGTGATACAGTGCAAATGAAGAGTGATAGTTCATAATTAAAGTTTTAGTATATTATCAAAATTTTTTTTTACTGAGGCAATTTTGGGGATTAATTAATATTAATTGGTTAAGAACAGTTTGCACTAACCATTAATCTCGGCAAAAGACAGAAAAAATTCGTGCAAAACCTTGCGATGCTCGAAGCATTAAACATGGCACAATAGTAATCAACCACCTGAATAGAATAGAATAATGCATTTTATAGCACCGTAACGCACAACACATATTCATCAAATTTTGACGCCTGTTTGTTCGGTCTTACCATATTGCTTACTCTTCTCCGCCAGCCCAATAATTGTAGGTCCGCTTGCTGCAACTTAACATAATCATCATTCTGAATCCATGCAAGCGTGGTATGCTGTGCAGCCCTCTGATCTGTCACCCACCTGTATATCCTATTTATGTTATCACCTGTAAGCCTTACAACACTCTCTGATGGCGTTGGTGTTTTCACCACATCTTCTGATTTTCTTATATTTTTTGTTGTTTTGGGTTCCGACATCATGTTTGGTTCATTTATTATCGGAGATTCGGGTGGTGAGTCTGGTACGTGTATCTGAGTGATGCCAAGCGAGAATGATAGGATTGAAAATTTAACATGAATGGGTTCTTCTGATGCAACACACAATACCATTGCAAGTTCTCCAAAATTCTTGCATATTAATTATCCCTTAAGTTGTTTTAAGTTAGTCCCTATTGCATGTTCTCGTGCATGTCTTTTATACTTTAGTTTATCAGGTAGCATGTCTTTCCAAAAAGGTTTTAGCGCGTACCTAAAGTAAAAGCGGAAGAATAACATTCATAAGGTTAAATAGATAACATCATTTGTTGAATACACATAACACCCAAAGCTTAGGAAAAAATCAGAAGTAAAAAGTACTATTTTTACTATAAATATCAATATTTTATATCAATTCAGTATCAAACAATTTTCTTTAAATGCAAATCATAAGGAAGAATATTAGCTATTGAATTCATATTAAGAGTAAATGCAATTAACCTGCCTTTTCTCTGATGGTCATTCGTGAAAATTATCATCTGCTACCTTTCCAATAGGTGTGTCGGGAATAATCTCATCTGTAACACCCTCACTATCAGAATGTCACGCTTCCAGATGCACTACTCTGATAGCAAGAAGTATTATGATGACTTCATATACTTAATAATAAAATAGGAGCCTTTCACTCAAAATCGTATCACTGTTCTTTTTGAAAACCGGAAAAAGAATACTTTTTAAATAAAACAGAACAAGTATATACATGTACAAAACTTCTTACTCAAGTAACCTATACATATATATATACAAATTATACAACTCCTATCCCTCTTACAAAATATAATATTGATGGCGAGTGGTAAGTAAATAAAAACTAAATAGCATTATCGACTAATCGAAACGTAATACAACCCTTCGTGAGCTTTTTCATCTGTCTCCTAAAAAGATAAAGCTGTAGGGGGGTGAGAACCTAACCACACGGTCTGACCACAGAGTTTCAGAATTGTCATAATAAGATATTTAAGAGAAATCTATTTTTTTAAGCTCAGTGATTATTGTTCGTCCGTTGAATCTTTTAAAAACTAACAACTAGTTATCCAAAAATCAATACTTAAATATCCAGAAATCCAAAATCTTTCTTTTCTTATAAGAAAATCTTATTCAGAAACCAACCACGCAATCAATCAACACAATCATCAATTCAGTACCAAATCTCATTCTCAAATGTAGCACACCAGGACAACCACATGCAAAACAGACAAGGAAAACACATGTTTAGGTAGCAGTTAGAGCAAATAGTTCAGGTAACAGTTAATAACAGTTTAACAATTAGGCAAACCAAAACAAATTCAAACCCAAGCAAAGCATACAAATGCATATGATGCATGCCTGTCCTATGGCTAATGAGCTCATCTGTTGGTTATACAGCCAACCCGACAAGTCTAGTTTGCTAAACCTTTGGACTGTCCCCCGACGCGCATCCCATGAGTCCATGCATAGCTTTTTCTCATCGTCTACCCAGGAAAACTCGTGTCTCAGATAATTCAAATTCATAAGCCATATGAATAATTCATTCATCATTCATCAATATCTAAGCCATTCTCAATATCATCATCATTCGTCAATCCATATCTCATTTCCAAATTCATTTAAAAATCATATTTCAAAGTCAATCCTCATCATCATTCTTTCCATTCTATTAATCAACAATCCCAATCCAAAACATAATTCTTTCTTTTCTAAATAATTCAATCTTAAAATATATAATGTTTAAAAACTAAATCTTTTTAAATAATTACTTTAAGATGAAACTTCCAATTTTATAAAATTTTGGCAGCATCTCCTCTAAAACTCGGACTCTGCCACCCTTTTCGGGTCCCATCCAAACATTCCTCAAACCCTTTCTCAACCATTTCCAAATCTCAATCATTTTCCAAAATTCAACCAGTTCCAATATCAAATTATTTTCAAATCGAACCAATTCCAATAATAAAACTTTTTAAAATCAAACCAACTCAAATATTAAATCATTTATAAAATTAGACTAACTCAAAATCAAACTGCTTCCAGAATCAATTTATTTTCATATCCCAAATCATTTCCAAAGTCGATTCATTTACATTACCGAATTAACTCCAAAACCAAGAAAAACTACTTTTTATAATAACCAAGTAAATAACTTTTCAAACCCATTTCTTATCAACAACCGTACACCACTCAAGCAATCAAACAACCACATCCATAAGACAAACATAATCACAGAAGTATATTTTTTTTGCATCAATATCTATTTATAATAACTCTGTATAAAATAAATTTTAAGAAAACCCCCACCTCGACATGTTGAAACCACAACTCAAACACCTCACAGAATTTCTTTCCTCCCGACGTAAAATCCACGGCAGCTTCAAATCACAGCCCCGCACACTTTCGCAACAACATAAACAGCTCTAAATCACAACATGCAACCTCGGTTACTAAATCCTAAGAAAATTAATATCGCAAAGGCTTTAATATATGTCACAGAACACTAACGCGAAAATTTTTGAAACATAAATACTTATTGTAATGACAAAACGAGGCAGCCGCAAACTCTGAGCACGAAATACAAGCATGGATACACAACCCTATGACAGACAACACTGTAATATCTCAGCATAAGTTTACAGAACAGCGACAAAAGGCTTTTCAAATCGGAAACGCTTACCAATACAGAGAACTCAGCGGCTGTTTCCTGTGGCAGAGGGGGCAGAGGCAAAGTGCGATGACATTCAGCGGCTCCTCCTCCCTCTACGCAACCCATACAGCGGCTGCAGCAACATGCAGTGACTATAGTATTTGCAGAATTCAAAAAGGACAAAATCTAATAACAAGACCCTTATCGGTAGTGGATCCCGGCGATGCAGCGGCATTCTCTGGCGGCAGAGGCACACCCAGGAGGTTCGGCAGCGGCGGATCTGGCGGCGGTTCAGATGAAGACGGCGCCGGTGAGTCGAACGGCGACCGGGCGCGGTGGCTGGACTGGTCGCAGCCCTCTCTTCCAGGTTCTCTCCTCACTCGCGGATCCTCTCTCTATCTGTGGCTCTGCTTTACGGCGACGGACTCACAGGCGACGGCGACGATACGAGCAGCAGCAGTCTGTGATGATGATGATGGCAGCCCTAGCTTCGAGGCGAGGAGGACGGCTGATAAACCACTATTTTATGGTTTATCTTGTGCTCAATTGAGTGGTTTTTATCAAGTCCTTACCCACTCATTCATATGATTTGCATGATTTTGACAATTCCTTCCTAGTGTTATTCTATGGTTGAAAACTTGCTTCCTAGAGTCTTTAATTTGTGTATTTTAATTCTCCTTTATACCATTCAATGCCGTGATCCGTGTGTTAAGTGTTTCAGACTTTATAGGGCAGGAATGACTTAGAGAATGGAGAGGAAGCTTGCAAAAATGGAAGGAACACAAGAAACTAAGGAGATAACCAGCGAGCATCGACGCGCACGCATGGCTCACACGTGCACGCGACATGGAGAAATTCGCAGCGACGCGTGTGCGTAACTGACGCGTACGCGTTGATTGAAGTTCTGCTAGATGATGTGTGCGCGTGCTTGACGCGTACGCGTGACACGCCAAGACGACCAGCGACGCGTACGCATGACTGACGCGTACGCGTGACATGCGTGATCTGCAGAAATAACAGAAAACGCTGAGGGCAATTTCAGTTCAAGTTTTGATGCAGTTTCCGGCCCAAAAACACAGACTAGAGCCAGGGAACATGCAGAGACTCAACACACATTCTCATTAGCATAGTTTTAGTTTTGAGATCTGAATCTAGAGAGAAAATTACTCTTCCTCTAGGTTTTCTTTTACATTCACATATTCTTAGTTTTATACTTTTGCTTTGGATATTGAAGAGTCATTGCCTTCGTTGAAGTCATTATTCTAGTTTGTTTCCTTATCCCTTTATTATTTCATATTCTTAATTCTTGTTTAGAGTTACAATTGGATTTTTTTAGAATTTATTAATGCAAAGGATTACTTTTATTTTTAATTAATTTGTAGTTATTGTCTATCATGTCTCTTTTCTATTCCCTACTCCCAACAACGAAGATGGTATCCATATTAATGGAGTAGACTCCCAACTTGACATGGGGGTTGATTAAGAGGAGACACTTGAGTTGGAATGCTCAAGTGATTAGTTAAATTAGAAGTTGTTGGCTAATTCTGTATTTACTAACGCTAGACCTTCCCAAGGGAGAGGACTAGAATTTGCGAATAAGAGTTAGCTTAATCACTTGACTTTCCTTTATTTAGTAAGGGTTAACTAAGTGAAAATAACAACCTCTTTATACTACACTTGAGAGAATTCCAACAAGAATAGAACTTCCAATTAATCATTCCCCTAGTCAAGGCTTTTTAATTAGAATATATAATTCTCTTTTAATTTATAATTATTTATTTTCTGTCATTCAACTCTCAAAATTCTCGGAAAACTCCTGATTAATAAGATAGAACCCTTTTTGTCAACTCGTTGGGAGACGACCTGGGATTTATACTCCCAGTATTTTTATTCTAATTTTTGTGACAACCTTTCTAAATTGATGAACGGATTTTAGCTAGTTAAGAACTATACTCGCAACGTATTTCTATATTGATTTCTTAATTGGCCGACTTCCGCCACCCATCAACGGCGGCGACAGGGACCCGCGGAGGCGACGACGGATGCGAGGGCAGGAGCTTCTCCTTCCTTGCGCACGCTCTCTGCTCCCTGATGACAGCGAGGCAACCCAACAACAGCGGCGGTGAGACAGTGGCGCGATGGCGACCTGGCAAGCCCAGCAACGGCGGGGAGTAGGCCCACCATCGCTGGTGCGTCTTCTTCCTTCTCTCCCTCTCAGATATCACTCTCTTCCCTTCCCTGATCGCTTTTCCCCATTTCTTTCTTCCCTTTCTCACTACAAGAGAGGCACAGAATAGCGGCAAAAAATTTCCAGCCTTTTACCCAACCGCTGTAAATTTCAGGAATACCAGCAATTGATTTTCATGTGCCGCTAATCAGGATCTTTATCATAATTCATTTATTCTATCTCTTTTTTATCTTATAAGTTATAACTAATAATTTCCCCAAAGCTACAGAAACCGGCGAACTGAGATTGGTAGCGCCGCGAAGCCCTAACGTTGCTGCTCCACCGTGTGCTACTGCTGCCCAGCCATCCTCCTCTCTCCGGTGTCGACGTTTTGCCTCTCCTCCACAGTGCGTGAAACCCCTACTCCCTTCTCTTCCTGGCGTCGACCTTTTGCCTCTCCTCCACGGTGTGCGAAACCCCTGCTTCCTCCTCCATGGTACGCGAAACCCCTGCTTCCTCCTCTACAGTGCGCCAAATCCCTAATCTGAAAACATCAAATACGTTTATACTCTATGATAACCTTCTTTTATTCTATTTACTATGTATTTAATTTCTCATCCCTTGCTGATTTATTTGTATTTGGCACCTAGGGATAATTAGACATGGTATATTTTGTTGTGAATATTGTGTCGGCTATTTAGGGTTTAGTTGCTTAATGTTGCTGCTGATGTTTCTGTTTTGATAGGTTGTTGCTGCTACTGACTGCTGTATATATTCTTGGTAAATTTTCACGTCACCTAAAAATTTGTTCTGTCTCTGGACTGTTATTTATTTTGTTGCTGTTGACTTTTTTTATTGTTAGTTTTTTAGGTTTGTTGTTAATTTTATAGAACTAAAATTGTTGAAATTTTACATTATTCAAAGTTGTGTAAGTGTGCTAGTGTTTGCCTAATTGAAAATTAAAAATTAGATACTAAATTGATCTATATCTTGAAGTTGTTAATTTATGTTGGTACTAACATTATTTTCTAAAAATTGGAGCTATTTGTCGTCAATTAGGAGTGTGCTCCATATATAGTTACATACATGAGAAATTTGAGAGAGAACAACGCACAACACAGCTGCAAATTTGGATTGCAATTTTGTTCAGTTTTCTTTTTTGTTTTAGTTCTCAATTTGGTACAGTTTAAAAGTCTTATGTTGTATCTGCAATCACACAGGACTAAAGTGAAATATACTAATACAATTTGGTATTGTATTGCTTTACATCTGGATGTGGAATAAAGTCGCTTAGTAATTTGGTTATTCAACTTAGGAAAGTTTGTAACCTTCCTGACCTCTTAGAGTATGCCTTTGATGGTTCATGTAAGTACCATGCTATTAGAGGTTCTATTGGTTTGGTGCTTTATGGTTCACAACTAAGTTGTGTTTTTCTTTCTTAGGGCTTTATCCTCCTATAAATGAGATAGTTGAACAATGTGAAAAATTTCGTTTGCTTGAACGGCTGTTGGAAAGGTTATTTGCAAGGAAACACAAAGTATGTTCATCAATTATGTGATTGTTTCTCAATACATTATTTTATTTTCTCCAAGCTGTTATGGTTATTATTTGTGTTTTTCAATTGCTTTCAGGTTTTGATATTTAGTCAGTGGACCAAAGTGTTAGACATACTGGATTACTATTTGAGTGAGAAGGGCTTTGAAGTTTGTAGGATTGATGGTAGTGTGAAATTGGATGAAAGAAAACGGCAGGTCTGTGCCAGTTCATGAATAGCATTAGCATGAGCTGTTAATTTGAATTTATTTGTTCTTGTTATAAGTTTTATATACTTCTTTAGATTTTTAATCCAAGTTATACAATTTATTAATATTAATTTATAACATGGTTGTCTACAAATTTTATTCCAAGTTGTGCTCACATGCTAATCATATAATGGAAACCATCCAGCGGCATTTGAAGAATGAGAAGGCTATAGCTACAGTGAGTGTAACTTTTTTGTTCTATTTTTTTATTTATTAGTTATGTTTTATTGAATCCTTGCAGTCAATTATGTTTTATTGGTGTTTGAAAAAATGAATTGTTGCTTGAATATGCCTAAGAGTTGCACTTTCTTGGTATTTCTTTACTATGTTTGGTTTTCCTTCCATTGTTATTCATGAGATATTTTCACTTAGGATTCCAATGAGATAATGATCAATTTTATAATATTATTCTCTGCTAATTTATTATGCAGTAATTTATGGGGACTGAAATAAGTTGGCAGTGGTTGGATATTGGTCTTGCATAATAGGGCCTTATAAAGTGGTTTTGGTTGCAGAATTATACTTCAAATGCATGTCTAGATAATTTTAATGCAATTATATGTTACATTTCCTGTGAGTTTCTCTCTGTTTATTCCCAAAAAATTTTGGCATGATCCTATTAGTTGGGGGTTCAAACCGCTGGGGTGCAGAAACAAATAATCTTGTCCAAGTAATTGTTGCATTTAACTTATAATCTCTGGAGACTTCTTGTCCGTCATTATATTTTCTTGTGATGTTTGTATGATATTAATGCATAGTTTGCCTTGCATCTTGACTTTTTTTTTCTTCTTTTAGTAGGCCATATTGTTTATTTTAAATGTCAAATTTTTTGTAGTGTGGCTCGATTCTTGGAATCACGGGAGATGATAGAGGATGCTCTTGAAGTAGCTACTGACCTTGATTACAGATTTGAACTAGCAATACAACTTGGAAGATTAGAAGTTGCAAAGGTTTGTTGTTGTAATGCCTACAAAGAGATATTAGTTGGCTTGTAAAAGTTGTTAACTTGGTTATCAAATTTCTCTATTTGTGTTTCAGTTGATATTAGTTGGCTGAAGATTGTTTGATTTATCTTATGAATTTGAGTGGGTTATTATTGTTGTATTCTTCTTTAGGAGACGCTGAAGGAATATGAAAATTTGTTTTTTTGGCTAGTTATAGAAAAAATTAGGTAGCTTTGTGGAGAAATAATTTTTTTAATATAACAGTGAAGATTGTGGGGGTTATAAACCTCTGCTACTCAAAGTTAAAAAAATGTATGCTGAATTGCGGTGGTTCTTGACCGCCACAGCCTTTTTTTTTAAAATCAGTTTTTCAAATAGCGGCGGTTTAAAACCGCCGCAAATAACTCATACCATTCAGCGGCGGTTATACCAGCGGTTGCTGGAAACCACCGCTAAAACTATTGCCCGCGCCACTATCCAGGGTGGTTTACTCAACCGCCAGAATTTGATTTTGCGGCTAATAATAAAGAAAACCGCCGCAATGTCCGTACTCTCTTGTAGTGTCTTTTCTTTTGTTTTCCTGAAGGCTGAAGCATAAGGGGAGAGGGGGGTGGTGGTGGTGAATTAGGGTTAGGATATGGTGGTTTAGATAATTTTAATAAAATTAGGGGGTATAGAGTATTAATTAAAAATTTAATTTAATCCCTTAAAATTATATTAAAAATATTATTTATTTATCCATTCGATAATTGACTTTTAATTAAGTATTCTATTAATTAATTTTCTTTGTTTATAAAAATCAAAGCATTAAATTCCAAAATCTAATTTATTTAAATCAAATCATATAAAATTCTTATTATTTTACATTTGCTAAACTGTATAATTTTAAATATAGAAAATAATTCAATAATTATAAAATCAGATAAAACCTTAAATTGTTTTAAACTCAATTAATCAAAAATTTTTTTAATTATCTTTAATAAAATAATTTCAGAGATTAAAATACTTAATGATAAATGAATCTAAATTAGCTCTTAATAAGATCTTCTGAAATTTCTAAGTCTTACATCATCTCCCGTGGGAGTTTTCTTACATGTCTTCTTCTTACACATTGTATTCCGCACAACGCATCCTTTCTTGGCATCTCTACTTCGCTCTTTGTTTAAATTAATTTGAGTTTGACTAAAAATGAGAGATAAAAAAAGTCCTAACACAATTCTAATCTGATCAAGTAAAGCTAATACTCTCAAATGTATTCAGGATTTTAATTCAAAAGTTTTTCCAAAGATTTTTGGTTCAGACTAAAGTAAAGGAGGAAGAGTAACACCCGCAACTTCAAACATTTAACGTGCATAAGGTTACACAGATAACATCCTGTGTTAGGTATACATAACATCCAAATTAAAAAAAACAAAGAGAAACACGTACTTATTCTGCATATAAATTTCAAAATTTAGTATCAATTTATAATCAAACCATTAAAGGCGAATAAAAAAGAAGAATGGAATATTAACCATTCGAACTCGTACTAATGCTAGAAAATCATGAACTTGCCTTTTCTCTAAAGGACCTTCATCAAAATTACCAGCTAATGCATGTCCAGCAGGTGTGTCGGTCATAGTCTCATCCTCGTGGGCGTTTCCTTACATGTCCTCTTCTTACACCTTGTATTCCCCCCATGCATCCTCTATTTGATACATGATTGCACTTTCCTGATGGAGCAAACTTCATCCCAATAAATTTTTGAAGACCTTACAGTGGACAAAATATAATCTTTATTTTCGGTGGAGCGTAAAAGAGGTGATCACGTGAACATATCTTTCATAATTATCACTATTAAAAAATTGTATATTTATTCTATGCCTCACCGAATGCCACATGCTTTCCTCTTCATCCATCGTCTTCAGATCTGCAAGCGTCCAGTCTCTAATCCACAATTTTCTCTCATTGTATCTTTCTAAATCTCCTTTCTTATTAGTATGGAGATATATTATCTGAAAGTTATAGTAGTTAATATCATCAAAATATATTATAAACTAACAGACAACAATTCAAAGATTAGAGATCTACGGCTCACTAGCACCTTAAACATACAACCATCCATTGTCTTCTTTCCAACCTCTCAACCCTCGCAATGAGCTCATCGTAAATATACCTGGCCCAATAGATCTACCTTAGGTTTGATACATCAATCACAACACATATATGTCTGAAATGGTAGCCTTTGGCGAGGGAAAGAAAAAATACTTTAATACTAGCATGATGAAGTGTCTTCGGAACATAATTCTATCGTCGTTGGTCTCCATGGAGCATATGGTAACATCATTTTTCAATTGTGCATGTGTCTTTCCCGTTAAGCTCTAAACAATTTGGTGCTCTTATAGTATTTTTGGTTTCTTGAATCTCGCCCCTGCCAAACAGAAAAAATAGACATCGCGCAAATTTTTATTGGTTAATTTCATATAAAACATATATTTAATGAGATTACTGTGATAAAATTTTATTTTTGGCTTTGTTCCTATTTTCTGGGAGGGTTTACTTACCATGGTTCGGTAGACAAAATACTGTGCATTGAATTCAACTGTTATCGGGATTTTTCTGGTGCCAACAATCAATGACTTCTCATTCCGTCTGTATGATGATGCTAAGGCTGCCATTATATCTTGGTTGACAACCCATTCAGACACATATCTTAGCCAGCCAAAGCCTATGTTCTCCACCTCCCTCATTTTCTCTCCGATTGCTTCTGAACTTAAATGCTTCATAATTGAAGCCACGTAATATGGCGAGCACCTAAAGACCACTGTTTACTACATAGACAATCATAATCAGCACATAGTGATAATTGAGGAGAAATTCAATATTAATTTTTATTATTAATGTACAAAACCTCAAGTTAATTTAGCTTATTTAGTTTATTAATTATGTAACAGGTACTGAAAATTAACATTTTATTAATTCATCCTTAACCATCTAATGTACTGAAATTTATCCTTGTTTAGGAATACCTATTCATGAGCAACACACACACACATACACATACTTATTAAACCAACTTCCATAAATTTACACATATAACATCCAAAAATCTAACTAGCATAACTAATATAATCATCTCTAATTATTATAACTAGCCTAACATTTCTATTGAAACTTTTTCCAAAACTTGTACAAACCATGTGTATATTTAAATTTGCAGCATACCACAATAAAATCAATGACTACTCCTAGTTTTATTAGTTAATTTTTACTTAATCTTCATTACTTATGCTTCATTAGCATCAAAATAGAAATGCAAATTGTTAAAATAGTCATCTTTACATCTATCAACAATATAGCGACTCCATGAAAGCAAATACCGCTTCTCCCTTATATTCTTCATCTCAGTTTGCTTGGAAGCACAATTCTAAAAATAATTAAAATAAAATTAAAATCAAAAGATGAAACCCTACCCTAGGTTTGAATAAACCAAAAAGATGAACTAGGAAATCAAAATTGAAAGAAACACATGCTAAGAAAAATTAAATAAGCAATAAAAGAAGAATATGTGAGAGGGATATTAAAAGAACCAATAGGGTGTTTCATCTTGAATGAACTCTTATTAGCCGTGGCAATAATTTTGCAACGCAAAATAGGGGGTTAGGGTTTTCTGTGAAGAGCAGCGATCGACGATTTAGATTCGAAAGAAGGGGAAAATGAAGGAATTTAAAACTGAAAAAGAGGAAACTAGAGATTGTTTATGGGGGAGATAAAGAATCGAAGAAAAAGGATCTAAAATAAAAACAATGAAAAACCCTTTTGTTCTGAATTAGAGAATTTGAGTTTTGAGAAATTCAATGCTCTACTATAATTTTAATTTTAAACAAATAGATCCCAACTAATAAAAAAATACTTTTGTACCATTATGAATAGAACATGCAAATAGATAACATATCTCTATGAGTAGAAGAAAATGTTATGTGATGCTCCGATTATGGATTTATCGGAATTCTTTTCTCTGAATTTTTGGTTCTCCCTTTTTCTGGGTTTTTTATTAGAATAGGATTGGGAGAATTTCAAATGTTTTTCTAGGTTTAATGTTCTGAGTTTTTTGGGTTCTACTTGTTTGTAAAGAATTTTCATGTTTAATGAGGGAGATTGGGATGGAAGAGTTTTTGGGATGTGATTTAGAGAAACTGAAACTGAGTTTGAAAGGAAATTATTGATCCTAAATGGTTAGAAAGAGAAAAGAGGTGCCAGTGTACAGTGTGTGTTATCCACGATCTTATTAAGAGACTATGATTCATTAGTGATATTTTTTATTGTATAGTATTTTTTGGATACCTAACATAATGGGTACAAAAAGTTCTGCATTAGTTACAAAACGTTACTACCCACACGAACAAGTAAAGTCCACCAATAGCCAATATTATTGTATTACACAATTTCCATCTATAGCCAACATTCTTAGTATACTTTATATCTGATATAAATCTCATTTAATAAATATGTTTTAAATAAAAGGTAAATATATATTATAGAAAAAAGGTTTAACTATTCTATCGGTCACTATAGTTTTATTTTGAATTTTCAATTAGGTTCTTATACTTTTTTTATTGAGTCCCTATACTATATCAGATTTTGTAATTAAGTCCCTGCCGTGACAAAAATAGTAGAATTTAACAGAATATTTTGTTAAACAAAATGAATATGCCTAATACTTGACTGAATATTCTGTATAGTTTAACAGAATATTCCGTTAATTTCAATGTTTTTGTCACAGTAGGGACTTAGTTACAAAATCTGATATGGTATAGGGATCTAATTCAAAAGAAAAAATATATAGGGATCTAATTGAAAATTCAGTAAAACTATAGGGACCGACAAGTAATTAAACCTAGAAAAAAAAACTATATATATTATTTTGATTTCACACGGTATTTTTTAGGCTGGTAGAATAATGAATAATTTATCGTAGATCTGAGTTTTATTTAAAGTTTTGCTGTTGGTTAATAAATTATTGCATACATAAGTCAAAATTCGAATATTCGATACTTGTTTAAAAGAACGTGTGAGCTAATCGATCAACCAACCTAGAGTAGTTAAAAAAACTAACTATATATGACTTAAAATAAAAAGAACATAAGTGAAAGTTTGCTTTTAGGTAGGGGTGGCAAACGGGGAAGCCCGCCCCGCCAAAAGCCCGCGGCCCTCTGGCGGGCTGGCACGCCCTGTTCTGCCTAAGGAGGCAGTCCTAAAACCTTCCCCCTCCTCGCCTAACGACGGGCTGGCGGGCTTGGCCCGCCAAATCTCTCTCTTTCTTTTACCATTAAATGTTAAATAATGTATATAATTTCACAACTATTTCGATAAATTTATAATTTCTAAAGATATAAAAAAATTATAATCTCTAAATTCACAAACATTAAAGTCTTTATAATTATAAATATGTAATAAACATAATCATAAACCAAGTTTTTTGCAAAAACATCCCTGGCCAAAAAAAGTATTGGGCCCGCCGGGGAAATCCACTCTGCCCCACCAAAGCTCGTGGTTTAACCGGTGCAGGTTAGGCAGGCTTTTTAAGTATGATAGTCTCAGATTTCCAATTCAACCTGCCTTTTTTGACGAGTTATGCGGACCAGCCTAGCGGGTTTAGACCCATTTGCCACCCCTACTTTTAGCTCTGCAAACTTCTTCTTAGATATAATAACTTGAGAACAATATATTTCTATGTTCAAGAGGAAAAAAATCTTGCGCATTTAATAATCATAGAAATTACACGTCCCCTTTTGGCTATTTTTTTTTAAATATTGAATAAATTTTGGTGTAACATGTAATTATTAGCTATGAAGCACATACACTTTGCTGAGTTGTCGTGTCTGCGTGCCAGACATATTTCGGACACGACACTTATCGACACTCCTCCGACACGCATGTCTGCCGTGTCCAAATAAAAAATAAAAAAATTTTCTTCGGACACACTTAGACACACCTAAATATCAAAAGAAGACATTAAGAATAATTAAAAAATTATTTTATATTTTAATACCAATAAAATATTAAAAATTCATTGTAATTTATCTAAAAAATACTTTATATTTTATATATATGTCGTGTCTCCGTGTTTTATAAGATTTTAAAATTTTTGTGTCCGCGTATTCCGTATCATATCGTATCCCGTATCCGTATCAGTATCTATATATCATAGATTATTAAATTTTATGGTGTATTGGTGTTTCTTAATTAGAATGTAATTTCTAACCTTAAAATAAACCCGTGTTATGGAAAAACAAGAGGATAGATATTCACTAAAGACATAAATGTGCATTAAACGTACATGGTTATTTATCTCTATTAAAAACAAAATGTTTGCTATTTATTAGCTAATCTGATTGAAAGAGAAATAGAGTTTGAAGAGTAATGAGAATTGAATTATTTGATTCTTAGTGTGAAAGAATATAACACCTTTTTATATATAGTTGTACTAATTAATTAAGAGTGTTATTTATATCAATACCCTTAATACCTCCTCCTCAAACTTAGACAGGGTTCATCAATAACTAAGTTTGGTTCTGAATTTCCAAACAATGTAATTCAAAAGGGTTTTGTTAGTATATTAGCTATTTAATCTTAGGTCGTATATGCACAATATATAGTTGTTTTTTATTTACCATGCCACTAAGAAAATATAACAATTTCGTTTAGTACCGTCGAATTTACCAGCGAATTAATGAATAAAATTTACTGGTAAATTTATTACAGATTTTGCATTCGAAACAATCCGATAGTAAACACTTCACTGGTAATTATTTATCATCGAATTTACTCTTTCGATGATAATTTGTAGCAAAATTAGCGACGGATTTTAATATAAAGGCGTAGAAAACATTTTGATGTTTACTGTCGGATAATTTTTTATGATAACTTTGATGCCACGTGTTATGATTTCGTGCCACGTTACTATCAGATTTTATCCGATCACAACTTTATTTTTTTTATTAAATTGAATGAATGTTACCGTCATATTTCTTCGACGGTAGTTTTAATTTAATTTAAATTTTTTTGCTGAACCTGATTTACCCCGATATTCAACAATTAATAGTCAAATCCCAATTAGTAAACGTCAAGTAGCAATTTATCTGAAAATAATGATCTATATATACTATAAAAGATCAAGTATACAAAATAAAAACATGAAGGAATAAACTGTCATCAAACAATCAAAACAAAGCCTTAATGACTACGGGTCTTGATAGTTATCGTCGTCGTCATCCCCCTGGTCTTGCTGAGGTGGTGGTTCAGGTGGTGGTGCCAGTTCCTATCCTGGCTCCTGTGCAAAGGAAGAGGAGCCCCCTCCAGCAATACTACTATTGCTGGCAAACATTTGCTTATAGTACATCGCCATCTGTCTCCACATCCGCTGAATATGCTCCAGCTCCCGTCTAAGCTCCTTTTTCCAAGATTCCTTCTTGCATCGCGAGCATCCCTTGCTTCCATGCGTGCGAGGATCTCGATATACATCTCCTTTGACCGATGCATCTGCTGGGCATGGTCCTGAAGGTTCTAGGTGAGGCCAAGAACCTCCTCCAACAAATCAATAACGCTAGGATCGGTAGGACTAGTGGTTGAAGTGGATGAAACCCTCAAGGTGGACATGCAGAGGTTGCCAGCGAAACCCAACTTCGGATGTGGCCTCGCGCGACACTACATCAGGATCGACTACGAAAGCATCGGAGGAGATGGATGAGGGAGTTATGCAACCTACCTAGAGGAGGGAGGAGCTCCAGCGACAAAGGGACCAGTGACATCAACGGTGATGTAAACAACAGTGAGAGCAGCTCAGCTCCATTTTAGGCAACAATACATGGTCTACGCCAGTCCACAAACTCTTTGGAGAAGAATGCAGGTGGTCAGCGACGGCAGAGGGTGGCCGAAAGGGCTGCCGGAGGTAGAGAGAAGAGAGAAAGAGAGAGAAAAGTGGTAGAGAAAGAAGGGAGTTTTTAAAATGGAAGGGGGAGGGTTGCGCATTTTGAATTAAAGGCACCATGACTTTCAAATTTACCAGCGGACAAATCCAAAAGTAACACATTCAATGACGTCAAAATGCAGCGTTCCATTTTATCTGCTTACCAGAGAATTTATCCTTGGGTAAATCTGTAAAACCTGAGAAATTAGTGAATAATTAGCTAATAAATTAATTATTAATCAAATCAATTAGAAAATAGAATTTTATGGTTTAGTGAGGTAGAACTAATTAAAATAAGAATTTTGACACTAAATTTAAAGAATTTTGCCCAAGATTGGGCCGAACGGGCCAAACCGGACCCAAGGCCCGTTATATAAATTCCACATCTTGGCTTCTCTCCCCCAAAGATCAGAATGAATAACGCTGAAATGAGGGAGGGGTTCATGGAACCCTAACTTCATTACTCTCCCAAATCTTCAATCTCATGTAACTTTTGATCCGGAGCTCCAATTGACGAGCCGTCAGCGGCCACGCGTTCATCTCAAAATCCTCTACAAAACCCACCCAACAATTTGTTAAGGAACTCACTTTCTAGTTTCAGATTCTCTCCTTCCCAATTTGGAAATTCAATATGCATCCATGTTGAATCTTGTTTAATTTCGGTATTTAGGTTCGAGTTAGCTTGTGGGTTTTGTTGGGTTTTGCTCAATTAAGCTGTGGACAAGGTAAGCACCCTCAATTCCTTTGTGAAATATTGAATTAGTGAAATCTATGTTGATTATAGTGAATATTATGATGTTAGATTGAAATTGGTTGTGAATTGGAGACAATTTGAGGAATTGAAAGCTGGAGGTCAAGTTTCGGAGGCCGGGTTTTGTTGGTGAGGTTTTGGGATCTTGAAAACTTGTGGTGAGGAGGACCTTAAAGTGCTTTGTGGCTTTACGAGGAATCAGCCAAGGTATGGTTTAGGTTTCTCGTATTTAATATATAATGCCTTGCGAAAACTTAGGCTAGATGACCATAGGATAGGTTGGAACGTATGAGTATGTTTAATGCTTAGCGCCCTTGATGATGATTATGATTTGAATTGAGTATTTGTTGGATGATTGTTATTTATGATGATAATAGTATGTTAAGTGATGACTTGATGGTAATTGACATGTGCATGAGGTTGTTAAGATTGAGGAATGGTAGGATGTGGAGGTTGTTGTGGTGCTATAAAGGACATGTTGTGTTGAGGATTTTGTGTATGGTAGGTTGATTTTGAGTTAGGTTTTGTGAAAATAGAGGTTTGGAAGATTTTGTGAAAAACTGGTTTTTGGCCAAAATTTGGCGAGCCATAACTTGACTTCCGGACCCCCAAATTATTTCAAGCTTATTTCAAATGAAAATTGGGTCCGTGAAGTTTACGCCATTCAAAAAACAGATGAAAAATAATTTAATACGAAAAAGTTATGCGCGTCGGAAGTTCGGAGGGCAAAGCTGAAATTCTACAGCATTCAGTATTTTTGCTAATCTGTAGGTCTTGCGTTCGTGACCACTGCACGTGACGCGACCAACCTCTACGGGTTGGGTATCTTGCATACGCGAGCAAGGTGCTTGCGTACACGAGCAAGAAAAACACGCCCACGCGTACGCGTGACCCTTAAAATCAGCAAAGTGAGTTTTGTGTTTTAAAATGTAATTTTGAACCTCTAAACCTCTATTTTTACTCTTTTAGCCCTTAGACCTTAGTGATATGCTTAGTAATGAGATGAAATTAGGGAGGAGAAGTAACTTGGAGATGAAGAAGTTTGAGAGGTGTAAATTATGAACGAGAAGTGTGTAAATGTGATTGTCGCTCCGGGTAGTAGGCAATGTCGATGTCCACTTGCTCCGGGTATGAGATAGGAAAGAAGAATTATGAGAAATAAATTTAATTATGGAATTTGAATGAATATATGTTTGAGATCCTGGGCAGTAGCAAGGAAGGTGGCTCATCCCGCTTGCTCCATGATAGTGAATGTGACGCCTGGGTAGTAGCAGTAGTAGTGAATTATTCTGCTTGCTCCAGGTTGAGCTTTTTAACACCCGCCTGGGTAGCAGCTGCAGTAGTGGTTATTCCACTGGATCTGAGTTAAGCATGTAGTAGCAAAGGGGTTATAGCTCAAACCCACTTGCTCTACATGGGTGTTTCAGTCCATGGTTAGCTACCAAGACGTGTCGGGTTGGCTATATATTCGACAGATGATATTATCAGCCATAGGACAGGTATTCATCATATGCATTTGTCTGTTTTTCTTGAGTTTGCATTTCTTGGGATTGCCTGATTGATAATCTATGCTTACCTGCTATATTTACTACCTGCTGTAATTGTATTATACTTGTATTTGTCATTGTCTGTTTGCTTGTTTGTGTGGTTCCACTGGAATTGGAGGTTTTAGAGGAAACTAGACGACAGAGGGTTTCAGACTTTCGGTTAGAGTTTAGTTACGAGTTAGAACCTTAGATGACCTACCCTACTTATGTTTTATGATCTATTACCTTTAAGATTTATAAACTGAGTGTCAGAGTTCTAGGATTGCCTCTGGCATTCCCGGGACCTTATTTATTATATATGTGGACACCTTAACTATACTGAGAACCTCCGGTTCTCATCCTATACAATATTGTTGTTTTTCAGATGCAGGTTGTGAAGCACCACCTTATGTATTCCGGAGACTCTGATGAAGCGAAGAACTCTTAGGACTCAGGAGTGTATTTTTGTTTATATTTATATATCTCTATATATGTATATAGATTCTTCACCTTGTATTTTATGTTTGTCCCTCTTAGAGGTTGACTCGGAGAAATAGGCTGTCCTTTTTTCTGCTTTGGGTCATTTTGGGATTCTCTTATATATGTATATATACTTATATGCTCTGTTCTTTTCAACTATTATTATTATTATTATTATTATTATTATATATATATATATATTACTTTTAGAGGTCGTAATACCTGGCCACCTCAACTTTATGACTTAAGCATAAGTGATGTCCCGAAAACTTGTCTCTCAACAAATTTCTACCGGCAAGTGCACCGGATTGTTGTCAAGTAAAAACTCACTATAGAGTGAGGTCGAATCCCACAAGGATTGATTGGTTGAGCAACGTTAATTGGAGAATTGTTCTAGTTGAACTTAATCAAAGTTGAATCAAGGATTTGCAGAAAAATAAATGGCAGAAAAAATAAATTGCAAGAATATAAATGAACAAAATATAAATGGCTGAATTAAATGACAGAAAGTAAATTGCAAGTAATTAAAGTGCAGAATCTTAAATTGCAAGAAAGTAAAAGGGAATGGGGATTGATCATCAAAATAAAAGGGCGAAATGTAAAAAAAAATGGGTGAGATCAGAATAGGGGATTCATTGGGTTTTAGGAGATATTGAACTCTTCGGATCAAATCATTCTCATCTCTTCCTCAATCAATGCATTCATTGACTTTGCTTGGCAATCTTAGGTAATTGGATCCCAATGTCTTGGCTCACCAATCTCTCTAGGCTTGAACAATTGCCCAATGTCTTGATTTAATTGCTCATGGGAAGAGATGAAGTTCGGTCACTGATTATACCACACAAATTCATAGATCAAAGTATTGGTAGGATTACATGTCACGATATCCATCTAACCCCCAATCTAATCCAATGTGAGAAAGCATTTCTAGCATAAATTCCTCATCCCTCTCTCAAGGATAAGAGGAATTCCAATTATGAATAGCTTCTCTGTCAAGACAGCTATCCAGTTGAATTAAGATCGAAAGCTTTCTAGCAAAAATCAAGAGAAAAGAAAGAAGAAGAAGATGAAAACTATTATTGATCCATTGAATTACAATAGAGCTCCCTAACCCAACGAAAGAGGTTTAGTTGTTCATAGCTCTGAAAATGGAAACTGAAATTGAAAAGTACATTACAGAATGAAAAGTGCAGAGTAAAATTGGGTAGAGTTTCAGTACTCAGTGTGTAAGCCCCCCTAAACTACTTAAACTCTAAGCTATTTATACACTTCTTCAATTGATCTTCCAGTTTCTTGAATTGGGCTTTCTGGCCTTTTGCTGAAGTGGGTTGAAGTGGCTCCAATACTGTTGAGAAGAGAGGGATTGAATTGCAGAGCTCTGATATCCACGTTGGAGTCAACGTTTTTGGGCAAATGTTGAATCAAACGTTCTTTTGGAAAAATGGATTTTGGTTGCTGCAATCAATGTTTGACTTAGCGTTGGGGTACCAACGTTCGCTTGTCCACGTGTACGTGTGGCATACGCGTACGCGTGGAAGGGCCATTTCACCCCTTCATGCGTCTGCGCTGCCTATGCGTGTGCGAGTTTGGGACCAGAATGCACATCCACGTGTGCATGTCACCTACGCGTGTGCGTGGATGCAAATTCCCTAATTCCAATTTTTGAAAAGCTATCGAAGACGTTGGCCCCAGCGTTGGAGTGGCAACGTTCCCTCCAACGCTGGCCTATCCACGCGTATGCGTCACCTACGCGTGCGCGTGGATTGTCACAATTCTCGCTCACGCGTACGCGTGATGTACGTGTGCGCGTCGATGCACTTTTCCAAATTCAAGAATTGGACCACATATCGCGAACGTTGGACTTGGCATTGGACTGCAAATGCTCCCTCCAATGTTGGTGCATCCACACGTGTGCGTCACCTACGCGTGCGCGTGGATACCATTTTCTAAAATCCATATTTGAGTGCTATATCGCATACGTTGGCCTTGGCGTTGGACTACAAACGCTCCCTCAAACGTTGGCCTATCCACGCGTGTGCGTCACCCACGCGTGCACGTGGATTGTCAAAATTCCACTATGCACGCGTGCGTGTCGCCCACGCGTACGCGTCGCACTCAATTTTTCCAATTTCCAGAAAGTCATTTGTATTGAAAAACGTTAGAGGTAACATTGGCTCACCAACGTTTTCTCCAACGTGGGTATCAGAATTATGCAGCAAATTTTGCTCTGCCTCTCCTTCCAACATTTGAGGCAACGTTGCTTCTCCTCCTTCTTTCCATGGCCATTTCTTCAACTTCTTCTCATGTATTTTTCACTTGTCATCAACCAATACATGCATCAAAGCCTTGCTAAAGTCATGAGACATTGCATCATTCTTAGCACACAAGTAACTATGGCCAAAATCTCATGAAAATGCATCAAATTAACCATGTTTGAATGATTTAAGGTATACATGAACTTTTAACCCAAATGATTGCTTGTAGCTCAAGAAAATGCATAAAACCTAATGAAATCAAAAGAAAAAGGCTAGTAAAACTAGCCTAAGATGCCTTGGCATCAATAATACTCTGTGGTAAGGTGTTACAAAATCTGCCCCTAGTTTTCGCCCCTACTATTTTATTTTTGGCTCCAAAAATTACCAAGAAATTTACAGTCAAAAAATAAATCCTCTGGTAGCATTTGGACCTGACGAATTTGATGCGAACGTCATAGTAAATCTGGCAGTAAATCTGCCGCTAATGTGCGACGCTAAAACCGACAGTATTTAGCGTTTTTCTTACCATGGGCTATGAAGGACAGGATTGGCAACTAGTTGATAAGCACTTAGATTGTAGGTGGGATTTATTGAGGAATTTGTAGCTCTTAAAGGAGTTTTTTGATGGAAATGAGCTCGATTAGAGTTGAAGCCATGGCTCCATACTTATCCTCTGTGCTGTTGCAATTGAGCTTAGTTTGTTTGTGAGATTTCCAAGAAATTAGGTTAGTTCCCAAGCAGATAGAGTTTTCGGTGATTATTTTCGATCATACATGTCACCACCCCAATCCACATCTGTAAATGCTAAATATCTAAAATCAGTACACATAGTAAATATTCAAACCGTGATTTGCCATACCTTTGAGGTATCTAGGAAGATGTTTGACAACTTTCCAATGAAGCACTATTGGAGATAATTTATTGAATGAAAAAGGTCAAATTTGGTCTTGTGGTTGTCAAATATTGTAAAACACCAACAATAGGGAGATATAATTTTGGATTTTCACATAGTTTAGAGTCATTGAAATGCAATTTCTAATTTGAGAACATAGGATTTGGCATTGAATTTGCCCCTCACTAAAGCCTAGTCAAGAATTTCACAGGCATATTTATGTTGAGACAATAAGATCCTACCATCAGATAGATAATTAGCCTCTAATCTAAGAAAAAAAGTTAAACCTTTCGATGTCTTTGAAATAAAAACTAGCATTAAGTTGAAATTTTCAATCTCTTTTGGGTTCTTTCCTATAAGAGCTATGTCATTAACATAAAGAAAAAGGCAAGGAACTAGTTTGATGTTTTTCTCACAAAAAGTGAGGTATTAGATTTCGTATTCACAAAACCAAATTGATGTAGAGTAGATGTGAAGGTTAGCAACCAAGCTCTTGACCAAAGATGTAGTCGAGTGTGAGTAGCCTTTAGGTTGTTGCACATACCTGATCATGTAACTTGCCATTTAGAAAGGCATTATTAAAATCAAATTGTCCAAATGCCCAACCTTGAGTGAGGGCAACGGTGAGTATAATTCAAATAGTAGAATGTCTTATAACAAGGCTGAATATATGGTCATAATCCACACCCTCAGTTTGGTGGAAACCAGTTCCAACAAGTCTGACCTTGTATCTAATAATTTCACTTTTATTATTTCTTTTCACAGCAAACACCCATTTGCATCTAATAATGGTTGCATTAGGTGCTGGTATGACTAAATTCCAAGTCTTAAATTGCATAAGAACTTTGAATCACTGTCCATTGCTGCTTCCAATGCGGATTGCTCAAAGCTTGAGAGATATTTTTTGGAATTTTCTCGATCAAATCTAGAGTCTTAGAAGTAGTGGGGATCTGAGGGTGTTGTTTGAAGGAATTTGATCTTGTGAACATTGAATGAGTGTTGTGGTGGTGGGGTGGCTGAGATAAACAAATTTCTATGATTTGAATTGGAATTTGTTTTGGTGGACAAGATAAAATAGGTTTTAATGGTTGTGATGGGTTAGGAGTGTCTATAGCATCAGGTTTAGTGATATTAGTATTAGAAGAAACTAAAATCTTTATAGATGTATTTTGTTCATCAATATGAGATACTTGTGTAATAGAAGGTCGAGATGTAGTTTTTGGCATTTCAAGAATTTGGTGAGGTATAATAGGTGTTGGAAAAATGATGTTGGAAGAGATGTTAGTATCAGTTTTATCTGATGAGAATAATGCTTGGTAAGAGAATTTCCTTTCATAAAAAATCACATGCCTTGAGATGATTATTTTTCCTTAGACATACACTTATAACCATCATGAGATTGATCATAACTCAAAAATAAGCACTTGTTAGACCTATATTGTAGTTTTTGCTTTTTATATGGTCTTACATATGGAAATCATGTGCAACCAAAGATAACTAACAAGTGATAATCAGGTTATTTCTTAGAAAGCATTTAAAATGGTGATTGATACCAGATCTTTAAATAGTAATACCTATTTCATTACCTATGAAAAGATGATCATGATCACGATTGGAATTCAGAGAGAAGATATTATTGAGATCATTGGTCACTTGATGGCTTGCGTCCGAATCGGGTAGCCAAGAAGAGTCACTAACAAAGAGAGGTGCTACAAGATATGCTTGAGGTTGGTGAAAAATAGAATATGGTGGTGGTGAAATAGTGTTTGAATAAGGAATTTAAGGTGTTTGGGATGAGGGTGATGAAGAATTGGGTTGGAATTATTGATCAAATCGAAATTAACAGTTCCAAGGAACATGACCATTATGGCCACAAATTTGACAAGATACCCTCTGATTTTTCCAAGAAAATCTTCCACCTCTTTGAAAATTTCCTCCTCGTCCTCTTCTTGCTAAGCCACCACATCCAAAATTTGTGAAGAAAGCTTGTGAGAAATCAACCATGAAAACTCCTCGTGAGGGATTCTTGAAGTGCTCTTACATGTTATCAATTGTGAGTAAAAAGGATTCTGCTTTATTAACAGTAAAGGTTCCTAATATGAAGATAATAGAAGTAATGTATCCACTCTAATCCTCTAACAAACCATCTAGGATGGATTGAATATGATCATCAACTTGAAATTTGTGTCCAATTATAAAAAGAGAATCAACTAATTTGCGAGTCTTAGCCAGGTAATTAGAGATTGAGCTAGTTTTCTCCACTGACTTGAGTTGAGACTTGAGACTTTAAATACAAGTTGCAAAAGTTACAGGAGAAGTAATTCAAGATTGTATTTAAGTATCAACAAATTTGGTTTAGTGAAAAACTTTGTTCTTGAAGGTGGTGGACATGGAAGCAACAAGCCAAGTTGTGAGAGTCAAATCATTTTGTTCCATTCTTGAAATTTTACTGATTCTTTAACCATGTCTAACGCTGAGCTTGTTGTAAAAGTCTCATCGTTGTGGTGGTTGAATCCGTAAAATTTTTGGCCGTGAATTCAACAGCATTATAGAAACTTTGTTTGAATTGAGGATGTGATTTTGATGCATCAAGATGATATTTCATGCCAAGATTTTGGATCTTAAGCCATGCCTAGTGCTTCCAGGTATTGTAGTTATTGCTTTCAAGATTTTCTGCAACTAGAGATAACACATGTTTGGTTGAAGTTAAGCCAGAGAGAAGTCGTTGTTGTGCGAGTAGAAGCTTTGATGAAGGATCAAAAAGGGTGAAAAAAACCGAAAAGAGAAGAAGGTTTAAGAATTGGCTCTTGATACTATATTAGCTAATTTGAATGAAAGAGAAACAGAGAGTTTAAAGAGTAATGAGAACTAAAATTATATAATTCTTACTGTGGAAAACTACAACAATTTTATCGATATATAAGTAATAGAATATAACAATGTTCTGTTGTAAAATAAATAAATAAGGAAGAGGAAATAAATATAAAATAAAGAAGTATAAATAGAAGACTCTAGTGTTAATATCTATCAATATTATTATCTCAATATAATAGAGATGATTCATATATATATCACTAATATCATATGTGGTATTGGGAATATATATATATATATATATATATTCCCAATACCACATATGATATTAGTGATATATATATGAATCATCTCTATTATATTGAGATAATATATCTTGTACACAAAATAGATCATCTTCTCAGTCAAATGACCATCCTTGACACTCCTCAAACCACTGAATCATTCACAAGAGTTACTAGGCAATCAGCTAAAACATCCATTAATGTTCTCCATAAAGAGTCGCAAGACTCAGACAATAGTTCAGATTCACCCAGAATCAACCCTATCATGACCAACTCCATTACAAAATGGAAAGGTCTTACTAAACCTTATTAACACTATCATCTCCAAACTACTGCACCTGACCTAGCTTTGGAAGACAGAGAGCTAGGCTTCATCAGTTTCAATGCGAACAACGTCTATGAATGAAACATAGATGGAAAAACGGAGTATAACATCATGCATATATTACAACATATGACAATGGTTTGTACGGCCTATCAAACTGCCCATGAAAGCTCTGAAGAAGCAATAGCAAATGTTATTGTATCAGAATTTTCAGGACAGCTTAAAGAATGGTGGGATAATTATCTCACGAATGATGAAAAAGATGCCATCTTGTTTGCAGTTAAAACCAATGATAATGGCGAACCTATTCTTAATGAGAATGGAGAAACCATCCCTGATGCTGTTAGCACCTTAATCTTTACTATAGCAAACCATTTCATAGGTGACCCATCTTTGTGGAAAGATCGGTCTGCTGAACTTCTGTCCAATCTCAAATGTAAATCCCTGTCTGATTTCAAGTGGTATAAAGATACCTTCTTAACCAGAGACTTCACTAGAGAAGATAGTCAACAGTCGTTCTGGAAAGAAAAGTTCTTAGCCGGACTCTCAAAATCTCTGGGAGATAAAGTTAGGGACAAAATCAGAAGCTTAACTCCGGATGGAATTATTCCGTACAATTCTTTAAGTTATGGCCAATTAATTTTTTATGTCCAAAATTTGGCCTTAAAAATTTGTTAAGATGACAAAATTCAAAGGCAACTAGTCCGCGAAAAGGCCTAAAACAAAAAGGATCTAGGTTCCTTCTGTGAACAGTTTGGCCTACCCTCATGTAGTAAAAAAAAAAAAACAAAACAGTCTTACCAAAAAAACCGATGGCCCGATCAAAACCCACGACAATGGAAACCTAGGAAGCATTACAAGCCTCCTCCTACACAAAGGAAAGACAAAGATAAGGAACCTCACAAAAACCAAATTATTTGCTTCAATTGCAAAAAATCGGGTCATATCAGTAAGTACTGTAGGCTCAAAAAGAGGATCAACAACCTCAACCTTGACCGTCAGATTGAGGAGCAGATTAATAACCTCCTCCTTGAAAGCTCCGAAGAAAAATCAGAGCATGAATTTTCGAAGGTCTTAGACAGCATCCAGCATGATGATGATATATCCTCATCATCTGATGAATATTTTGAGCTCAATATCATCACACAATAACAAGATCTTCTTTTCGATGCCATCAACGCTATCTCTGACCTTGAACAGAGAAAATAGTTCCTTCAGAAGCTCAAACAAACCTTAGAAACCAAAAATAAATCCAAAACCAAAACCTTGGTTATAAAAAACAAGTACGATGTCAAACCTATTTTCAAAAAACTCAAAAAATAAGTTTCTAAGCTTGTTACTATTCAGGACCTTCAAAATGAGATTAATATTCTCAAGAAAGAAATTCATCTCATCAAAGAACAGCAACAACAACACCAGAGTTGCTTGTCTCATATTTTGAATGAAGATTCTGATAACACTGAGGAAGAACCTCAAAATGATCAAAATCTTCAAAACCAAATTTTCCAAAATGAAGAGGATGACCAAATTGTCCAACTCTCAAAGGATGATCAAGAAGTTGAGATAGCAAAAATTCTCCGGTTAGTCAGTCAACCAACCGTCATGAAATTCTATATCAATATTCGAATTATCATCCAGGACTTTGTTTTGAAAATTGTAGCCTTGTTCGATATAGGTGCAGATAAAAATTGTATTTTGGAGGGTTTAATCATAACAAAATATTTTGAAAAAACTGCAGAGCGCCTTAGTATAGCTAACGGTGAACATTTACAAAATAGGTACAGGCTTTCTGAGGCTGTCATAAAAAATGATCTTTTATGGATAAAAACACCCTTCCTCCTTGTGCAAGTTTTAAGAAATCAGGTCATTTTGGGGACACCCTTTATTAGAGCTCTTTTCCCTTTAATGATGTCATATGACGGTATCACTACCTATATAGGAGGAACCCCAACAACCTTCCAATTTGTTTCAACTCCTACCCATAAGTCCCTCAACCTGCTCCAATTCAAAACTAACCAAATTAACTTCTTGAAAGAAGTCTCCTTGAAAACCCTTGAAACCCAGTTACAAAAGCCTCAAATCCAACAAAAGATTAAGTCCCTTCTTCAACAAATGCAAGAAACAATATGTTCAGATTTGCCTCACGTATTCTGGAATAGAAAACAACATATTGTGGATCTTCCTTATGAAAAGGATTTTAAAGAAAGCCAGATCCCAACAAAGGCCAAACCCATACAAATGAATGAATAACTTCTCCAATATTGTCAAAAGGAAATTACAGACCTTTTGCACAAAAAGCTTATTAGGCCCAGTAAAAGCCCATTGTCTTGTTCAGCTTTCTATGTCAACAAACAAGCTAAATTGGAAAGAGGCACCCCTAAGTTGGTTATTAATTATAAGCCTCTAAACCAAGCTCTCCGGTGGATTAGGTATCCTATCCTAAACAAAAATGATTTGTTAAATAGACTAAATTCAACAAGCATTTTCTCAAAATTTGATATGAAATATGGGTATTGGCAAATCCAGATTAGCAAGGCTGATAGATACAAAATGGCATTCACAGTACGTTTCGGTAGTACAAATGGAATGTGATGCCTTTTGGCCTAAAAAATGCCCCATCAGAATTCCAAAAATCATGAATGACATCTTCAATCCCTTTTTCGGCTTTGCCATTGTCTATATAGACGACGTGCTAATTTTTTCCCAATCCTTGCATGATCATTTTAAACACGTGAAGACTTTCATGCACACCATTAATCATAATGTTCTAGCAGTCTCTAAATAAAAAATTAGTTTATTCCAAACTAAAATCCGTTTCCTTGGTCACATGATCCACCAGGGAATAATTACACCCATTGACAGGGCTATCCAATTTGTGGATAAATTCCCTGATCATATTTTAGAAAGGAATCAACTCCAACGGTTCCTTGGCTGCATAAATTATGTAGCAGATTTTATTCCAAACTTAAGCACTCTTATCAAACCTCTCCATGAGTGTCTGGGAAAAAAATCCCCCTCCTTGGACAGATACCTATACTAAGATTGTCAAAAAACTCAAACTTAGTGTCAAGGAGCTCCCTTGTCTTTACCTCCCTGTTCCACTGGCTTTCAAAATTGTTGAGACGGATGCTTCAGATTTGGGTTAGGCATCCTAAAACAAAAACTAAATAGTAAAGAATGTATCATTGCATTTACATCAAAGCATTGGAATACCTCCCAGCAAAATTATTCAACCATAAAAAAAGAGGTTTTAGCAATTGTTTTGTGTATTTCAAAATTCCAATATGATTTATTAAACCAAAAATTTCTATTCAGAGTAGATTGTAAATCTGCCAAAGATATTTTACAAAAAGATGTAAAAAATCTTGCATCTAAACATATTTTTGCTCGCTGGCAAGTAATTTTAAACATTTTTATTTCGAAATTGAATACATTCAAGGAATCTTAAACTCTCTCCCTGATTACCTTACCCGTGAATATTTGCGGGGAAAGTCACCACATGCCTAAAAGGACAACATTAGCCTCTGTAAGAAGCAGATGCATCCGCCTAGCCCTACCAGGGTCAAGTAAAAAATCAGGATCAAGCACCCAAACTGGGTCATCTACCAAACAACCTACCCCAATTACCCAAGAGCCAACTGAGTCATCTACTCAGATCACAAAAAATATAGTTGAGTCATCTACTCAACCCCCAAGTGGCCAAACAGCAAAACAAACAAAGGCAAACTATGCTCTCCCAATCCAAACCTTGTTGGCCTTACAGGATGTAGGCCTTTCAAAACTTCACAAAAAATCCTGGGCTAATATATGTGACAGCTCAGATGATGATGAAATAGACCTAACCAAACTTTTGTCACAAGTAGCAGCCCAAAAGACCATATGTAATGACCCAAAAGGTAAAATAATCACCCAAACAAAATTACCCCAATCAATTCAAACCCAGCCCCTAAACACCCAACCAAAACCATAATCCACATACATTTCAAAAAATAAATTCTCATCTGTCCTCTTAATGGAACCAGAATTTTGGGAAAAATCACATTTTAAGATAATCACTAAAGCCTTTCCACAAGGATTCCATTTTAGACCAACAGCCATAAACAAAACCAGACAGTTTTATGAATTCATACTAGTGGATTTAGATTCCGTCTCGGTAAAATACTACAAAGATCCCAAAGATGCCACCAACATAACCCATTCAACCATTAAAATTCTAAAAGTACTCACCCCTACTCAATTTGGAAAAAATCCAAATAATACCAAGAAATTTTCCCAACCTTTTGACCCAATAGGATATTCTTATTGGGATTATGTGGACGCCTGGACAAGAGTATTTTGGTTACAAAATAATCAGAATAGAAATTCCTGGCTCATTTACTTCAAGAAAAATACTAATTATCATTTTCCAAACTGGTTTACCCAATGGTGGGATTATTTTGGCCCATTACTAGATATCTTGCCCCCACCTGCCGATGAGGGGTTCAAAATTTTCACTAAAAATTTTGACTAACAGGAAACAAGCATCCCTGCGGATCTTTAATTTTTCTCTTCATTTTCACTGGCCTGGGTATTCTCATGGCAATACAGGTACGACAAACAGAAGCACCCAAAAGCACCACCAATACTTCAAAGAAATACCTATGTTAAATGGTGGTCTCAATTCGATGCAACCATGGCTCCCCCGGACATAGTCTGAAAATGGTTCAACGAACACCCTAAGTTCGCGAAGCCATTTGATCATGAAAAGTCAACATTTCTCAATCAGAAAGCCCAAATTGCTGCAGCCCTAGAAGGAGCCCAATCAAAAGAAACACTAGCAAAGCATCTCCAGCAAATAATGCAGATGATCGAAAAAAATAAAGCACACAGAGAAGACCCTACTTCTTCAGCAGAATCTTCAAGTGATTATAATCAAAACGAAGACGATTGCTTTGGGATCAACCTAGGAGAAGATTAGATAAGCATTTGAAAATTAATTATGTAAGCATTTCAAAATTTATGTAAAAACCAAAAACTGTATGAACTTGTACTGTAGAAATAGTACCGGTTAACATAACCTGTACTGTAGAAACAGTAGAATCTAGGTCTATAAAAGAAAACCTCATCAACATTCTGAGGCAGAGTTTTAGAAACACAATATTAGAGAGAGAAGTTAGAGAGGGAGGCTCTGAGAATCCTTTGTAAGCCTTTTACTCCTTCTTTCTTAAAGTTTTCTTCAATCTAATTCAATAAAGATTTTTCATTTCTTCAATTTCGTGTTTTTCATTTTAAGCTTATTGCATCTGCATATGTGTGCGGACTACCGTCACATCTAACTTCATACTAACTTGCATATGCGTGCGGACTACCGCTGCATCTAACTTCATATTTAATTCCTTGTCTTTGCATCTGCATTCACATAACTAAACAACATTAAACCCTAAACCCTAAACCCTATTTATATACTTATAAGGGTCACCATTTTCAAACCTAATTAATTGTAATCTCTCTTGATAACCTGAGCAACATTGAGAAATAGAGCAGCCCACATAAATGGGCATCCACCTCATACTTATCACAATACTTTCCTTTGGATGACCATTTAGGATTATGCCTCGTTAAAACTTTACTAAAGAAAAATCCAGTGGGAAAAAAACTTTAGTGAAGGAAATAGAGTACAATATCCTTTGTGATGGGGACTGTCTCATTAAAAACCTTGTCAAGAAAAATCCAATAGAAAAAACCTAACAAAGAAAAAAAGAGTACAATCTCCTCCTCTTGTCGACATTATTTAATATCTTGAAATCGTCGCATCCCAATTTGATGTACCAATTTTACAAAGGAGGATTTTGGAAGTGACTTTGTAAATAAATCTGCTAGATTATCGCTTGATCATATCTGTTGGACATCAATTGTTCCTTGATTTTGAAGATCATGAGTGAAGAAGAATTCGGGAGAAATATGCTTTGTTCTATCACTTTTGATGTATCCACCCTTAAGTTGAGAAATGCATGCTGTATTATCTTCAAATTGAACAGTTGGAGCTATTTTTCTATCAGTCAATCCACAAGATGATAAAATATATTGGATTAAACTCCTTACCCAAAAGCACTCGCGACTTGCTTCATGTATCGCTAGTATTTCAGTATGATTAGAGGATGTCGCTGCTATTGTCTGTTTCGTGGACCTCCATGATATAACTGTATCACCATATGTGAATAGGTATCCTGTTGGAGATCTTTCTTTGTATGAATCAGACAAGTATCTAGCATATACATAGCCAACTAATTGTGACTTGAATTCATATGGACAAAACAAACTCATATCAACTATTCCATGAAGATATCGAAAAATTTGTTTGATTCCATTCCAATGTCTTCTGGTTGGAGAGGAATTATACCTTGCTAGTAAATTCATAGCAAATGATATATCTGATCGTTTATTATTAGCAAGATACATTAATGGTCTAATGGCAATGAGATATGGTACTTCAGGACCAAGAATATCTTCATTTTCTTGTTTAGGAAGGAATTGATCTTTTTTCACATCCAAAGACTTTACAATCATTGAGGTACTTAATGGATGTGACTTATCCATATAAAATCTCTTCAAGATATTTTCTGTCTATGTTGTTTGATGAATAAAGATCCTATTTTTTGTATGCTTGATCTGTAGGCTGAGAAAAAATTTAGTCTTTCCAAGATCTTTCATCTCAAACTCTTCTTTTAGAGCTTTTATAATTGTTGGAATCTCTTCAGGGGTTCCAATGATATTTAAATCATCAACGTACACAACAATTATAATGAATCCAGATGCAGATTTCTTTATGAAAACACATGGATAGATATCATCATTCTTGAATCTGTTTTTAGCCAAATACTCAGGAAAACAATTATACCACATTCGTCCAGATTACTTTAGACTGTATAAAGATCTTTACAATTTGACTGAGTATTACTTTTGACTGAGTATGACTGAGTATATTTCAGAGATTTTCATATAGATATCACAATCTAATGATCTATATAAATAACCTGTCATTACATCCATTAGATGCATATGTAGCTTATGGCATGCGGATAAACTAACCAAATAATGCAATGTTATTGATCTATTACAGGGGAATATATTTCTTCATAATCTATACCAGTCTTTGTGAAAAATCTTGCGCTACAAGTCGAGCTTTGTAGTGTACAACTTCATTTTTCTCATTTCGTTTTCTTACAAATACCCATTTGTATCCAACATGTTTTATATCTTCTGGTGTATGGACTATGATACACCACTATTTTATGATATATTTTGGACTGAAGTGAGTGGATTTTGTCAACTACTCTCACACTTGTTCATGTAAATTGCATGTTTTTAAGTTTCCTTCCCAATTTTGTGCCATGATTGAAAACATGCCTCCTAGGCCTTAAAATTGTTAATTTTTAATTATCCTTTATTACTATTCGATGCCGTGATGTGTTTGTTAAGTGTTTTCAGGTTTATAGGGCATGAATGGTCCAAAGGATGAAGATGAAGCATGCTAAAGTGGAAGGAACGAAAGAAATTAAAGACTTAAGAAGCGAGGATCGACGCGCACGCATGGCTGATGCGTGCGCGTGACCAGGAGCATCGTTTAGTGATGCATACATGTGACAGAGCATCACGTGCTGCATTAAATAGAAGACGCCGGAGGAGATTTCTGGGCTGTTTTTAGCCCAATTTCAAGCCCGAGAACGCAGACTAGAGGTAAGGATGGAGCTGAGACTAGACACACTTCACTTTTCACTTTAGTTTTTGATTAGTTTTGAATTCTAATGAGAGAAACTCCTACTTCTCTCTAGGGTTTTGCCATTCTTATTTTGATTTCGAATTGGATCCTGAGAGAGCTGCTGCTACCTTCATTCTTCATATTTTATTTCCAGTTTCTTCTTTAATTCCCTTACTACTCTTTTCCATTTGATTATTGAATTCATGTTTGGATTTGTTACTCTTGAATTTTATTAATGCATTGAATTATTTTTATATTTATTTTTAATTGCTTGTTTGATCATTGTTAATTATTGTTAGCGCTAATTTCGATTTAATTAATTGCTCATAATTATCATGTCTCTTATTTACACCCACCATGTGTTTGTGAAAATGGAATTCATGTTAATGGAGTAAATTTTCCAACTTGGTTGGGGGTTGAGTAATTGGAACCCCTTGAGTTGCTATACCCAAGTATTAATCTGTAATTGAAAATTGCTGGCTAGCTCAAATCTCACCAACTCTAGTCCTTCCCCATGAAGTGACTAGGCCTTGTGAGCTAGAGTTAGTGACGCCCACTTGACTTTCCTTCAATTGCTAGAGGATAATTAAGTGGGAGCAATGAACCTTTATCATTACATTTGGGAAAGACAACATGGATAGAAATTCTAATTCTCTCCCCTAACCAAGGCCTTTTATTTTGATTAATTATCAACTCTTGCTAGTTATCCATTGCTTTAATTTCTAGCTATTTATTTTCCGTTCTCAATATCAAAAATATTCTAGAAAATCCTAACCAATAGATTGCATCTTGTGTCAACTCTTAGGAAAACGACCCGAGATTCTACTCCCAGTTATTTATTATTAATTGTGACACATTCGAAATTGATAGTGGAAATTTCGTCGGTTAAGGCTGTACTTGCAACACTGTTTTAGAAAATACTTTTCAGAAATTCTTAACTGGCATTTATCCGTCCATCAGACTACAAGTCCAAAGATTTCACGTTTTGCAAGTGAGTCTAAATCAGCCTTTATAGTTTCCTCCCATTTTGGCCAATTATTCCTTTGTCGATATTCTTCAACTGTTTTTGGCTCAAGATCCTTACTTTCATGCATGATGTGTAATGCCACATTATATGCAAATATTTCATTGACAACTATTTTATTTCGGTTTTATTTTTCTCCTGTAAAGACATAATTTATCGAGACCTTATCATTTTCACAATTTTCAGATTATTTAGGTACCTGAATGTCTTCTGATGTCAAAACTATATCAAAATTTTGGACAACTGCATGTGTCTTTACTATGTCTTTATCTTTTTCAACAAGAATAGCATTTACCTCTTTTTTTTCGAGAATTTTTGTCTTTGAAATCGTCAGGTCTACCACGCTTCTGACGTAAAGTTGTTACGGTAGCCATTTGTCCGACTGGGACATCAATTCGAATCGGAGCATTTTCAGCTTGTAGGATTTAGTAATCCTTTTTGTACCAAAAAATGCATCAGGCAATTCATTTGCTATTCTTTGCAAATGTATAATCTTTTGAACTTCTAGTTCACATCCTGATCGAGCATCTAAATGCGTCAAGGATGATACATTCTAATTAAGTTCTTTTTCAAGAATCTTATTCTCTCCTCCTAATGTTGGAAATTTTGATTCATCAAAATGACAATATGCAAATCGAGCTTTAAACACATCTCCTGTTTGTATCTCAAGACACCTCACTATAAAGGGAGAATTGTAACACCCTAATATTCAAATTCTTATGCTCGAGTCATAAGTCAATGATAATAAGGTGGTACGACTCTTAAGGGAGATTTTTAATACATAATTATAAGTAAAATTGAAAGGAGTATTAGTCGAAAAGCCTGAAAAGAGTAAAAATAAAATCGCGAAGGTCCTAACGCTCACGTAATCGATAACTAAAAGATAAAGCATGAAGTCGAAAGCAATATACAGATGAAGGCATTAAGGAAAACAAGAGAAGGACAGTATATAGATATATAACATAAGTAAATAGCCACTAGTCACGACCCACGAAGTATAGGCCGGCTAGGGTACAGTATAATAGTAGTTGACGATAGTAACTCCTAATCTCTCCCAAAAGAAACATAAGGGCCTCTATAGGCAAGTTCAAAAGAGTTCAATACATAATATAGGCTTTTCAAAATAAAAGTGGAGAGATTCTAAGCAAAATATAAAGTAGGGAATATAAAGATCTTCGCCATCTCTCAGATGAACCATAGCTCACTTTTGAGCACCTGGACCTGTATCTGAAAAACAAGAGTTATATACGAAACGAGAACCCCCGACCCATGGGTTTCCAGTACGGTAAAAGTGCCAAATAAATATAATGCATTGTAATAAAAACTCACTAAGCATCCTAAACTTTCTTTCACCAAATATTCAACCTATGTTCTCGCTAATCCATGAATAGGCAACAGTCATAAGGGAATGCTAAATCGGATTCATATTCCTCATGCTTCCTAACTTTCTAACTCTCCGACAATTCACAATCAGAATTATAAACAAACCATCCCCAGCTGTTCTGTCTTAGCAATTCTATATCATTACCTCATATCATCACCTGGAGCAAGTGAAATCACTTCACTGCGTCTACCTAAGGAGCTCAAATGATCTCATTTTCTACTTGGAGCAAGTGAAATCACTTCACTGCGTCTACCCAGATGATAAACCCCAATTTTGTGGTTCATCTTGTGCCTATTTTGGGGTATTTTATCACTTTTTCCCACATTTATTCAATAAAATTGCATGGTTTTATAATTCTCCCTTAATTTGTGCTTAAGTGTAAAAACATACTTTTTAGGCCCTAAATTGGTGATTTTAATTCACTTTAATTCCATTTGATGCCTTGATGCGTTTGTTGAGTGATTTCAGGACTATAAGGCAAGTATTGGATGGAAGGAATGAAGAGGAAAGCATGCAAAAGGGAGAATTCATGAAGAAATGAGCTTTTGGAGAATTGAGGGCCACGCGCATGCGTCATGCACGCGTACGCGTGCATTGGAGATTTTCAAGCCACGCGCACGCGTCACTCATGCATACGCGTGAGTAGAGGTTTTTGCCAACGACGCGCACGCATCACCCACGCGTATGCGTGACGCTCGGCGCGTGACGCTCGGCATGTGACCCACTTAAAGTGAAATCGTTGGGGGCGATTTCTGAGCTGCCCAGGCCCAAATCCAACTCGTTTCTGAGGGTATTTCATGCAGAATTCAAGCTTGAGCAAGGGGGAGCACTTAGTTAGTCATGATGAGCCTTTAGTTTGTTTTCTAGAGAGAGAAGCTCCCTCTTCTCTCTAGAATTAGGTTAGGATTAGGTTAAATTCTCTTGGATATAGCTTTAATTACTTGATTTCATCTTGTTTCCTCTACAATTCCTTGTTCTAATACTTCAATTCTTCTTGGTTCTTTTGTTAATTTTACTTTTATGCTTCTTTCATGTTTATGAATGCTCATGTTGGATTTGGTTTACATTTAATAAAATTTGATGTTTGATGTTCTTTTATTGTTAATTTGAGTTGTGAATTTTACTTTCCTTGCAATTGGTAGTTGGTAGATTTATATTTCTTGCACTTTTACCATGCTTTCCTTTTATATCCACCAAGTGTTTGACAAAATGCTTGGTTGAATGTTAGAGTAGATTTTGAGCATTCTTGGCTTGGAAAGAGTAATTAGGTAATCTTGAGTCATGAATATCCAATTCATGTTGGTGATCTAGAGTTATTAGTTAATATGATTTCCATTGACTCTAATCTCTTGCGAATTCCATTAGTAAGTTGATTGGAATTTTTGGATTGAGATTAACTAGTCTTGTTTAACTTTCTCCCATGGAAGATAACTTACACCTTCTTCCAACATTGGAGATGACGAAATAGGATAAATTCTTGTTAATTATTGTTATTAGTGACTAGGATGGAAAGCCTATGATCTCAATCCTTGTCATGAATGTCTTTCTTTATTAATTGCTTTCTTTAATTGCTCTCTTCACTTTTCTTGTCATTTAATTTTCTTGCCCTTTTTATCAATCAAACCCCTTTATCCCTTCATAGCCAATAATTGACCACTTCATTATAATTCCTTATGAGACGACCCGAGGTTTAAATACTTCGGTTAATTTTCATTGGGGTTTGTACTTGTGACAAAACCAAATTTTTTCATGTGAGGATTCTTTGTTGGTTTAGGACTATACTTGCAACGAGAATTCATTCATTTGAGGAATTTCTAGACCACCAAAGAATTCGCACATCAAAATGGTGCCGTTGCCGGGGAGTTGCAATAGTGTTATGTTATTGGCTATTGTATATATTGTGAATAGCTTGATTTTTGGTTTGTTTGTTAGTTTTTGCTAGTTTTAGGATTTGGTTTTCTTTGTTTCTTGTTAGAATTTGTTTTTTTTTTCTCTCATCACCATGAATTCTCATCACTTCGGCTATAAGTATGGTTCAAACTATGTTGTTGGAAATGGAAGCTTTAATGAGGATTTGCATCAAGGCTTTGGAGATCAAAGGTGGGAGGAGCCCCAAGCTTATGGACAACCTTCTTGGCAACAACCTCCTCCGGAATCTTATGGGTATAATCCTAATCCTAATGCATACCAATCTAATGTGTGTGATGACCCTTATTGTGATTGTCAACCACAACCACCATATACATATGACCCTTTCCCTCAATATAACCCTCCACCATACTCACAAGCCTCATACCACCATTCACCTTCACATGATTCTAACCCATACACACCATACCAACCACCATATGAACCATATCTAGAGTCACCACCATTCCAACACCAATACTCCCAAGAACCACAAATTCCATACACACCACCTCAAGACTTTCACCAATATGAACCACCTTCCAACTATAATGTCTTTCCCTTAAATAATAAAACCTCTCTTCCACCACCACCTTCATCGGAAGACCTAGTGCGAGAGCAACAAGAACTTCTAGCTAGGTGTATGAAGCACGAAGAAGAGTTCAAGAAAATAGAAGCCGTGCACGCCACCGTAGCGGAAGCCGTTAGTAATATGGTCTCATCCAGCCTAAGCCTATGCGATCAAGGCACTCCCATTGTTGAATGTGGAGAAGCACCCAAAGAGCTTAGTGAGGGAATGGACGTGAAACTCCAAGGTGAGGAAGAGGAGTGAAAGCAAGAAGTGCAACAAGAGGAGGAGGAAGAGATTATTGAACAAGAGGAAGTAGTGGTTAGATATTTAGGATATGTTGAGTACATGGGAGAATCACAAATTGAAAAGTCCTCTTCCAAGAAGCTTGATATTGATGTTGAAGAGGGTATACAACCCCCAAAGCATGTCATGGTTGAAGACTTGGAAGAGGTTGATCAAGGGATGGATTCAATCATTGATGAATTCTTATGTACAATTGAATCCTTCCCCATTGGGCTTGAAATTGAGATTAAAGAAGAGAATGCACAACCTCCCATACCCTTGGTAAGCAATGAAGATGAGATGAAATTGGAAGAAAGCTACCAAGAAGAAGGTTTGGAAGGAGTTGGGCAATCAACAAGCCCTCCTATCTATGATGATTTCGCATCAACATATGATCCTTTTGAGCATGATGAGTCCTTCCCCACTATGCTTGGAATTAATGATGAGGTAGACTTCACTAAACTTCCTATTTATGATTTGAGTGATGGGGAAGAGATAGAAGAATTTGGTGAAGAAGAATGTGGACTTGAGGAAGCTTGGAAAACGGTAGAGCTTGAAGAACCTTGCCAAGTGGTGGATGCCTCTAGAAGAGGATGGACGGGAGTGGAACATGCCTTGTCAAGACCGTTGGGAACTCCTCCACCTAGGTTGCCATCTAATCCTTCATTTGAGTGGGTAAAACTTCTAACTCTTAGCTTCATTATCCCACTTGAATTTAGTTTGCTTGAAACGGATGGCCAACTTAGGGTGCTTTGTGGAATTAAGCGTAAGAGGGGGATGTTTAGTGGTTGGCGTTGTAAGTCTAGGCTCATTATGGTTGGAAGCTCAAAATTGAGGAGCATGGATTGGTGTAGTGCTCAATTGAATGGGTCTAGGAGGATCGTTTGGTGCCTTCATGAGAATTCGTCTTCTCCACCACCCGAACGAAATCAAAGTGATCAAATTAAAGACGGGTGTGAAAACAAAGTATGGAATCTCGGCTTACAAAAGGAGGATCAACCTTGGGAGCCTATGGTTTGTGAAGAACTCCATCAAAGCTTGGAGTTATTAACTTTGAATGATGAAGCACGATGGAAGTCCAAGCATTGGTGGATGTTCAAGGATGGATTCAAGCACAAGCCAACTTGATGAGGAGCTCCCCATAAGTCCAACTTAAGGACAATAAACAAAAGTGCTAGGTGGGAGATACCCCACCATCGTAAACTCCTTTTATTTTCTCTTTTGTAAATATTTGTAAAATTAGTTTAATTTTACGTTTTGTTTAGTCAGTTGTGTTTAATTGGGAGTCTAGTAGGTTAAATAAGGTTTTATGATGTTTTGGTAGTTATTTGGAGGTTTGGAATGCTTGGTTTGGTGCAAAAACATAGAAAAATTTTAAAAAACAGAGCACCAAACCACGCGTACGCGTGCCCCACGCGTACGCGTGATTCAAGCATTTCCAACCATCCACACGCACGCGTCACGCACGCGTACGCGTGGATTGCATATTTTTACCCCCAAGCCATTTTTCTGAGAGCTGCGCGAACAGCGCGCGCGTACTGTGCTTTTCGCACAAAGCTGGTCACGCATACGCGCACCTCACGCGTACGGGTCGCTCTCAAAATAACCCATCGACACGCACGCGTGAACGTGCGCGTCGTGCTTCACGCATACGCGTCGCGCCCATTTCACCATTCCACGCGCACGCGTCACGGACGCGTACGCGTGGCCTGCCCTGCATCAACCATCTTCTTTTCTTCTCTTCTTTCCATTTCTTTTCTTCTTCGCTCTTCTCTTCTTTTCTTTCCACCCTTTAAACATCATCCAACACTACCAAACACCATATAACACCAGCTCTTTTAGTTAGTTAGTTTAATTTTTGGTTTAACTTTTATTTTTCATTATAAGTATTGGATTACTAATCTTGTTTATTGTTTATTGCTGCTGATTACTAATAGGATGTTATCTTAACATCAATTTTATTTATATTCCTTGTTGAATTCTTTGTTGAGGTTATATTTGGTTACTTGATTTGGAACTTTTCATGCTTAATGTTTTTGAATACCAAGTACATGTTACATTGCCTTCATGCATCTTAACTCTTTCAATCGCATGTTTTGGCCACCATGCATTCATTATCTATTGTTAGGCAATTGTACATTATAGATGCATTGTTTCTTAGGTGTTGCTTATTCATGAGTGAATCCTATTCATATCACCTATTTCATGCATCGATATTTTGGAATTGTGAAATCGGATCGAGCGCTTACCTAGTGACATATTTTTGAGCTTGTAAAGCTTTGTGGACCATGCTTGCTATGTGATTGATTTTAACTCTTATATCTCCTTTTCTAAGTTCCATAGCATCCATGTCTTCCACCTCTATGTCACTTAGGTGTTGCAACAACTTCAACATGTATCATTGATTGTTGAGTAAGTTTCATATACCATTTTGTTCACTAAGTTAACTTACACCTCAATCAATATCCATTCATTATCCAATTTCACAATTGCTTGATTTTTGCTTGAATACATTCATGCTTCTTCACTACTTATTTGGTTGCCTTAACCTACAAGTCTTTTAAAGTATATCAAGCAAACTAGAATGAGTGAAGTGTATACTTTCTTTTGTATACTTGTGACGTAACTTTTTATGCTAGTGTGTGTGTATTCTAAAGGGCGCCTAATTTAGAACTCACACACCTATCTTTCATCAATGTCACACAAATTCACTCACTTCATTCTAGTGATTTACCTCATTCCAACAATTTACGCTTCCTTGCTTTTGTATGTTCTTATCTTACGGTGTTTATTTTATTTTTCATGATTGATTCACCATAAGCAAAAATGGAAGCGGGAGAAAGAATACGCAGTAACCGGTTGACCTACCAGATGAAGGAGGCAACTCGGAGAGTCGCCGTACCCTCTTGCGCATCTTTGAGTGCACTGAGGACGGTGCAAACTTTAAGTGTGGGGAGGTCGTCCGACCAGTCAGTGTTTTTGGGTAACAAGTTTCCAATCCCAACACTTTTGCATTTCATTTTTAGGTCTTTTAGGATTTTTAGTTGCATTTTCTTGTTTCGCATCTATATATAATAAGCTTAGTCAAAATAATGAAATTTTTCAAGAAATTTATCTATAGGGCACCCCAATTGATTGAAAAATTTTTTTTAGAACTTGCTTGAATTATACACGTTGTGGAACATGATTTTTGAGCTAAGAACACAAGCATGTGAGTTTTGAGCCTAACTGTGTGGTCACATCATATGACCACTTATTTTCATTATTGTATGCATTATTCTCTTTCTATGAGTGCAATCTTTGATTTGTTTGATTCTTTATGTCCATCATTTTGTGTATACATGTACTTATATGATTGAGGCCATTGTTTCAAATAGTTCACTTACCCCAAATAGCCTACCTCTTATCTTCCATTGTTAGCCAATTTTGAGCCTATGTTTAACCCAATTGTTCTTAATTCTAGCACATTACAAGCCTAAAGCAAAAAATAATAAATGTCCTTAATTTGGATCTTTGATTAGCTTAGGCTAGTGAGAGTATTTATCATTTGATTTTGGGAGAGTTGGGAACATTGGTTGGGATAAAAGTGTGCTTTTGTATCTTTATTGAAAAGTTTTGGAATTGGGTACATACTCATATATTAATCATGTGTAAACCATATGCATTGATGTTCTTGTATATATTTTAGTTTGAAAAAAAATGAGAAAAACAAAAAGAAAAATATATATATATAAAGAGAAAAAAATAAAATAGAAAAAGAAAGACAATAAAAAGGAGACAAAATGCCCCAAAGTAAAGTTCAATAAAAATTAATGCATATGTGTGGTGATTAAAAAGAGAATGCATGAGTGTGTGAAAAAGTGAAGAATGGGCAGTTAGGTTAGCTTTGAATTGTATAGGTTGCTATATAGGTTAGGTGGGAAGCTTAGGTTAATCAAAGATTCAAATTTCAAGCTCACTTGACCATATGCATCTGATGAGCGGATATTTTATACGCTTTTTGGGGTTAACTTCATGTAGTTTTTTGTATGTTTTAGTTAGTTTTCAGTATATTTTTATTAGTTTCTAGGCAAAATTCATCTTTCTGGACTTTACTATGAGTTTGTGTGTTTTTCTATAATTTCAGGTATTTTTCTGGCTGAAATTGAGGGAGCTGGGCAAAAATCTGATTCAGGCTGAAAAAGGACTGCTGATGCTGTTGGATTCTGACCTCCCTGCACTCGGAATGGATTTTCTGGAGCTACAGAAGTCTAATTGGTGCAATCCCAATTGCGTTGGAAAGTAGACATCCAGGAATTTCCAGCAATATATAATAATCCATACTTTGCTCAAGGATAGACGACGTAAACTGGCATTCAACGCCAGTTCCATGTTGCAGTCTGGCGTTAAACGCCAGAAACAGGTTACAAGTTGGAGTTAAACGCCCAAAACAGGTTACAACCTGGCGTTTAACTCCAGAAACAGCCTAAGCACGTGTAAAGCTTAAGTCTCAGCCCCAGCACACACCAAGTGGGCCCTAGAAGTGGATTTCTGCACTATCTATCATAGTTTACTCATTTTCTGTAAACCTAGGTTACTAGTTTAGTATTTAAACAACTTTTAGAGATTTATTTTGTATCTCATGACATTTTTAGATCTTAAATTTGTACTCTTTGACGGCATGAGTCTCTAAACTCCATTGTTAGGGGTGAGGAGCTCTGTTGTACCTCGATGAATTAATGCAATTATTTCTGTTTTCTATTCAAACACACTTGTTTCTATCTAAGATGTTCATTCGCACTTCAATATGATGGATGTGATGATTCGTGACACTCATCACCATCCTCAACCTATGAACGTGTGCCTGACAACCACCTCCGTTCTACCTTCGATTGAATGAGTATCTCTTGGATTCTTTAATCAGAATCTTCGTGGTATAAGCTAGAATCTATTGGCAGCATTCTTGAGAATCCGGAAAGTCTAAACCTTGTCTGTGGTATTCCGAGTAGGATTCAGGGATTGAATGACTGTGATGAGCTTCAAACTCACAAAGGTTGGGCGTAGTGACAGATGCAAAAGGACCAATGGATCCTATTCCAGCATGAGTGAGAACCGACAGATGATTAGCCGTGCGGTGACAGCGCACCTGGACCATTTTCACTGAGAGGACGGATGGTAGCCATTGACAACGGTGATCCACCAACACACAGCTTGCCATAGGAGGGAACTTGCGTGCGTGAAGAAGATGACAGAAGAAAAGCAGAGATTCAGAGGACAAAGCATCTCCAAAACTCCAACATATTCTCCATTACTGCATAACAAGTATTTATTTCATGCTCTTTTATTCTTCACAATTCAACTTGATAATTATAATTGATATCCTGATTAAGAATTACAAGATAACCATAGATTGCTTCAAGCCAACAATCTCCGTGGGATTCGACCCTTACTCACGTAAGGTATTACTTGGACGACCCAGTGCACTTGCTGGTTAGTGGTACGAGTTGTGAAAAGTGTGATTCACAATTCGTGCATCAAGTTTTTGGCGCCGTTGCCGGGGATTGTTCAAGTTTGGACAACTGACGGTTTATTTTGTTGCTTAGATTAGGAAAAATTTTTCTTTTTGGGTTTAGAGTCTTCTATTATTGTTTTTGGTTGAATTTTTTTTAAAATCCTTATTTTCTCTTTTTAAATTTTTCGAAAATTTTATAAACTAATAATTGAGTTTTTCTATTTGAGTTTAGTTTCATGTTTTAAGTTTGGTATCAACTGCATTTTTTTTTATTTTCCTTTAAATTTTCGAATTGCATGTTTGTTGTTCTTCCTTGATCTTCAAGTTGTTCTTGTCAATTTTTCTTGTTTGATCTTTAGTTTTCTTGTGCTTTTTCAAAATATCAGTTTTAAAAAAATTTTTACCTATTAAATACCTTGTTAAAACACGTTAAATTTATAGCTCAATTGGCTAGAGCGTTGTGCTTATGTTCTTGGTAATTGGATATTTTCTTTTTAAAATTTTTTTAAAAATAATTTTTCTTTGATTAAATCTTGTGCCAAACTTTAAGTTTGGTGTTTTCTTGTTAATTTTTCTTTAGTTTTTGAAAATTTTATTTTGGTTTTCAAAAAATTTTAAGTTTGGTGTTCTATCTTCATGTTCTTGTTGTTCTTGTGAGTCTTCAAAGTGTTCTTGAGTCTTCCTTGTATTTTGATCTTAAAATTTTGAAGTTTGGTGTTCCTTGGTGTTTCCCTCCAAAATTTTCGAAAATAAAGAACATTAGATCTAAAAATTTTAATTTGTGTGTCTTTTGTGTGTTTTTCTCTTTCATCGTAAAATTCAAAAATCAAAAAAATATCTTCTCTCTCTATTTTAAAGTGAATTTTTGAAAATTGCTTTTAAAATTCAGATTTTTATTTCAAAATTTAAAATCTTTTTCAAAAATCATATCCAAAGTTTTTCAAATCTTCTTAATTAAGTAATTATTTTAGTTTTAAATTTTTTATTCTTAATTTTTGAAATCTATATTTAATTTCTAGTTATTTTATTTCATTTTTTTTATTTATTCGTTCTCTTTTTATAAAATAAAAATAAAAATATATTTTATTTGCAATTCACATCAATTCCCTTTTCTCCATTATGGACCTAAGTGGAAATGAACAGTCCAGAAGGACTCTGGGGTCATATGCTAACCCCACTACTGCTTCATATGGGAGCAGTATCTGTACACCCTTCATTGGAGTCAGTAGCTTTGAGTTGAATCCTCAGCTCATTATCATGGTGCAGTAAAGTTGCCAGTATTCCGGTCTTCCACAGGAAGAACCTACAGAGTTTCTGGCACAGTTTTTACAAATTGCTGACACAGTACATGATAAGGAAGTAGATCAGAATGTTTATAGATTACTACTGTTTCCATTTGCTGTAAAAGACCAAGCTAAGAGGTGGTTAAATAACCAACCTAAGGCTAGCATAAGGACATGGAAACAACTATCAGAAAAATTCCTGATCAAAATTTCCCTCCAAAACGGATGACACAGCTAAGGCTGGACATCCAAGGCTTTAAACAAGGAGATAATGAATCTCTTTATGATGCCTGGGAGAGATACAGAGAGATGCTAAGAAAATGTCCTTTTGAAATGTTTTCAGAATGGGTGTAGTTAGACATCTTCTATTATGGGCTTACAGAGAAAGTTCAGATTTCTCTAGACCCTCAGCTGGTGGATCTATACATAGGAGAAAGACAGTTGAAGAGGCTCAAGAGCTCATTGATACAGTTGCCAGAAATCAGCATCTGTACCTAAGCAGTAAATCTTCCATGAAGGAAGAGGCTAAAACAGTAACTGCTGAATTCAGTCCTGCAGAACAAATTACTGAATTTAATCAGCAATTAGACTTTCTAACAAAATAGCTGGCCGAATTCAAGGAGATACTACAAGACACAAGAATGGCTAATCTGAATATGGAAGTACAGTTGAAGCAAATTGAACAGCAATTATCAAAACAAATAACAGAAGAGTGCCAAGCAGTTCTGTTCCGTGGGTTACCTGAAACTGTAGGTCGATCTCGGACGAGATCTTCTGTACTGGTCGGAGATGACATGTCTGGCTGGTGGGTGGCAGCCGGAGCTGTCGTGTCCGGCTTGTTGGACTGGCTGCACTGCTGATCCTTGGTCACCGGAGGGTGGGGGTACCTGCAAGAGACTCCGATGCTTAAGTTAGCATGGGTATTAAACAGGTTTTATGTAGAATCAGAGTATGAGTTATACCTGGGTGCTCCAGTATATTTATAATGGTGAGAAGTGACCTTCTTAGATAAGATAAGTTAGTTACTGGTGCACGAATTGTGAATCACACTTTTCACAACTAGTACCACTAACCAGCAAGTGCACTGGGTCATCCAAGTAATACCTTACGTGAGTAAGGGTCGAATCCCACGGAGATTCTTGGTTTGAAGCAAGCTATGGTTATCTTATTATTCTTAGTTAGGATGCCAACAACAGTGTTTTTCAACTTCAATTGTAAAGAGTCAAAGGGCATAAATATAAATACTTATTGTGCAATGATGGAGAATATGTTGGGGTTTTGGAGATGCTTTGTCTTCTTTATTTCAGTTTTTCTCTTGTATTCCTCTTCACACACGCAAGGCTCCTTCCATGGCAAGCTGTATGTAAGGTGTCACCGTTGTCAATGGCTACTTCCCGTCCTCTCAGTGAAAATGGTCCAAATGCTCTGTCACAGCACGGCTAAAGTCCCCAATTAGAGGTGTCCAGGGTTCTTAAGCACACTCTGTTTTTTGCTTTGGACCTCGACTTTAACCGCTCAGTCTCAAGTTTTCACTTGACACCTTCACGCCACAAGCACATGGTTAGGGACAGCTTGGTTTAGCTGCTAAGGCTAGGATTTTATTCCTTTAGGCCCTCCTGTCCACTGATGCTCAAAGCCTTGGATCCTTTTTATTACCCTTGCCTTTTGGTTTTAAGGGCTATTGGCTTTTTGCTCTTGCCTTTTGGTTTAAAGAGCTTTTAGCTTTTTCTGCTTGCTTTTTCTTTTTCTTGCTCTCTCTCTTTTTTTTTTCGTATTTTTTTTCTCTGCAAGCTTTGTTCTTCACTGCTTTTTCTTGCTTCAAGAATCATTTTTATGATTTTTCAGATTATCAAATAACATTTCTCCTTTTTCATCATTCTTTCAAGAGCCAACAATTTTAACATTCATAAACAACAAATTCAAAAGACATATGCACTGTTCAAGCATTCATTCAGAAAACAAAAAGTATTGCCACCACATCAAAATAATTAAACTATTTTAAAATTCGAAATTCATGTACTTCTTTTTCTTTTTCAGAAAACAATTTTCATTTAAGAAAGGTGATGGATTCATAGGACATTCATATCTTTAAGACATAGACACTTAGGTACTAGTGATCATATAGTAAAGATACAAACATAATTAAACATGAAGCATAGTAAATGAAAAACAGGAAAATAAGAACAAGGAGATTAAGGAATGGGTCCACCTTAATGAGGGTGGCGTCTTCTTCTTCTTGAAGAACCAATGGTGCTCTTGAGCTCCTCTATGTCTCTTCCTTGCCTTTGTTGCTCTTTCCTCATAGATCTTTGATCTGCAGTCAATTGCTCTACCACTGAATTATGGAAAAACAAAAGCAATGCTTTTACCACACCAAACTTATAAGGTTTTCTCGTCCTCGAGCAAAAGAAGAAAGAAGTGGAGAAGTTGGAGGAGATGGAAGTGTGTGAATGGGTGGGTTTGGGAGGGGAATGGTTTGAATTTGAATGGTGAGGTAGGTGGGGATCCTGTGGGGTCAAGGATTTAGCATCCCTGCTCCAATTAGGCGTACAAAATGCCCTTACTGTGCAATCCTGGCATTTAACGCCAGACTGCTGCCTGTTTCTGGCGTTAAACGCCCAAATGTAGCCTGTTTCTGGCGTTTAACGCCAGACTGATGCTTGTTTCTGGTGTTAAACACCAGCTTGGTGCTTGTTTCTGGCGTTAAATGCCAGACAGATGCTTGTTTCTAGCGTTTAAATGCCAGAATGATCTTCCTCCAGGGTGTGCTGTTTTTCATGCTGTTTTTGAATTTCCATTTGTTTTTGTGACTTCACATGATCATCAACCTAAAGAAAACATAAAATAGCCATGGAAAATAAATAGATATAATTAAATAACATTGGGTTGCCTCCCAACAAGCGCTTCTTTAATGTCAATAGCTTGACAATGAGCTCTCATGGAGCCTCACAGATAATCAGAGCAAGGTTGGGACCTCCTAACACCAAACTTGGAGTTTGAATGTGGGGGTTCAACACCAAACTTAGAGTTTGGTTGTGGCCTCCCAACACCAAACTTAGAGTTTGATTGTGGGGGCTTTGGTTGACTCTGCAGTGAGAGAAGCTTTTCATGCTTCCTCTCCATGGTTATAGAAGGAGAACCTTGTGTATTATAGTTTGCAATGTCTGCAAACCACAGAGCTTCCTGAGTGGTAAAGAATTGCTCATCCGGAAAGGTTTCAGAGATCTCAGTAGGAGGGAGGGATGCTCCTGCTACTGGTTCTATCCGGGACAGGTGATCAGCTACTTGATTCTCTGTCCCTTTTCTGTCTCTTATTTCTATATCAAACTCTTGCAGAAGCAACACCCATCTTATGAGCCTAGGCTTTGAATCCTGCTTTGTGAGTAGATATTTAA
>NC_029794.2:16060625-16064011 GCF_000816755.2 Arachis ipaensis | reverse complement strand
TTAAACTCATCCTCATTGACTCTCAGGGTTATCTCTCCTTTTTGGACGTCAATGAGGGTTCGTCCAGTTGCTAGGAATGGTTTTCCTAAAATGAGAGTTGTACTCTTGTGCTCCTCCATTTCCAGCACTACAAAGTCAGTAGGGAAGGCAAATAGCCCAACCTTGACAATCATGTCCTCAATTATGCCTGATGGGTATTTAATGGAGCCATCAGCAAGTTGAAGTTGGCATAAGAGGGTATTTGCTCAAGTGCCTCTGCAAACAGAATCTTTATTTCAAGAGTCCTGAGATAGTCTACAAAGCGGGCAAATTGCTTATCCTGCTCCTCTTTGCGGAGTTTTTGAGGATAAGACATCTTGGCTTTGTATTCCTCAACCTTAGTTGCTGCAGGTTTATTTCCTACAGAGGTAGGTTGAGAAGCCTTCTTGAGGGATTTATTATCAGCACTTGCAGGTGTCTGATCCCTCACTGGCATTTGAAAGCCAGGGTTGGAAGCTGGAGTGGCGTTAGACGCCAACTCCTCATTTATTCCTGGCGTCTGAACACCAGAACTGTGCTTCCTTTGGGCGTTCAACGCCAGTTCCTTGCTTGTTTCTGGCGTTGAACGCCAGTCCTGAGCATGGTTTGGGCGTTCAGCGCCAACCTTCCACTCAATTTCTGGCGTTTTAGCGCCAGAATTATTTTTTCCCGGGCTCTTACTGTCCTCATATGGAATTTGGGTAGTTTGCTCATTTCTTGGCTTCCTAGCAGGACTGAGTTCAGTAGTCACTGTTTTAGCCTCTTCTTTCAAGGAAGGTTCGCTGCTTAAGTACAGATGCTGATTTCTGGCAACTGTATCAATGAGCTCTTGGGCTTCTTCAATTGTCTTCCTCATGTGGATAGATCCACCAGCTGAGTAGTCTAGAGACATCTGAGCTCTTTCTGTAAGCCCATAATAGAAGATGTCTAGCTGAACCCACTCTGAAAACATCTCAGAGGGGCATTTTCTTAGCATCTCTTTGTATCTCTCCCAGGTATCATAAAGAGATTCATTATCTCCTTGTTTAAAGCCTTGGATGTCCAGCCTTAGCTGTGTCATCCGTTTTGGAGGGAAGTATTGATTCAGAAATTTTTCTGTCAGCTGTTTCCATGTCCTTATGCTAGCTTTAGGTTGGTTATTTAACCACCTCTTAGCTTGATCTTTTACAGCAAATGGAAACAGTAATAATCTGTAGACATCCTGATCTACTTTCTTATCATGTACTGTGTCATCAATTTGTAAAAATTGTGCTAGAAACTCTGTAGGTTCTTCCTGTGGAAGACTGGAATACTGGCAACTTTGCTGCACCATGATAATGAGCTGAGGATTCAACTCAAAGCTACTGACTCTAATGGAGGGTATACAGATACTGCTCCCATATGAAGCAATAGTGGGGTTAGCATATGACCCCAGAGTCCTTCTGGACTGTTCATTTCCACTTAGTTCCATGATGGAGAAAGGGAGATGATGTGGATTTAAATTTTTTTTTAAATATCAAAAATTAAAAGGAAGATAAAATAAAATAAATGAAAAATTAAATAAAATTCGAAAAATTAGAAAACCAAAATAAATAAAATAAAAAATTGAAAACAAAAATAATTAATTATTTGAAAAGATTTGAAAAATTTTGGATATAATTTTCGAAAATTGAGGAGAGAAAAAGTGGTTAGGAAGTTTTGAAAAAGATATGATTTGAAAAATTTTGACCAAGTCAACCCAAGTAATTCAAAAATTATGAGAAAAGATAAGATAGAAGATATGATTTGTAAAAGATAAATATGATAGGAAAAAGATGTAATTGAAAATTGAAAAGATATAAAAGATATTTGAAAAAGATAAATTTGTTTTGAAAAAGATATTGTGAAGATTTGAAAAAGATATTTATGAGTTGAAAAGATTTTAAGAAGGAAAAGATATAGATTTGTTTTGAAAAAGATATAAATATTTTTTTTCTTAAAAGGATAAGATTTGAAAAATTTTGAAATTGAAATCTGAATTTTTATTAAAAAAAATTCGAAAATATGGCTTAAAAATAGTTAGAAAAGATATTTTTTTTTTTGAATTTTGAATTTTATGATGAAAGAGAAAAACACATAAAAGACACAAGACTTAAAATTTTTAGATCTAATGCTCCTTGTTTTCGAAAATTTTGGAGGGAAAACACCAAGGAAGACCAAACTTAAGAATTTTAAGATCAAGACACAAGGAAGACTCAAGAACACTTTGAAGATTCACAAGAACACCAAGAACAAACGAAAGAACACCAAACTTCAAATTTTTAGAAGACCAAAATAACTTTTGGAAAATTATATAAAGATTAACAAGAAAACACCAAACTTAAAGTTTGGCACAAGATTAAATCAAGAAAAATTATTTTTGAAAAAGATTTTTAATAGAACCGGTGCCCAATCATCAAGAACATAAAACAATGCTCTAGCCAATTGAGCTGTAAATGTAACACTTGTTTTGAAGAGGTATATTTTCACTAACTAAAAATAAATTCCTTTTTGAAGACTAATGCTTTGGAAAAACACAAGAAAAACAAGAAAGACACAGAACAAGAAAAACTAAAAATCAAACAAGACAAATAAACAAGAACAACTTGAAGATCAAAGAACACAACTTCGAAAATTTAAAAGAAAAATATAGAATATGCAATTGACACCAAACTTAGAACAAGACACTAAACTCACGAAAAAAATTAAAAATTGATAAAAAAATAATATTTTTGAAAAATTTTTGAAAAGGAAATAAAGGACTCAGAATTTAATGACTCTATAGCAACAAAAATAAATTATTCCTAATCTAAGCAATAAAATAAACCTTTAGTTGTTCAAACTCAAACAATCCCCGGCAACGGCGCCAAAAACTTGGTGCACGAATTGTGAATCACACTTTTCACAACTAGTACCACTAACCAGCAAGTGCACTGGGTCGTCTTATTATTCTTAGTCAGGATGCCAACAACAGTGTTTTTCAACTTCAATTGTAAAGAGTCAAAGGGCATAAATATAAATACTTATTGTGCAATGATGGAGAATATGTTGGGGTTTTGGAGATGCTTTGTCTTCTTTATTTCAGTTTTTCTCTTGTACTCCTCTTCACACACTTAAGACTCCTTCCATGGCAAGCTGTATGTAAGGTGTCACCGTTGTCAATGGCTACTTCCCGTCCTCTCAGTGAAAATGGTCCAAATGCTCTGTCACAGCACGGCTAATCATCTGTTGGTTCTCGATCATGTCGGAATAGAATCCCTTGATTCTTTTGCGTCTGTCACTACGCCCAACAATCGCGAGTTTGAAGCTCGTCACAGCCATTCAATCCTTGAATCCTACTCGGAATACCACAGACAAGGTTTAGACTTTCC